>NC_041387.1:458857332-458873422 GCF_002162155.2 Triticum dicoccoides | reverse complement strand
GTACCTCATAAGTTATGCCTCTCCTTTCTCTAACAAAGGGCGATTGACCTTCCTATGTAGTTATGTCTGCTTACCACAGCCACATCGTCCCCCCTCATCATTTGTGCATGCCTCCTGACCCGTCTCTCACACGCACGTGCACAGACAACAAGCAGCCATCTCCTCTCTTATTGATATTGCGGGCGTGCCCTCCGTTTGTCTAGCAAGCCTATCCCACCATTTGTCAGAAGCAACTCCACTACCACCCCCTCCAACACTCTAGCTTTGTCTCTCTCCCAACCTTATTCCTCTCCTACACATATGCATGGATGCCGATCGATCTCCCTTAATACATGAGCCATATCGATCTCCTTAATATATGAGGTAAGCCTCTCTCCTCCTCCACACATATACCAGCCATTGTACCTCTATAGTTAATTGGGCCTCCCACTTCCCCCACCACACACCGATAGTCGAGCGCTGTAGGTAGGTATCCATGCCACAGAGACAGACAAACTGCACATGTCCCCTCTCACGTTCCAGTAGGCCAGCCACTCTATATCTTTGACGTGGGCACACACAAATTCAATGGCACTCCTTATCGATCGTGCACGCACACACACACACGTCATCCTCTCTTTGATTCTGTGGACACCTCAAGCCGATGATACCTCCACTCTCTTCTAGTGGATCGCCCCCTCTATATATATGTTATATCCAGGACTCTATTTCACACACATTGCATATGCTACATTTTTTGATTGACCCCCACCCCCCCCCCAAAAAACTCTCAAGAACCCAGACGCTACATATCTCTAGGTTTGTATCTCTCTCACACAACCCCACGTAGGTGGTGTACGTATACAAGAAGAGAATAGGTGCACCGTGCATGTGCTCACGCTTCGTACCCAGCCACACCCGCGCGGGTACACAGTGGAGCTCATTTCTTTACGAAATAGCAGCCCACTTGCTAATTTGAACGCCTGTAGCGGTTGTTACCTAGGGAGGTCGTGTACCACACGTGCACGAAACAAAGTTCGACTTGACGTGTTGCCGCGTTATTTTTAAATAAAGTTATAGCGCTCAATGGCACGTACACAGAATATAAAACAATTTTTATGGAGAAAAAGGTAGTCCGCTCACTATATACAATGGAGCCTGCCTTCCTGGTTTGTCGCTCTTCAGAGTATCTCACACAAGGCTGCGCTGGCCTCTCTCTCTCACCGTTGGTCGCTGATCCGACCGCATCCCGTCCGCCAAGGGAAAGGGAGTGCGGTGGCCTCTCTCTCTCTCTCTCTCATTGTTGGTCACTGATCCGGCCGCATCCTGTCCGTTGGGGGAAAGGGAGGAAGTGCATCGTTTCTCCGTTCGACGGCACCGAGGCAGCACGTCCCGATCTGCGGTACACACCGTTCTCTCTGACCAAGCTCCGGCGTGGCAGGGCCTACGCCACCTGCTCGCAGATTCCGCCCGCCGCCGCTCACCTAGTTACATCCTGACGACCTCCAGGTATACCCTCCGGCCTTGCTCCACTGCCCGTCTTCCCACGTCGCTGCATGTGGATATTCCATAGTTCTTTTCCCAAAACGTAGCTCGTCCGGCGTACTTTCCATATTGCATTCTCGTCCTCACACCGTTTTAGACAAACACAACCGTGTTGTTATCTTCCCTTAGGACAAGGAATATGCTTCTTTTTGTCGTCGCATGTGTCATCAACTGTTATTGGCCAGTAATTGTTTCCTTTCTACCTCTTTTTTGCAAACAGGGCTATCCATTTCACCTCGTTGCTATTGCGACCTTTCGATGAACTGCACAAATCACTTTTTTCTTAAGAGTGTTTTGTGCAGTTGTACTAAAATGTCACACGGGCAATGTCTCTACATTTCAGTGCGACTGCACAAAGGGAGATTGGTTTTGCTCTATCCTCCTCATCCAACTCCGAGCCTAATCTTCTCCAACTAGTTAGTCTTTAGAGAGACTACAAAGGTGACCGGCTTCTATTTGTGTGTTTATTGTTTCATCAGCAGTCCTCTATTATCGTAATCACACTTAATATCTTTGGAACAGGGACGCTCAGCTCTATTTTAGTGGAACTACACAAAATGATCGGAATGTTGCATGCTCCAGACAACTACTTTTTTTCCCAACATGCCTTGTTGATTTAGACAGAGCTGGGGGGGGGCGTTGCTGCCAATGAAAGCATGGATCAATTTTAATTTAACACCTTCTCACAACTTTGTCTTCAGTTGTGATGTAATTATTAGCTCTGATATGCTAATAATTGACATGCATTAGCAAGGAAGTTAGTTTTTTATTGTTTCCGAAAGAGTATCGATGGCAAGACACGTGAAACAAAAGCTGAATGCTCACACCGTTGTACAATTTCATGTTGCTAGAGAATTTATTTGTATAGTACGTCAATTATGTAAACAAATGATGGAAGCTTGATAGCATTGCCAGAAGCCTCTTCTTCATCCGGGTCCATGTGCCATGCACAAAATTATACTCCTTCATTCCAAAATATTTGCCTTCTTACAAATTTCAAACGGGCATATTTGAGAGTGTAGATTCACTCATTTTGCTTTGTATGTGTACTCCCTCCGTTCCTAAATATTCTATTCGTCTTTCTAGAGATTTCAACAAGTGACTACATACGGAGCAAAATGAGTGAATCTACACTCTAAAATATGTCTATATACATCCGTATGTGCCAGTCCATTTGAAATCTCTAAAAAGACAAATATTTGAGTAGTCACTCATTGAAATCTCTAGAAAGACAAATACTCCGGAGTATATTTAAGAACCGAGGGGGTAGTGCACAACCGCATGGGAGACTCAGCCCGGTCGTTGCGCCACACTAATAGTGAGTAATGAGCAGTCAAATCATAAGCCCCACCTTTCCCACTGTAAGTTGCTCGGAAGAAGCAACCATCAATACGCTCTTCTTTGAATCCGCTCATACTACTCCATCCGTCAATGTTTATCGAGCGCGCTTTGGAAAAAAGAAAAAAATCTGTGGGACCATGGCGACTAGCGATCGGCCTGAAAAATAGCATTGGTAGTTATAGCATGGCGTCCATTACTAGAGGGAATAATGCGTAGACACATGCATGCAGTGCTTCCACCCGGGTAAACACATGCATGCACTTACTCCACTCCATAGCAGTAGTACATGGAGAGAAAATTGTGGACTTGATTGCGGTTACCACGCCCTAAGTAATTGAGCATTAAACCAAATGCGTCTAAAGTCTCTCTGGTGGTGGAAATGCACTGAGAGAAATGCATCATAATGAAGCGCACCCTATAAACTGTGACAGAGGGAGGAGTAGTATGAAGGTGCAAAACAAAGTACGTGTATGGCCAGTCGGTCAACGGACCTCCTCTTGGCATATCACTGACATGTGGGATAGGAGTGTGAGCAAACCGATCTCAATTGACGACAAAGAGTGAACTCGCCGTTCCTTGAGAAAGACGAGGAGCGAGAACACACAGACGGGCTCGCACGGAGGCCAAGATATATTCGAGCATGGTTGGTTGATCGATATCATTCATTACATGTTGGGCTGTCGTTTTCCGCCCTTCTCCGGAATAAACGTGTACTTTATCAGAGATAAAAAAATAAGAGTACAGATGCTCCACCATGCGGTTCTAGTAGTAGTACTACTCGTACTACTGCGCTTGGCTCTTCGCCTCTTCGTGAAGTCGAACCATGATGGTACTCCACATGATGGGTACTACAGTGTATGCCTTTGACAATCTGACACCGAATGGACTAATGTATGTCCACCGAGGGTAGGTTGCATTAGTCAAAAGGCGTAAGCGAGCTTCACCTTGTCCTGCAAGCTTTTCCTCGTTCTGCGTGTTGACGGGACACACCAAAAAGTAGTGCTAGTCCAGACTCCCTCCTTTCTCGTTAATATGGCTTAATCTTTTTTGCGGGTAAATGAGAGAGCTGTATTCATATATAAGCATTCTTAGGACGATCAGCCAAGACACTGGTCACTAGGAAGCGAGGTACCCCACAAAAAAGAAGTAGGAAGCGAGGTGTTTCATCAAGCCAGCTCTCGCCACATTCAAAGGGCAGCAAGCACGGTTCGCACAAAGATGCGCCGCAAGGTTTGCTGACCTATTTACATGCTGAATAACAAAACAAGAGGAAATATTACCGAGCGCTACTATTTTGTAACAGGATATGAGCCAGAATTAAGCGAGAATTGTGGCGAGTGTTCCATGCAATCAACTTCCATTATCACATGCGAGAACCCTCGAAGAGAACCAAATCTGTTGAAGATTGCTTTATCACATTTTAAAATTATAATAAGAGTGCAGACGCTCCTCCATCCGGTTCCTAGTACTAGTATAGTACATACCTTTATAGACTATAGTAGTAGTACTAGTACTACTAGTAAACTTTGCGCTTGGCTGTTTGCCTATTTGGGAAGTCGAACAATAATAGCACTAGTAGTATAGTGTATGCTTCTGGCAATCTGACACCAAATTAACTGTTGCACGTCCATCGCCTGAGCGAGGGAGAGCTTGCATTAGTCAAAAGTTTCTCCTTGTCCTGTGAGCCACTGCGCACAAGCTTCTCCCGTCCTGCAACCTTCTCCTTGTTCGGCAAGTTGACGGGACACAACAAAGTAATGCTAGTCCATACTGTCTCCTCTCCGGTTAATATGGCTTAATTTCAAACGAGATAAATACACTGTCTGTCACTGTATATTTGTAAAAATATGGTCCGTGGACTTCCTAACACGCTCATTGCGCTCAATATATATTTTACGGTGTTTATATGGTCACTAGCTCACCCTGACTGAGTATGTGTGTGCATGCACGTGTAGGTTGAGCACTTGAGCGTGACCTGTGTGTTCCGTCGTGTGCTCGGACATGCATGCATTAGGGCGTCGCACGCGTTTTTGCGTCCATGTGTATGTGTGACTGTTGCATACACGTAGGGGGAGTACATGTAGGGGGCACTAAGGAGCAGTCAAATCACACAGTAAGTTAGTCGGAAGAAGCAACCATCATTTCACTCTTGAATGACATGTACAAATATAAAATGGTTGATATGGAGAGAAAAAGAAAACCACTATATATACACTAGCAGAAGCCTAAGCTACAAGCCTGCTTGCTTAGATTGCTCTCTTCACAAGCATAGAACGACATGCCTGATCCCTCAGCTGGGGGAAGGGAACAATGTTCTGCATAGACGCGGACGACATCAGCGAGGGAAAAAACCCACAGTCGGTGCGTCCCGATCGGGGGTCACCGCTGTATGGGCCGATGTCGCGTCCCAACCGCCCTTCTAGCTACAGCCCGACGTCCCAGGTAGTCTATCTTCCTTTTGGAGCGGGCTTGCTCCACTGCCGTAGCTCCATCTCCATGTTGATATTTCTCTACTTCTACTGGCTTCTACTTGTGATGAGTTTATGTCTCATGAACTAGTGCCAGTACTATTATTCTAATCACACTTCTTCAATATCTTTGCCATCAGGGATGCTCAGGTCGATTTTAGTGGAACTGCACAAAAGTATCGTATGATCGGAGGGTGCCAGCCGTCTTTCCTTCGATAGGTTCTACCTGGCCAGGAAATTAAATCATGTTTAGGGTTTAGGGTTTAAGTCGTATTGACCCCATCAGTAGTTTTTCTTTCGTACACGCTCTCACAACTTTTTTTCTTTAGTTGTGAAGTAAATATTGGCTATGACCTGTGAATCATTGAGATGCATCAGCATGCATGTTAGTTTTCCTTTGTATTTGATGGAATGTTGTAACGGGGCAACCTTGGAATAGGAATGAAAATAGAGTGGAAAGTTTCCGTTTTTCCGGAGAAAAAAAGGAAACAGAGAGAAACCAACGTTTCGTTTCGTTGGATTGCGCCATCGAGTAAAACCAAGGTTTAAATCACGTCTGTCGTGTTCGTGTCTCACCCTCCTCCACGGCTCAACCCCACACGGTCGCTCGGCATGCCACTCACCGCAAACCGAGTATACAATAACTTTCCTGCCTGCTTGTCGATGGATTGCGCCATGGAGTACTAGCACTACTGGAAGAGATTGACGAGTTGGGGAGGACAGCTAGCTATAGCACGGACTCCCAAGAACTTTTTACATGCATGTTGTAGCCGGCTATTGCGACCTTTGAACGCGGAGCAGCCGCGTGCACCCGGAAGCGGCGCGAGCGACGCTCTCTCGGCGGGCGCCAGTGAGAGGTTGTGTCCACTCTGGCCGGGCATGAATGCGGCACTGACCATTTCTGGCGGGAAGCACGCGCGGGTGATGAAGAGGTTTCGGGTTGGTCAGGACCGGCCGTGGTAGCGGTTCGGACGTCCGCAAACAAGAGATGGTGTACGTTAATATTGCTGCATATATAATTAACAACGTAAATAATGTGCCAGTTGGACAAATATGATTGGACATGGAGATGAAAATGGAATTTTACGTAAACACGGTATGCATGTCTATGTCTATGTGTGTGTGCGCGACGACTCCCGCGACCTGGAAGCGGGGGCGTGTTTTTGATCGAGTTTTCTTTCTTTGTACGTTAGAAAATTAGTTTGTCTAATTCACATCTAGATGTTATTTAAGGATATCACATCTAAGCTCCCACAAGTATATAATGTAGCAACAAGAAACAAAAAAACTAGGACAAAAAATAGACCACAAACAAAGTGGACATCAACTTAGATGTGACATAACTATGTCACATCTAGATGTGTCCTAGAAAGACCCTTATAAAAATGTCCACCAATTTTTGTTCCTTTTTTCCGGGAATGCGTGTATTCTATTTAAAACCACTGCTATGGAGAGATTTTATTTACTCCATTATAGCCTCTTGTTTGATAGAGTTTCTCGCGTCTCGCTCTCTCACCCTCTCCATATCAAAACAAGATGACAATACCCACTCTATCTCTCTCCTCACCGGTGGTCACAGATCTGGCCGAATCCCGTCCGCTGTGGGAGGTGAGGAGGCGCAGCGTTGACGTTGTCACCGTCGGCAACGGAGGAAGCCGATGCGCATCGTCCTCTCGGAGCCGGTGCTGCCGCGGACAAAGATCCTCCGCGCCCTTGTTCGCTGCCACCGTGTGGGCAGATCCCGCCCGCCCGCCTAAACGACATCTCGCCCACCTAAGGTATAACTTCTTGTACTGGTCCAGCTCCCCAGGTCGCTGCGTGCGGGTTTTCTTCTATGCGACTACTCCCCAGCTCCCCATGCATAGTAGCTAGGGTTCGTCGGCTGGTCCAACATCACCTACTAGTACTATTATAGAGGAAATGCCACTCGAAAAGTTGTCCTGAAATATGCCTCGGTGGAGGTATACATGTTGTTTCGACAAAAAGTACATGGTGGTTGTGCGGTCATTGTCTATATGGTGGTAGTACTATCACTGGTTAAATGAAGAAATGATTTTTTTCTCGGGTATCCTGGTTTAGTTCCCATCAAGATAATTATGATGCTTCTATTTGTTGGTGTACTTTTCATAAATTCTTATTGACAATTGAGATGTCGTTGCTAATCTTGTAAAACAAAGTAACAACACTATTCCCTTTTTTATATTTTTGGAAACAGCGATGCGTATCTCCATACCCGGGCATGCTTTCCTCAATTTTAGTGGAACTGTACAAAATTGGATGGCCATTGTTGTTTCGCCTCACTGTCCTCTGCCACGTGGTTCTTCCTTCCTCGAGCTGATTACTGAGAAGAAATAGACCACAGTGAGGATTTGTCGAACTTCATAGGTGCCTCACCCAAACTTGATGCCAAATGGATGATGCATCACCACGATGACCTATCGATGATCATGGTTGGGTCTCATGGTTGCGTCGGCTGGTGAAGCTGACCTATTTTCAATGAAAAACAAGCTGTCTTCCATCAGTGCTCTTTGCTTGTTACGCTTAAAGATGATATCCTTCATTAGTTCACCTTGGTTGCGTTGGAGACGCAGTCGTCTTTCACGTTGGTGCTATTTTATCACACAATTGGCTATGAACCAAATGTTTCCTCGAAGAAGGATCGACGTTGGTACTAAGAGCATAAGTTTTGTATTGATTTCTAAGCCTTCTCACAACTTTGTCTCCAGCTCCCCTGTAATTTTATTTGTCCAGCTGTTAACTTTGATTTAAAAAATGGTGTGGTCTAAAAACCTGGATGGACGTAGTAGCCCTCCATTTTTATTTCCTCCGCATATTAGATTTGACTGAAGTCAAATTTTGTAATACTCTCAAACCTTTCCGATAATTGAAATTAAAATTCTTTATTTGTACACACTCTCACACGTTTCGGATAATTTGGCGCATGTGTGGTTGTTCACTTAAGGGAGGGTAGTGTACTACACGTGAAGGACAGGAAGTGCGACCAGGACGCGTGGGCGTGGATCGTTAGTTCATCGGAAGTAGTAGTAGTTTTCTTCACTGTACATTAAATAAAGAGTTTCGTTTCGTACTTACACAATTTAAAATGATTTTTATGGAGAGAATAAGAAAACCACTCCACTATATATTAGTCGTATACACGAGAGTACTATATGGATGCAACTTCATTGACTTAGTGCACCTGCCTTTGGGTTTATGATAGGTGGGCCCAAAATGTGGCTGGCTCACCTGTCATACACCCAAAAGCAGGTGCAGTGAAGGCACCGGAGCTCAGTACGTACTACAGTAGTATATATAAGCTGGAGCCTCAGCGCTTGTTCGCTAGGGTTTGCACTCTCCACACTCTCGCCGCACTACATATATGTATACACGCTGGAGGCTCAGCGTTCATTTGCTAGGGTTTGCTATATTCACAGTATCTCACCCTCTCTTCACCAGATCTAAAGAAGATTGTGTTGGCCTCTTGTCTCTCTCTCTCCCCTCACAGCTGGTGAAGGAGGCGTCTGTATCCCGTCGCACCAAGAAGGGGAGGAGGTGCAGCGTTCACTCTATCGCCTTCGGCGAGGGAGGCAATCCACTGCGGCTGCGCTGTTCTCTTTCACCCAGCACCTGTGCGGGAGGGCCACCGACCCCTTCTTCCTCGCTGCCGTATGTAGTGTGGGCAGATCCGGCCTCCCGCCGTACGCCTTGCCACATCCCGACGACCCTAAGGTATAAGTTTCTTTGAAACCGTCGTTGCTCTAGTTGCATGTGGATCTTTTTCGATCTGTAGTCAAATCTAGGTCTTTGTTCAAAGAGGAAAGAAGGGTGCGGTGGGCTGGAGCAAGAATCTAGGACGTGGTTCAATGAGGAAAGGAGGGGCGGAAAGTAGTATAGACTGGCTATCCAGCCGCTTTGTTGGTCGAAAAGGGAAAAAGGGGGTAACCCAGTACACACATCTGTAAGGAACCGATCGCTTTGTTGAAAAGGGAAAGAAACTGGGGGGCCGGGTAGTTTGTGCAGGACTAGATTTGCTGCCCACACATAGGAAAAAGGTTCAAAGAGAACAAATATGGGACCAACGCATATATGCTGCTTGGCTACATACTCTGCATCACCCATTTATACGTGTGGATGCACATGGTGCTGGCATGTCTCATACAACTATTTTGCTGTTGTTAATCTAAGAATGCCGCCTGAAAATTGAAGCAATGCCACTGTTAAAAGTAAATTACATTTTTTAACGAATGATGTTTCAAGAGAATGTCTCTGTTAATATGAATCAATGCAACCGTTTTAGAAATGCTACTATCCTACTTTGTTTTCCATCCAAGATAAGTTAGATGCTTCTTTCTGTCACCGTTTGTTTCATCCTCCTATATCGGCAAGTAATTGTTTCCTTTTTTGCCTCTATTAAAATAGGGGTATCGATTCAACTTGTTGCTATTGCGACATTTTGCTTCGCTACTCGAAACACTTAGGTTTTAAGAGTGTTTTGTGCAGTTCAACTTGAATGTCACACCGGTGACTTTGCTTAATTTTGGTGGAACTGCACAAAAGGAGATCGAGATTTGTTTCCAGTCTTCGTGGCGAGTTGTTTCAAATCTTGGTCTCATCCACATGATGTGCAGTGTGCTTTGAGATGTTGTGCTACTTGTTTTGGTACTGTTTTAAATAAATGTTGAATTGAAGCTATTGTATTGCTGTCTTTTCCCATTAAGTAGTGAACAAAAATGGGACCAACCCAGACATGATGCTTGTTGCTTTGTTACAACAAATTTAGCATCACCCCCTTTATAAGCCAGTAATTGATGCCACCCTCAAAATTAACTACTGAATCTTATTTCAAAACTACAACACTTGTTAGGGATTGGCGGGATTACCATTTTGTGGCCGCATGTTTCATCCTCCTTTATTAGCCAATAATTGATTCCTTTTTGCCTCTTTTTAAATAGTGATATCTATTCAAGTTGTTGCTATTGCGACATTTTGCTTCGCTACGCGAAACACTTTGCTTGATTTCAGTGAAACTGCACAAAATGAGATTGGATTTCCTATTCGTGTTGGCAGATTCGTATTTTATCATGGTGGTCTCATGAAAGGTCAGTACATGCCTTCATCCACATGATTGTGCAGTGTGCTTTGAGATGTTGTGCTACTTGTATTGGTACTGTTTTAAATAAATGTTGAATTTAAGCTATTGTATTGCTGGCTTTTCCCATTAAGTAGTGAACAAAAATGGGACCAACCCAGACATGATGTTTGTTGCTTTGTTACAACAAACTCTGCATCACCCCCTTTATAAGTAGATGGAAGCACATATTGTTGTTGCGCCCACTCTCCCCTGGAACTGTTTATGCTTTTCGTTAATCTAATGTCGCTGGTAAAATTAAGCAATGCCACTCTCAGAATTAATTAACTACTAAATCTTAGTTCAAAACTGCAACGCTTGTTAGGAATGGTACTATCCTGCTTTGTAGTTCTTTCTACATGTTTAACCAAGGTATTGTTAAGATAATGTCTCTGTTAAAATGAATCAGTTGCATTGTTTTGGGAATGGTACTTTTCTACTTTGTCGTTCTTTATACATGTTGAAACAAGACATGGTTAAGATAAAGTCTCAGTCAATATGAATGAATCACACTGATGGAGTATTGCTACTCTCCTGCTTTGTTTCCCATTAAGATAAAGTAGATCAGAGATGCTTTTCTTCTGGGAGTACAAGTCATCAACCGTTATTTCTCAGTAATTGTTTCTCTTATACCTATTGTTGCTTACAGGGATATCAAAATTAAAGCTCGGTTTTATTCTGACTTCGATTTTAG
Source organism: Triticum dicoccoides (assembly GCF_002162155.2). Taxonomy (NCBI): domain Eukaryota; kingdom Viridiplantae; phylum Streptophyta; class Magnoliopsida; order Poales; family Poaceae; genus Triticum; species Triticum dicoccoides. Next base: position 458,862,267 of record NC_041387.1, on the reverse strand, counting down.
TTGAACTGCACAAAAGGAGCCAATGTGTCCAAGGCAAACTGCTACATTACTAGGTCCAATTGGTCGTTCCACTTTGCAGAAAGAAGCAGTCACTGTTTGCGCTACATTACAGAAGGAATGACCAAGAAGCTTTACAGAGTATTATTAGACGCTGGTGACATGACTAGTCTGCAGAGAGCATTGGCAATTTAACAACACATGGAGTGCCCTGGGCAAAAAGTGCCCAAACAAGTACAAGAAGCTACGACAGGACTCCACGATCATAGGTATTACATATTTTGAATGGGAAAAGCTTGTCAAAGTTTAATCATTGATGTTAGCAAGAAGACATTGGTTTAATATATTGGAATTGGAAAACCTTGTCAAAATTTGCTCATTGATGTTAGCCAGAAGACATGCATTTGACATTTTTGAGTGGGATGCCCTTGTTGTGAGCAGCGTCGAGTGTTTTTTCCTATTCCTGTGTTTAGTTTCGAAGTAAATAGTTACTCTGCTGAGATATTCCTGTGTTAAGAGTTTTTTCTTAATATTTTCTACGTAATGCCAGGCCTTGTGTTTGATTGCAAAGTTGAGCTTGGAATGTTGTGGCATGCGGCATCACAAGCTGTTCACCGTGCCTCCTGAGAATAATGCTTCGTATTGTTTTGCATGTCGATCTAATGCCAATGATTTTCTTGTTATGAAGATCATCCTCTTCTGTTGTTTCCATGCTTAAGAAGTTCATCGTCTGATGTTTCATTCATAGCCTATACGACAACTCGGGTAGGTTAGACGTGAAACCATATGATCTTCCGACCAACTCATGATATTAGGCCGTGATTGGATCATCGTTTTCCAACCAAAACCGCTTGTAAAACTGATGCTTGTAAATAAAAGCATATGGTCTCGGGTGAAGCGCTTGGTTGGTTGATTTCAACTAGTAAAATATCGGAAGTACTTCACACACGATAAAAACGCTGAACGACACTCGAACGATCGCTAATCTAGCCATTAGCTGCTGTTTCAGCCTTGCCCATGGATGGCATGATACACACATCGTGCATGTATCATCTGGTAATGTCATCCATATAGCAGTGCTCGTAAAATATACACTGGTCTCTCAAATTACACATGTAACCCGCCGATTTTACTCACAGACCTCGGGCACTCGGTTTCATTACGCCTGTATTTTACGCGTTGTTTCCAATGACAAGCAAATTACACTTGTATGTTAATACAGGTTTGAAATAAACCAGAGCTCCCAAGCGCGGCCTTACCGTTTCATGTCATCTCAGTTTCTCGAAGGTGCTCATAGGTGTCCGATGATCCTAGCTTCCTGAATGAACATGAGGATTCAGGAGATGACTTTATTTTGACTGGATGACACTAGGGACCCACTAGGGCCATAGCCATACGTACGCAAGTGCCTCCTTATTATGTACAACTATATATTTTTTGCTTTCTCCTGGTTTCCTGACATCACGGTCCTACACCATTGTCAACCTACATAGTCAATATAAACGAGAGAATTGCACAAGGTGCGGCCGACAGCTGGGACCAAGCAGCTCGAGCAGTATTTGTGTTCTTGATGCGTGAGAACTGCAGAGTTTTTCTTGGCGATGATTTCGTTGTTGTTCAGAGGAGAGCAGGGTATTAACTGGGCGAGCTATGGCCCGTCTAGCCCAGGCCAGATATCCAGCCCAGATACTAATTTTTTCAAGATGAAAATGGCTAGCCCAGCTATACGTTTTATTGAGGAATAACCAGGAAAGGTCAACTTGTTATTCTCCGCCCGCTGGGCTGCAAATCTTTCCTAGGAGGGATGCATTAGGCTTAACAGGAAAATGGGCTTTAAAAAATAATAAATGGGATGTAATTATAGGAACTGGGCAGTGACTATAAAAAATGCACCAACCACGAAATTAGTTTATAAAATATTATTTATGGATTTTAAAATCTTATATTTTCATTGTTGCACGTGCAATGTTTCGTTGGATTTTTATGTAATACAAATTTATATTTAATCTGACTAGAAATTTCGGGATAAAAATATTTCAGATCCCATCAAAATGTGGGAAATTTTATTGAATTCTGTCTTCAACGGTTGGTTGAAATTATTAATCGTTGTCCTAGCTAGAAAATGGGTTGTACTTTTAACAAACTGTAAATGGGCTATTGTAAATTCCATTAGAATTCTAAAATGGGTTGTACATTCTTACAAAACGCAAATGGGCTATAAGTTCTCTGCCACACTCTTGCGGGCCTACTAAGTGACGCGTCACCTAAAAAAATTAAGTTGACGCGTATGCAAGGCTTTGTCAACTTATTATAGTCAACACACGGTTCTAGCAGCAGTGGCCGTTGGATGTCTATCCAACGGATGTCGTGCTTCTTCTTCAATCTCGGATATTCTTAGCTTCGGCCGCCCAAAAAATGATTCCTCCCCCTGACATTAGGGGCGCACGGTTACAGAGGCTGACCTGTGGGCCTACTAAGTTGGAGCGTACCAAGGGCTTTGTCAACTTAGTCAATATAAACGACTCTAGCTTCAGTGACCGATGATGTCCATCCAACGGCCATAGTGCTTCTTCAACCTCTGGTCTTCTTGCTCTAGCCGCCCAGAGCAACGCCGGTCGTGCTGCTTGCTCCTGCCTCCCATGGTCGGTTGTGCTGCCGCGGAGGCCTCACCACCCCCATACTACTCCCACCGCTGGCCAGGCCATCCCTCCACTCACCCACACCCCCTATTATTCTGCGGTGACGACAGCCTCACACCGCAGCAGTACCAGAGAACCCTCGTACTCCTCCCCGCGCGGGCTTCCACTACTGCGTCTTCCCCGGCTCCATGTCGTCCCCTTCCTAGGCCTCGCCGTCGTCCATCGCCCTGGCGCTCTCGGTGCGGCGTGTTCAACGTGGTCAACGACTGACTTCCATCGGAAGAGTACTGTACGTGGAGAGGCTGACAGATGGGTCCACGGCGGCCGCAAGGAAGTGCCTCCTTATTACGCGCAAAATAATTATTCCTCCACTTGAGAGCAGGGACCCACCGGACGGGCCACCTTATTTCGCGAAAAAACGTTTCCCCCCTGACTGCTGGGACCCACCGGACGGGCCACCATATTCCGTGAAAAAAACGTTCCCCCCGCTGTCAGCTCGAACCCACCGGAACTGCCTCCTTATTACGCACAAAAAAACGAATACTCCCCCTGCTAGCTGGGACCCACCTTGGTGGGAGGCTGACTTGTGGGCCTACTAAGTTGACGGGGATGGAGGGCTTTGTCAATTTAGTCAATAGAACGATTCTAGCTCCAGTGACCGTACGATGTCCATCCAACGGCCGTAGTGATTCTTCAACCTCTGGTCTTCTTGCTCCAGCCGCCCAAAGCAGCGCCAGTCGTGCCGCTTGCTCCTGCCTCCCGTGGCCGGCTGTGCTATAGTGGAGGCCTCACCGCCCCCTACTATTCCCACCGCTAGCCAGGCCCTGCAGCGACGGCAGCCTCACAGCGCAGCCGAACAAGTGAACCCTCATACTCCTCTATGTGTGTGCATCCACTGCCGCGTCTTCCCCGGCTCCACGTCATCCCCTTCCTAGGCCTCGCCGTCGTCCACCACCTTGGTGCTCTCGGCGTGGCGTGGTCAACGTGGTCAAGGAACGACTTCCATCAAACGTGGACTGTACGTGGAGAGGCTGACCGCTGGGTCCACGGCGGCAGCAAGGAAGTGCCTCCTTATTACGCGGAAAATAATGATTCCTCCACCTAATAGCAGGGACCCACCGGACGGGCCACCGTATTTTGCGAAAAAAACGTTTCCCCCCTGACTGCTGGGACATACAAGCCACACCTTCGCACGCAAGGAAGTGCGTCCGGGTAAAAAAAAGACGAGTCACCCCCCTGACTGCTGGGACCCACCAGCTACATCTTCGCACGCAAGGAAGTGCCTGACAGTTGGGACCCACCTGGTCGAAGCGTACATAGCATCGTTATTCTGGTCACGAACGTGTACGTACATATATACTGGTGGATGTACAGGCGCACACGTGTCGTAGTAGAGGTGCGGACGTAGCATGTACACGTACGTACAACGGCTAGTGTGCAAGAAAGAAAATACGGCCACGTATGTGTTCATATGGGCGTGGTCTCGAACGCCTACTCGCGCATACATACGGCGAGGGCTTGTGTACATGGCTGGGTCAGAACGGAGAAACAACATCATCGTCGTGTTCATGGGGAGGCAACGGAATGCGTCGTGTTCATCGGGAGGCAACCGAATGCATCGTGTTCATCGAGAGGCAATGGAACACGTGGGAGCCAACCGGCTGGGCGGAACGGAATGCGTGGTCGTGTTCATCGGGAGGGCTTGGACGGAACATGCGATGGAAACGAGGCCTGGCGTACCGCAGAACGGAGGAAACGGCCTTGAGTTCGACCAGCCACGTTCAAAACGGGATCCTATTCATCGGGAGGGGTGTGGCGTACCGCAAAATGAAGGAAAGGTGCCTCCTATGGTCGAAACGGGGGTCCTGTTGATCGGGAGGGGTGTGGCATACCGCAAAATGGAAGAAACGGACCTCCTACGGTCGAAACGGGGGTCCTGTTGATCGGGAGGGGTGTGGCTAACCGCAAAACGGACGAAACAGACTTGTGTTGGAGCGCTACGGTCGAAACAGGGGTCCTGTTCATCGGAGGGGTGTGGCGTACCGCAAAACGGGACTCCATGGGATACTGTTCATCTCCACCGTCGACCTCCTCCAGCCTCCACGGGCTACTGTCGACCTCCTCCAGCCCCCACGGGCTCCTGTTCCTCCAGCCTCCACCGCGCACTACTCCACTGGCTACTGTTCAACCACCCCTCCACGGGCACCCCTCCACCGTCTACTGTTCATCCAGCCCTCCACGGGGTCGTCCTGTTCATCAAGAGGCAACGCCATGGCGTCCTGCATCCACCCCCACCGCT
>NC_041387.1:458815973-458856956 GCF_002162155.2 Triticum dicoccoides | reverse complement strand
ACGCTCACTGTTCATCCAATCGATCGACTTCAGTTAGCAGTAGTAGTGAAGGAATAGCTTGAACGGGTTTAGTTAACAGCCATCGATCGATCGCTCGGGTTCAGTAACGCGTAGCCTGCAGTGCAATCGCTCGGGTTCAGTTAGAGCCCAACGCCCTCGATCGGGTTCAGTTAGAGCCAACGCCTCGCACACACACGCGTACGTGTACGAGAGAAACGCGCATCGCTCGGCCCCCGACCTCCCACCGTAACCGGGAACTCCCGGAAATTTTCCTCGCCCTCGCTTCTACCACGGTTTTTTCCGTCATGGACGGCCCAAAGAATGTCATGCAGTTGCGTCTCCGGCCCGCCCAGGACGAAAAGCCCATTTTCTGTCATGATTTTTTGTCACAAAAGTAGGAGCCCACCACATATATGATGATACCGGGTTTTGTCACAATTATCGTCATAGAAGTGTCATATGTATGACAGAAAAAAAATTCGTTCGGCCCAAAATGTCACAGATGTGTCTTTTTTTTTGTAGTGCATCGTGCGATAGCCCCACGGTGGGCGCCAACTGTCATGGAATTATCACGTTAGATGTCCAAGTGAGAGGACTTAGTCGTGGAGCCATTGCAATGAAATTATCTTAAAGGGGTTAAACTGGACAAAGGGCACGGGGAGTTTATACTGGTTCAGCCCCTTGCGGTGAAGGTAAAAGCCTACGATCCAGTTGTGGTGGAATTGATGGGGTCTCGATGAGCAGGGAGCGAATCCGCTTTACCTATCTCTCGAGTTGTTGTTTCTTGTCCCTGAATCGCTGTCGAGTCGTCCCTTCATATACACAGGTTGACGCCCGGCGGTTTACAGAATCCCGAGGCCTTCTCATATATGTGTCCGGCTCAGTTTCTACCTTTTCCTATCTTACAACACAAGTTACATATCTCATGGCGGTTTATGTCTATGGGCCCTAATTCGCCCTTGGGCTCTGGGCCTCTAAGTCTCCGTAGTAAAGCGCCATTCTTCTTGTCTTCATGGGCTTCATTACGGATGATTACTTTTAGCATAACCCGGCCCCTCCTGGGCGGTTTATACCCAGTAGTTATATCCCAAACAAGATGGCTTGGGCAACCCGATCATTTCCTTTATGAGTATCTACCCGGTCGAATCCGCTCCTGTAGTCTGAGTACTGTACGCTCCACTACACGGCCAATCTTCGTAACAGCTACAGACCGGCTCCCAACTGTCTAGCTAACAAGAGGCAAAGCCAAAGAGCGGAGGGGACATGAAAAAGATTGAAGGGGCTCAAATGAAACCAAGTCGGCACCCTCCACATAAAACTTGCAATGCTAAAAGCAAACATTTGATATATCTGCACGGACTAACCTTATCTTTTGCACGATCTTCACCCATTGGGAATCCCCCCTCATCCGGACGCTCGGAGGCTACACCCAGCGGGTGCACCAGCACGCCCCGCTGGGAAAGCGCCGCGCCTGTCAAACGCCCGCTGCCGGCTGACACCGGCACCCTCGATGCCATCGTCTACTCCAACAACCGCGAAGACCCTCCGCCCAACTTTTCCAAGTCGCCCGAAAGCTCGGAGGTTACACCTAGTGGGTGCGCTCACGCGCTCCCACTCATCTAGTGGACTCCGCGTCTGCATCTAGCAGGGACGGCGTCCATCAGCCGATGGACTCCGCGTTCGCCCCCGGCAGGGCCCCGCGCCCACCAGCCGGCAGACTCCGTGTCCGTGCCCGGCACCCTTGGCACAGTCGCCAGCTTCATCATCAACAGCGAGACCTTCCACCCAACTTTTCCATGTTGCCCGGAGGCTCGGAGGCTACACCCACTCGAAAAACGCTGCGCCTGTTTCATGCCCGCAACCGGCTGCAACTAGCACCCTCAATGCCATCGTCTGCTCCAACAACGGCAAAGACCCTCCGCCCAACTTTTCCAAAGGTTCCTGGAGGCTCGGAGGCTACACCTAGTGTGTCGGCGTACTAAAGTAGGGGCACTCCTTTGTACCCCTTACTTGTGCGTGGGCAGTCACAGCCAGGGGCCGAAGCCACACTTAGCAGGGCAAAAGGGAGGAGTCGAAGCGACAAAAACAATCAGCACAAATGCCAAAGAGAGCAGATGGACGAAGCACGTTTCCCCGGCAAGACCCTTGCTGGGGTAGCCTCAGAAGCCCCGGCAAGCCCCTTGCCGGGGCGGCTCGCCCACACCAGTGGAGTGGGCCAGGGCTCGGGAGGCACCTCCATGGTGGCATGCAGATCTTTGTGAAGACAAAGAATATTCAAGATCAGATGAGGATTGGAAGGCAATGATCCTCGACAAGATCCTTGCCGAGAAAACCCACAAGACCCCCGGCAAGATCCTTGCCGGGGACGTCAGCGCGCCACGGCAAGACCCTTGCCGGGCCACCCGACAAGACCCTTGCCAAGGGCATCAGCGGGGCCACTGCCAGGCCCGCACAAACCAAGTCTCCACCGCCGTTCGCATGCAGCTGCCAGGCCAACCAGCTGGGTAGGCACCTGTGTGGAAACATGTAGCTTCCAGGCCAACTCAGCACACGCCTGCTCGGTGGCATGCAGATCTTCGTGAAGGCTCCACCACCGCGCCGCCTCAGCTGCTTGCCTGCCTACATGGCGCACATGCATCGCTGGCCAGGGCGCGTGTCGAAGCGAGGAGGAGCAGCGACGGACGGGACGGGCCTCGCTCCCGTCCCCGATAAAGCAAGAGGACACCTAAACTATGCATTAAATGCACCTTGTCCTGTAATATGAGCGATAAGCTCATAGCACTGTAGGCCTTTCCACATCCTATGTGCCACTGTGGTAGCCCCTTTTCGACTATAAAAGGAGGCCCATGGCATACTGGAGAGGGGTTCGGCTCTTTTGAACCACGCAGCCACCGTAGCTAGTTCAAGGGCTCAAGAACACTCAATACATCCACCAAAGCAGGACTAGGGTTTTAGGCATCCTCGTGGCCCGAACCTGGGTAAACGATCCTTGTGCTGATTGCTAATCCTACTCTTCTCACAACCCTGCGCCCTCGCAACCGTAGAAGGGACCCTCGTGATCCCATAGGTGTCGTTTCCCACCGACATCTTTGGCGCGCCAGGCAGGGGGAGCAATTGTGAGAATCTGGTTTAAAAGCCGGCCTAGTGGTTTCCCGCGGCTGTGGTTGCCGTAGGAGAAGGCGGCCAAGAGAGCGGCGCTGCCTGCGAGCACGAAGGATGCCAGGGCGGCGACGAAAAAGCTAAGTCATGCCAAACTTTAATCTTCCCTCCTTAATATAAGGTTATCGTCCTCGGAGATTCTGTCTATGTATGGAAAACCTGTACGCAGAGGGGCCCTCCCGCAATTGGCAACGTCTCAAGCGGCCACGCCAAGAGTGGCAGGGTAGCCTTCCGCCATTATCAACGCTCTCGACTCTGACCTGAGTCAAGCTCGACAGTTCGAGCGGCCGCGTTAAGGGCGGTAAGGTGGTTTGCCCGGCAGCAAGCACACCCGGCAGGCCAATGGGGATCTGTCCTCAAGACGCCGCCCTGGGTTTACGCGCCGGCAATCCTACCCAGTTAACGTAGGGTGGACATACAAAGGAAAATCGAACGGGAAAATAACATGCATAATGTCAGAAGTACTTCAGAGTTATATTACAAAATTGCCGCCGCGGTTCTAACTAAAGATAGCAATTGTCTTGGTCATGGACCTGTAGCAGCGATAAGAAATGGGGTGCCTAGTCCCGGTGCTGGCCCTCCAACCTCTTGATTCCATCGATGCAGCTGATGATTGGCTTGATACGCTCCTTGAGCGCCGCGATGTCTGCATCCTCCAGCAAGCTCTTCAGTGCAGCTTCGAAGTCGAGGTCGGGATGCCAGTGTGCTATCCTGGCAAGCACCTTGGTCATGGCGCCCTGGCAGAGCATCCGGGACTCCTCGGCCAGGGAGGCTGCCCGGTTGGAGTGAAGCCGCTCCAGGGCGCCGACGACCCTCTCAAAGAACAGGGCCAGGTTGGCGTTGGGGCTCAAGCTCGTCTCTGGGGCATACCTCACGTCGGACATCCCCATGGTGGCGAGCTGCATGGTGTCCGAGTTCGCACTGACGGCAAGGCGTTTGAGCCAACGCTTCTCGCCCTCCACGTGGTCGTTTAGGTTGGCGGCCTCGTTCCTCCGCAGATGCTTCTCGGTCTCCAGGTCCTTGGTCAGGGTCCCCTCTCAGGCCTTGGCCTCTGACAACATCTTCTCAAGACCCTCCAACTTCAGCCTAAGGTCTCTGATGGAGTTGTTGGCCTCAGAGAGCTCTCTGGCCGTGCTGACGGCCGTGCCATGCGCCTCCGCCAGGGCGCTGTTGAGCATGTCCTTCTCCTTAGACAACTTCAGAGTTTGCTCCTTCAGCTCATCCCGCTCCGCCTCCAGCTCCTTCACCTTGCCGGCGTGAACCAGAGCCTGGGCATCGAGTGCCTCCCTGTGCCTCTGCTCCAACTCTCGGATCCGCTGTACGATGAGCTTGTCCACCTCTTCATCCTTGCTGTGGAGTGTGGCGGCGAGCTTCTCCTCGCGCACGGCAAGGTCCTCCTCCTGGGAGTTTAGTGCGGCCTCGTGCTGGATCCGGGCGGCTTTGGTGGCGGCGGCCAAGTTCGTCGCCATCTCTTGGGCCCTCTCAACGTCGGTCATCTTCATGGCGAGCTTCACGTCATGCTTGGCCAGCTCGCCCTGGGTGGCCATCAGCTCGTCTTGAGCCTGGCAGAACCAGTCCTGTGTCTCGGCGACGTGCTACTGGAGGTCCGCCTCCTCCCTCTCCACCACCACCGTCCTGGACTTGGCCATGTCCAAATAGACGCGGTGGAGCTCCTGGAACTTCCGGAAGCTGGCACCCATGTCCTGGAGCAGCCGCTCCTCCTAGGAGCCGTCGCCACCAATGCTCGGCTCATCGACGACCTCGAGCCCGGCGACGGCAAGCACTTCGTCGTCAAACACCTCTCCCTCGATGGGAGCCCTGGTGCTCGACGCGCCTGGGAGGTGGACGAACAAGTCATCACCCACCCTTAGGTACCTGCCGGAGCCGGAGGCAACGGAGGAGGCCTGGTCATCAACCACCTCCTCCTCGGCAGCGGCCTTGCCAGCTTCCCCGGCAGGTCCCTTGCCGGGCTCCCCGATGGGCCCCTTGGCAGCATCCTCAGCAGCGCCCTTGGCGCTCTCCTCGACGGCGATCTTCTCGGCCTGCACCGCGGCGTCCTTGGCGACATCCTCAATAATGGTATCGACGTCCTCTGGGTCCATCGAGGGAAGGTCTGGATGCCAAGAAGGAGATAGGGCAGGGCCAAGATCAAAAGCCGGTAAAAAAAAGAAGAAAGAACGAACGCAAGCAGAAATGAAAAGGGAGTGGCTTACCCGCGCCAAGCCGAGAAGCAGAAGTCCCCTCTCCGCCAAGGTCCGGCGTCGAGGCGAAGCCACCGGCGCCTGCGTTCTCCTCCACCTCTTCCTTGTGCATGGGCTCGGTGCTTGGTGCCCATGCCAGGGACGCCCCTCGAGGCGGCATGGTCGATGGGGCGGCACGTTTGGAGAAGCCCTCTGTGGCTCCCCTTGCTGCTGCTCCCCTCCTACATCCACAGCATGGTCAGTACCAAAGTATCGTACTCCTAGCGCACACCGATGAAGGATGGGTGATGGACTCACGCTGGCGGTTGGGCCGGGGGTTGCGGTCCGGGCTGCTCAACACTACCAGCGGCGTGCCGGAGGTGCCTGCCGGGGGTTGGTCGCTCGTCAAAGTCCTGGCCCTCTTTGCCCTTTGGCCCAGCGTCTCCATGTCCCTGTGGGATGAAGATGATTCAGAATGGGCGACACCATTTGAGGAAATGGAGAAAAAAAAGATAAGGGGGAAAGCAAAGCTTACTCTTCCTCCTCCTCTATTGCCTTCCTCCTCCTCTCCGGGGTGAGGGGTCCAAAGTCAAAAGCGATCCCCGCGCCAACGTCTGCCGGCGAGGGGGAAGGCGGTGGCGTCTGGGCACGCTTGGAAGTCGAAGAAGTGGATGCCTTCTTCTTCGCCGCCACGGCCTTCACCTCCTTCTTCGTTGGCGCAGCCCTTGTCTGGCGCACAGATGTCTCCTAGGCCTGCCGCAGCTGCGTGGCTTGGACAGGACGAACCGGCTCGCCGGAGGTGTCCTGCCGCAGGACTCGCCCTCTTCCAGTGACTGGAGGGTCGGCGGTCGCGGCATCCTCCCACTCATCCTCCTCCGATGATGACTCGTCGACCACGTCCTCGACGAGGGAAGCCCCAGTGCCAGCGCCTCTGGCCTCCCCAGCGGCCGCCGCCCACTACTACGTCTTGAGCTTGCGTTGGTTTTCCTCGAAGAGGAGAGGGTCATGCAGCAATAGTAGCGTAAGTATTTCCCTTAGTTTTTGAGAACCAAGGTATCAATCCAGTAGGAGGCTCCTCAAAAGTCCCACACACCTACACAAACAAACAAAGAACTCGCAACCAACGCAATAAAGGGGTTGTCAATCCCTTCACGGCCACTTGCGAAAGTGAGATCTAATAAAGATAGTAAAATAAGATAGATATATTTTTGGTATTTTATAATATAGATGCAAAAAGTAAAGATGCAAATAAAAGTAAATTGGAAGCAAATATGATAAGAGATAGACCCGGGGGCCATAGGTTTCACTAGTGGCTTCTCTCAAGATAGCATAAGTATTACAGTGGGTGAACAAATTACTGTCGAGGAATTGATAGAAAAGCGAATAATTATGAGATTATCTAGGCATGATCATGTATATAGGCATCACGTCCGCAACAAGTAGACCGACTCCTGCCTGCATCTACTACTATTACTCCACACATCGACCGACTCCTGCCTGCATCTAGAGTATCAAGTTCATAAGAACAGAGTAACGCATTAAGCAAGATGACATGATGTAGAGGGATAAACTCAAGCAATATGATATAAACCCCATCTTGTTATCCTCGATGGCAACAATACACTACGTGCCTTGCAACACTTTCTGTCACTGGGTAAGGACACCACCAGATTGAACCCAAAGCTAAGCACTTCTCCCATGGCAAGAAAGATCAATCTAGTAGGCCAAACCAAACTGATAATCCAAAGAGACTTGCAAAGATAACTCAATCATACATAAAAGAATTCAGAGAAGATTCAAATATTATTCATAGATAAACTTGATCATAAACCCACAATTCATCGGATCTCGACAAACACACCGCAAAAAGAGTGTACATCAAATAGATCTCCACAAGAGAGGGGGAGAACATTGTATTACGATCCAAAAAGAGAGAAGAAGCCATCTAGCTAATAACTATGGACCCGTAGGTCTATGGTAAACTACTCACAACTCATCGGAGGGGCAAGGATGTCGATGTAGAAGCACTCCGTGGTCGATTCCCCCTCCGGCAGAGTGCCGGCGAAGGCTCCAAGATGAGATCTCGCGGATACAGAAGGTTACAGTGGTGGAAATTGTGTTTCGTCTGCCCCTTGGATGTTTTCGGGGTACGTAGGTATATATAGGAGGAAGAAGTACGTCGGTGGACGCCCGATGGGCCCACGAGACAGGGGGCGCGCCCTATAGGGGGGGCGCCCTCCTATCTCGTGGGAGCCTCGACTGCTTCTTGACTTGCACTCCAAGTCCCCTGGATCACGTTCGTTCCAAAAATCACGCTCCCGAAGGTTTCATTCTGTTTGGACTCTGTTTGATATTCCTTTTCTTCGAAATACTGAAATAGGCAAAAAAATAGCAATATGGGCTGGGCATCCAACTTGCTTGCTCACGAAGACCTAGGGCAAAAAAATAGCAACTCTGGTTAGTAGGTTAGTCCCAAAAATGATATAAATGTGTAAAATAAAGCCCATAAACATCCAAAAGGGGTAATATAATAGCATGGAACAATCAAAAAATATAGATACGTTGGAGACGTATCAAGCATCCCCAAGCTTGATTCCTGCTCGTCCTCGAGTAGGTAAATGATAAAAAAAGAATTTTTGATGTGGAATGCTACCTAGCATAATTCTCAATGTAATTTTCTTTATTGGGGCATGAATGTTCAAATCCAAATGATTCAAAATAAAAGTTCATATTGATAAAAGAAATAGTAACACTTCAAGCATACTAATCAAAGTAATCATGTCTTCTCAAAATAACATGGCAAAAGAAAGTTCATCCCTACAAAATCATATAGTTAGGCTATGCTTCATTTTCGTCACACAAAGATGTTCACAACTTCTATACCCCCAATGAGAAGCCAAGCAATTGTTTCATACTTAAATAATCTCAAACTTTTTTCAACCTTCACGCAATACATGAGCGTGAGCCATGGATATAGCACTATGGGTGGAATAGAATATGATGATGGGAATTGTGTGGAGAAGACAAAAATGGAGAAAGTCTCACATTGATGAGGATAATCAACGGGCTATGGAGATTCCCATCAATTGATGTCAACATGAGGAGTATGGATTGCCATGCAACGGATGCACTAGAGCTATAAATGAATGCTCAACAAAAGAAAACTAGTGGGTGTGCATCCAACTTGCTTGCTCACGAAGACCTAGGGCATTTGAGGAAGCCCATCGTAGGAATATACAAGCCAAGTTCTATAATGAAAAATTCCCACTAGTATGAAAAAGACAACTTATGAGACTCACTATACGAAAAACATGGTGCTACTTTGAGGCACAAAAATATGAGACTCACTACATGAAGAACAAGGTGCTACTTTGAAGCACAAGTGTGGAAAAAGAGATAGTAACATTGCCCTTTTTTTCTTTTTTTTGGGCCTTTCTTTTTTTGGCCTTTCTTCTTTTTTATTTTTTTTATTTTTGGGCAATGCTCTAATAATGATGATTATCACACTTCTATTGATTACACCATATGAATTACAACTCGAAACTAGAAGAAGATATGACTCTATATGAATGCCTCGGGCGGTGTACCGGGATGGTGCAATGAATCAAGAGTGACATGTATGAAAAATAATGCATGGTGTCTTTGCCACAAATACAATGTCCACTACATGATCATGTAATGGCAATATGACAAAAGTAAAGTATGTCATGATGATGATGAACGAAACGGTCGAAAGTTGCATGGCAATATATCTCGGAATGGCTATGGGAATGCCATAATAGGTAGGTATGGTGGCTGTTTTGAGGAAGATATAAGGAGGTTTATGTGTGATAGAGCGTATCGTATCACGGGGTTTGTATGCACCGGCGAAGTTTGCACCAACTCTCAAGGTGAGAAAGGGCAATGCAGGGTACCGAAGAGGCTAGCAACGACGGAAATGTAAAAGTGTGTATAATCCATGGACTCAACATTAGTCAAAAGAACTCATATACTTATTGCAAAAATTTAGAAGTCATCAAAAAGCAAGTACTATGCACATGCTCTTAGGGGGATAGATTGGTAGGAAAATACCATCGCTCGTCCCCGACCGCCACTCATAAGGATGCACAAGCCAGGTACACTTCATGTTTCAAATTTGTTACACAACTTTAACCATACGTGCATGCTACGGGATTTGCTAACTTCAACACAAGCATTCTTTAAATTCATAATCACCCAACTAGCATGACTTTAATATCACTACCTCCATATCTCAAAACAATTATCAAGTATCAAATTGATCATAGCATCCAATTCACTTCCTATGATAGTTTTTATTATACCCAACTTGGATGCCTACCATTCTAGGACCAATTTTATAACCATAGCAAATACCATGCTGTTCTAAAAGACTCTCAAAAAGATATAAGTGAAGCATGAGAGACTAGTAATTTCTACAAAAATAAGTCACCACCGTGCTCTAAAAGATATAAGTGAAGCACTAGAGCAAAAACTATCAAGCTCAAAAGATATAAGTGAAGCACATAGACTATTCTAGCAAATTTTAATCAAATAGGCTTATCCCAATAGGTGTGTACAGCAAGGATGATTGTGGTGAACTAAAAAGCAAAGACTAATATAATACATGACGCTCCAAGCAAAACACATATCATGTGGCGAATAAAAATATAGCTCCAAGTAAAGTTACCAATGAACAAAGACGAAAGAGGGGATGCCTTCCCGGGGCATCCCCAAGCTTAGGCTTTTGGCTATCCTTGAATATCTTCGGGTGCCTTGGGCATCCCCAAGCTTAGGCTCTTGCCACTCCTTATTCCATAGTCCATAAAAACTTTACCCAAAACTTGAAAACTTCACAACACCAAACTCAACAGGAAATCTTATAAGCTCCGTTAGTGAAAGAAAAGAAAACCACCACATAAGGTACTGTAATGAACTCATTATTTATTTATTTTGGTGTTAAACCTACTGTATTCCAACTTCTCTATGGTTTATTAACTATTTTACTAGCCATAGATGCATCAAAATAAGCAAACAACACACGAAAAACAGAATCTGTCAAAAACAGAACAGTCTGTACAAATCTGTAACTAACGCAAAATTCTGGAACTCTACAAATCCTACAAAAATAGGAAGTCCTGGACAATTTGTTTATTGATCAGCAGCAAAAATAATCAACGCAAAATCACGTTTTTGTGATTTAATAAAACTAAATTCGTGTGCACAAAGTTTCCGTTTTTCAGCAGAATCAAATCAACTATCATCATAGGTTATCCTATAGGTTCTACTTGGCACAAACACTAATTAAAAGATAAAAACACATCAAAATAGAAGGTAGATGCAAGATTTATTACTAAACAGGAGCAAAAACAAAAAAACACAAAGAAAATTGGGTTGCCTCCCAACTAGCGCTATCGTTTAACGCCCCTAGCTAGGCATAAAAGCAAAGATAGATCTAACGAGTGCCATCTTTGGCACTAAATTCATAAGTATCCCGCATGATAGATTCATAAGGTAATTTGACTTTCTTTCTTGGAAAGTGCTCCATGCCTTTCTTTAATGGAAATTGGAATCTAATATTTCCTTCCTTCATATCAATAAGCGCGCCAATCGTTCTAAGGAAAGGTCTACCAAGAATAATAGGACAAGAAAGATTGCAATCTATATCAAGAACGATAAAATCTACGGGCACCAAATTTTTATTTGCAACAATGAGAACATCATTGATTCTTCCCATTGGCTTTTTAATGGTGGAATCCGCAAGGTGCAAATTTAAAGAGCAATCATTAAGATCATGGAAACCTAGAATATCACATAAAGTTTTCGGAATCGTGGAAACACTAGCACCCAAATCACACAAAGCAAAACACTCATGATATTTAATTCTAATCTTTATAGTAGGTTCCCACTCATCATTAAGTTTTCTAGGTATAGAAACTTCCAAATTAATTTTTTCATCACAAGATTGCATCAAGGCATCAACAATATGTTTGGTAAAAGCTTTGTTTTGACTATAAGCATGAGGAGAATTAACAACGGATTGCAACAAGGAAATACAACCTTCTAAAGAACAATTATCATAATCAAATTCCTTGAAATCCGAGATAGTGGGTTCAATGCTATTTAAAGTTGTGACCTCTCCAATCCCACTTTTACCAAATTTAGCATCAAGGTCTAAAAACTCCGAATTCTTGGGACGCCTTCTAGGTAAAGTTGATTCATCATCAGTCCCATAATTATCAAGATTCCTATTGCAAAACATAGATATAACAGGAGACGCATCAATAACTTTAAGATCCTCATCATTATTTTCATGGAAACTAGAAGAACACGCCTTTATAAAGCTATCATTTTTTGCACGCAATCTAGCGGTTCTTTCCTTGCACTTGTCAATGGAAATTCTCATTACTTTGAGAGACTCATTGATATCATGCTTAGGAGGAGAAGATCTAAGTTTAAGAGAATCAACATCAAGCGAAAGTCTATCAACATTCCTAGCCAAATCATCAAGTTTGAGTAATTTTTCTTCAAGCAAAGCATTAAAATTCTTTTGAGAAATCATAAATTCTTTCACACTATTCTCAAAATCAGAGGGCATCTTATTAAAATTACCAAAAGAATTATTGTAGGAATTTCCATAATTATTAGAGGAATTACTAGGGAACGGTCTAGCATTAAAGTTTCCTCTATAAGCATTGTTTCCAAAACTATTCCTACCAACGAAATTCACATCCATAGATTCATTATTATTCTAAATCAAAGAAGACAAAGGCATATCATTGGGATCAAGAGGAGTATTCTTAATAGCAAACAATTTCATAAGTTCATCCATCTTTCCACTCAAAACATTGATTTCTTCTATAGCATGCACTTTTTTACTAGAAGATCTTTCGGTGTGCCATTGAGAATAATTTGCCATAATATTATCAAGAAGTTTTGTAGCATTTCCTAACGTGATTTCCATAAACGTGCCTCCCGCGGCCGAATCTAAGAGATTTCTAGAAGCAAAGTTCAAACCGGCATAAAAATTTTGTATGATCATCCATAAATTCAAACCATGAGTAGGGCAATTGCGAAGCATCAATTTCATTCTTTCCCAAGATTGGGCAACATGCTCATGATCAAGTTGTTTAAAATTCATAATATCGTTCCTAAGAGTGATAGTCTTAGTGGGAGGAAAATACTTAGAGATAAAAGCATCTTTGCACTTGTTCCAAGAATCAATACTATTTTTAGGAAAAGACGAAAACCAAGCTTTAGCACGATCTCTAAGTGAAAATAGAAATAACTTCAATTTGACAATATCATTATCCGTATCTTTCTTCTTTTTCATATCACACAAATCAACAAAGTTGTTTAGATGAGTGGCGGCATCTTCACTAGGAAGGACGGCAAATTGATCTTTCATAATAAGATTCAGCAAAGCAGTATTGATTTCACAAGACTCAACATCATTAAGAGGAGCAATCGGAGTACTAAGGAAATCATTATTATTGGTATTCGAGAAATCACATAACTTGGTATTATCTTGCGCCATGGCAACAAGTAATCCAACACACAAGCAAACGGAAAAAGGCAAGCGAAAAAGAGAGGAGGAGATTGGGAAAGAGAGGGCGAATAAAACGGCAAGGGTGAAGTGGGGGAGAGGAAAACAAGAGGCAAATGGCAAATAATGTAAATGCAAGGGAGATGAGTTTGTGATGGGTACTTGGTATGTCTTGACTTGAGCGAAGACCTCCCCGGCAACGGCGCCATAAATCCTTCTTGCTACGTCTTGAGCTTCTGTTGGTTTTCCTCGAAGAGGAGAGGGTGATGCAGCAATAGTAGCGTAAGTATTTCCCTCAGTTTTTGAGAACCAAGGTATCAATCCAGTAGGAGGATCCTCAAAAGTCCCACGCACCTACACAAACAAACAAAGAACTCGCAACCAACACAATAAAGGGGTTGTTAATCCCTTCACGTCCACTTGCAAAAGTGAGATCTAATAAAGATAGTAAAATAAGATAGATATATTTTTGGTATTTTATAATATAGATGCAAAATGTAAAGATGCAAATAAAAGTAGATTGGAAGCAAATATGATAAGAGATAGACCCGGGGGCCATAGGTTTCACTAGTGGCTTCTCTCAAGATAGCATAAGTATTACGGTGGGTGAACAAAGTACTGTCGAGCAATTGATAGAAAAGCGAATAATTATGAGATTATCTAGGCATGATCATGTATATAGGCATAACATCCGCATCAAGTAGACCAACTCCTGCCTGCATCTACTATTATTACTCCACACATCGACCGACTCCTGCCTGCATGTAGAGTATTAAGTTCATAAGAACAGAGTAACGCATTAAGCAAGATGGCATAATGTAGAGGGATAAACTCAAGCAATATGATATAAACCCCATCTTGTTATCCTCGATGGCAACAATACAATACGTGCCTCGCAACCCTTTTTGTCACTGGGTAAGGACACCGCAAGATTGAACCCAAAGCTAAGCACTTCTCCCATGGCAAGAAAGATCAATCTAGTAGGCCAAACCAAACTGATAATTCGAAGAGACTTGCAAAGATAACTCAATCATACATAAAAGAATTCAGAGAAGATTCAAATATTATTCATAGATAAACTTGATCATAAACCCACAATTCATCAGATCTCGACAAACACACCGCAGAAAGAGTTTACATCGAATAGATCTCCACAAGAGAGGGGGAGAACATTGTATTGAGATCCAAAAAGAGAGAAGAAGCCATCTAGCTAATATCTATGGACCCATAGGTCTATGGTAAACTACTCACAACTCATCGGAGGGGCAAGGATGTTGATGTAGAAGCCCTCCAAGGTCGATTCCCCCTCCAGCAGAGTGCCAGCGAAGGCTCCAAGATGCGATCTCGTGGATACAGAAGGTTACGGTGGTGGAAATTGTGTTTCATCTACCCCTGGATGTTTTCGGGGTACGTAGGTATATATAGGAGGAAGAAGTACGTCGGTGGACGCCCGAGGGGCCCACAAGACAGGGGTCGCGCCCTATAGGGGGGGCGCCCTCCTATCTTGTGGGAGCCTCGGCTGCTTCTTGACTTGCACTCCAAGTCCTCTAGATCACGTTCATTCCAAAAATCATGCTCCCGAAGGTTTCATTCCGTTTGGACTCCATTTGATATTCCTTTTCTTCAAAATACTGAAATAGGAAAAAATACAGCAATATGGGTTGGGCCTCCGGTTAGTAGGTTAGTCCCAAAAATGATATAAATGTGTAAAATAAAGCCCATAAACATCCAAAAGGGCTAATATAATAGCATGGAACAATCAAAAATTATAGATACGTTGGAGACGTATCTCCCGCGAGGCAAGCTCTTCTTCCTCCGCTTCCGCCGCGGCCTTGTCCTCCATGCTGCCGGTGCTGCCGACCTCCTTGGCGAGCTCCACCTCCGCCACCCTGGCGGCGATGTAGTCCAGCTCTGCCTGGGAGCTATCCTGGATGAGCCGTGGCTCGGCGGTGACGTACCCCTCGTGCAAGGTGTCGAAGAATTCCTGCACCTGGAGCTCGTCCGGCTCGACCCAACTCGGGTCAAGGCCGTGCGTATTGAAGTCCGGCATCATGGTGATGATGTTGGACCAGCGAGAATTGTTGCACAACGGGACCACTCCTGCCAGCAACTTGAAAAGGGCCCCTTGGCAACCTTGCCGGCCTTTTGGCAGCCCTCGCAGCCTTGCCGGACCTCTCAACCTCGCCGTCGCTATTGACCTCAAGCTAGAAGATCCGTTGGCAGAGATGGGCGTGCCTCAGCACCGTCAGGTTGTGGTCGAGGCCGGGGCGGAGCCTCATGATGTCAGCAGCATTCGTGAAAAGCCAGGCCGGCCTCCCCTTGTTGTGAAGAGGAGCGATTCGGCGGCGGATGAAGTCCGCCGCGATCATTTCGAGGGTGAGCCCGACCTCGGTGAGCCGGAGGATCCTGGTGGTGGCAACCGTGAGCTTCTCGTCATCGGCGTTGATGTTTCCCCAATCGTTTCCGCGGACCGGCGGCTCCCGGCGAACCTCTTAGAATGCTGGCGGGTCCTCCTCCTCAATCCAGCACCACCGGCCCCGACACTCTTCCCACCTGTCCTTCATGGCGCCCTCCGAGTACGTCCCCTTGGCCCTCAGAATCCAGGCGACACAACCAGAGATGGCACCCCCGCTTGGATCCGAGGTGGTAGATGTAAAATCTTTAATGAAATTCAATGATAGTGATGATCCTCATAATAAACATACTAGTCAATGCCTTTATGATTTTGATAATTACATTAGAAAGCAAGATCACTTCAATGCAAATGCTATGAAACAATTGAAATACAACTTTGATATGATTGCTCGCTTAAGTGACTTGTTATTTAGAATCTCAAATGATGTTAGAGGTGTAGGAAAGCATGCCTCTATGGTTCAAACTCAATTAGAACAAGTTGCTAAATGTCAAAGGGAGTTACTTGATGAAATGAACAATAATATAAGTGACTTTGCTGTTAGAGTAGCGACTAGAGGAGGTAAAATGACTCAGGAACCACTTTATCCTGAGGGACACCCAAAGAGAATTGAACAAGACTCTCAAAGAATTAACACTGATGCACCTAGTCCATCTAAAAAGAAGAATAAGAAGGAAAATGATAGGACTTTGTCTGCCTCTGGTGAACCTGAAATAGAAAAACCTCCTGATAATGATAATGAAATTTCTACCTCTGATGCCGAAACTCAATCTGGTAATGAACACTCACCTTCTGATAATGAAAAAGATGATGATTAGGTTCATGAAGACACTCAACCTAATGATAAAGAACTAGATAATGATGTTGAGACAGAACCAGCTGTTGATCTTGATAACCCACAACCTAAGAATAAAAGATATGATAAAAGAGACTTTGTTGCTAAAAAACATGGTAAGTGTTGGGGATATAACTGGTGGGTATAAACCGCCTAGGAGGGGCCGGTTTATCCTCAGATAGGTTGCCAATATTGAAGCCCACGAAGTTATAGAAGACGGCGACTTATGAAGGAAACTTAACAAGGAATCCCAAAGCGTAGAGGCAGGTTAGGGCCCATAGACATAAACCGCCATAGGCGTGTAACTTGTAAGGTAAGGTAGGAAAGAATAGATACCGAGCCGGACACGTTTATGAACCGACCTCGGGATTCTGTAGATCGACGGGCGTCAACCTCGGTATATAAAGGCACGACCCGACGGCGGTTTAGGGACAAGAAACAACAACTCGAGAGCCAGGATACGCGTATTCGCTCCCCGGATATCGAAACCCTAGCAATTCCACCTCAACTGGATCGTAGGCTTTTACCTTCACCGCAAGGGGCCGAACCAGTATAAACTCCCCATGTCCTTTGTCCGGTTTAACCCCTTTAAGCTAATCTCATTGCGATGGCTCCACGACTAAGTCCTCACACTAGGACATCTAATGTGACAATTCCATGATAGTTGGCACCCACCGTGGGGCCATCGCATGATGGTTTCAAGTTCTTAGAGGGCAATTTCAAAGGACTCAAGGGATACGCAGTGGGCCGTCTGACCAAGGGTCGTCGTGGCAAGCTCTACATCGACGATGCAGGCTGCGGCCCTGACGCTGGCTCAATCGGGTACGGGTACCGGGTCCCCTTCAGAGGTATTCATGTCTTCATTGGGATGATCGGCGAACCGGGCCCTGAGCCGGACATCTGTACTGACCTCATCAAGATGGCTCAGCGTGCAAGCCCCGCCCGAGTTCAACCCGCCATGAAGCGTGCTTTTGTAGGATTCATCAATGGTGCAAAATCTGAACCGGTATTCAACGGTGAGATGGTTGTCTATTCAGATGGTGAGTCATCCACCGGTGAGACCGAGTCATTGTACCAGCTGCCAGATGGCCGGCTTGGGGGCTGTTCTGATGGCGACAGTATTACGGACCCCCTTGAACTGCCAAATCGGGTTGCGATCTTCATGGCCGGTATGCAGCCCGTGCAACACTCCTCAACTGCGGTATCAATAATTTCCGGATCGACAATGGCAACGGCAGCCGGGGAAGGAGGCCCTGCACGCCCGCCGGCTCAAGTCCTGTCCGGTTTATTGGACGCCTTGACGACATTGTTGACCACAAAAGTTAACCTGGATAATCGGGATCAGCATAACGCGGAGGTCACGAAACTGCGAGATCAGATAGCTCAGGCCAAGGAGGACATGGCGGCTGAGGAAACCAGGATGGCTGAGGAGCGGGCCACTTTGGATGCTCAGGCACAGTGGATTCAGTCGGAAAATTACCGGCTCATACTGGATCAGAACGCTTCAAACGACGTGATGAGGAGGAGGCATCGGTCTCATCTACCACCGGTTTATGAAGCAAGGAATCTCTGTAACATGCCAGGGGCGGGAACCAGTAACCAGGTAGTGGTGAACTGGGTCGAAGCACCTGGGACAGGAGCGCCGGGTTAGCCACGGACGACGGACCCACCTCGACAGAACAATGACCCGCGTCAGTACATGCCAACACCACCGGGTCATTTTTCTACCCCTTTGGAGAACATGATCCCTGCGGCGTCACTATTGGCAGCTATTCCAATGGAAGACGAGTCTCCGGCAGCGGTTGAGACACGGCGGGCCAGAGATCTCCTTCAAACGGCTTTGGCTCAGCATCAGGCTTATTCGTATAGTGGAGACAAGATTCATTCCACCCCTCGCCCAAGCCTAAGTTACATCAGGCATATTAAAGAACCAGCCATGTCAAGCACTGGACGGAACCATAATCCGCCCCATGGGCCTAACCCGACAGGAGGGGGAGCTGATGCCCAGAACATAGTTGACCAGGGCAGAGCGCGTCGAGAATCCAAGTTAGCTGCACATTATGCGGCACGTCAGCCTACTCCGGTTCGTGCAACAACTTCAGTTGAGCCAAGTGTGATCTTTATAAATTTGGGTGTACCGTGTTTAGTGTTGGCCATGCGCAATGAGCGTTTGCCTAAGGATTTCAAGGGTCCTTGCAAGGTGCCTAACTATACATCTGATTTATCCCCTGAGGCATGGATTGCGAGTTATGAGATGGCCATGGAACTGCTGGATGTTAGTGAAGTGGCGTGTGCTAAGTATTTCCCCCTGATGATGGAAGGGATTACCCGGACTTGGTTAGGGCTCCCAGCTAACTCCATCAGATCATGGGCCGAGTTAAAGGCCCGGTTTATCCAGAATTTTAAACACACATGCAAGCAGCCCATGTCATTGTGGACTTAGCCACCTGTGTCCAAGAAGAAGGTGAATCGACGACTCATTGGGTGTGCCAGGTTTTAGCGATTCTGCACTCGTCGGATCGTATCAATGCGGATTCATGGGTCTTGACGTTGGAAGGCAATTGTCATTTCAAACTCCTGAAGCAGAAACTGGGGCGGCTTAAACATCATTGTAATGACATTGGGACACTCATGGAGGCCTTGGTTAAGTACGCTGACCCTGATGGTACCAAGGACCCCGAGTCTGATGATGAAAAGTCGGGGAAGGGAAAGAGGAGCAGCAACACCAAGGGGCAGCAGCTCCATCCGGCAAACCAGGGAGGCAATGGTAAGTGCAAGGCTGAGAATAATTTTGACTTTGTAGCTAACACCAATGCGCAGAATAATTGTCAGCGCCGTAAGGGTAAACCGCCCCCACAGACCGGACCATCAGGCATCAATCTTGGGCATCTATTAAACCAGCCCTGACCAAGACACGGGACGAAGGAAAGGCCGTCTGGACACCTCTGGAAAGATTGCCTCATCATGAAGGAGTTCAAAAAATCGAATTTTTACTAAGATGGTCAAGGACCAGGCAGCGGTTCAGGATCCGGTTTCCATGGACCGGGTTATGGTGGAGGCGGTTCAAGCTCGGGATTCCAAGGTAATCCCGGCAATCAAAACAACCAAAGTGGTTACAACTAGCAGCATAATCAGGGAAATCAGCAACAGTCGGGTTATCATAGGCACCCGAAGCAGTTGAACAGTGGTCAGTATCATGTCTTCACCACTAGCTTATGCAAGCGCGACCAGAAGCTTCATAAGAGGACAGTAAATTTGGTCGAACCGGCAGTCCCGCATTATTTGCGTTGGTCTGAACAACCCATCGTATGGAGCCGAGAGGATCACCCGCCACGGGTTGATAATCCGGGTCACCTGGCGTTGGTAGTGGCACCTCAGGTTGGAGGGTATAAGTTCACAAAGGTACTCCTGGACGGAGGGAGCAACATCAATATCCTCTATTATGAGACCTTCTGTCACATGGGGCTGACAGATACAAACCTTAAACCGTCAAACACTGTGTTCCATGGTGTGGTACCTGGTAAATCGGCATACCCGGTTGGTAAGATAGCTCTGGAGGTTGCGTTTGGAGATGACCATGATTCCAGATCAGAAACCTTAACCTTTGAAGTGGTGAAGATTAAGAGCACTTATCATGCTCTGTTTGGATGGCCGGCTTATGCTAAGTTCATGGCCTGACCCTGTTATGTTTATCTGCAGCTCAATATGCCGGGTCACCATGGGACCATCACAGTACATGGGAGCCGGAAGATAGCTTTGGAGTGTGAAGAGGGCGATGCAGCTTACGCCGAGTCGGTTTGCGCAACTGAGGAGTTGAAATTTTATAAGGACAATGTTGATCCGGCGGAGATGACATCTTTGAAAAAGCCAGCTACAGAGCATGATCCGGCCTT
Source organism: Triticum dicoccoides (assembly GCF_002162155.2). Classification (NCBI taxonomy): domain Eukaryota; kingdom Viridiplantae; phylum Streptophyta; class Magnoliopsida; order Poales; family Poaceae; genus Triticum; species Triticum dicoccoides. The sequence goes on along the minus strand of NC_041387.1, from coordinate 458,836,933 downwards.
GAAGTTTAAATCGGCTCATGAGACTAAATTGGTTGATTTTGTTCCTGGCGATTCATCCAAGCAGTTCAGAGTCAGTACTAACCTGGATCCGAAATAGTAAAGCGCGCTCATCAAGTTCATCCGTGAGAATCGGGACATCTTTGCATGGAAACCTTCTGACATGTCAGGTGTACCGAGGGAACTCGCTGAGCACACTCTCAGTATTGATCCCAAGTTTAAACCGGTCAAGCAGTTTCTTCGCTGCTTCAATGAAGAAAGGCGCAAGGCCATTGGTGAGGAGGTAGCCTGGCTTTTGGCGGCTGGGTTTATGATTGAGGTTTTTCATCCTGAGTGGCTGGCTAACCCGGCACTGGTGCTTAAGAAGAATGGCACTTGGCGCATGTGTGTGGATTACATGAATCTGAACAAGGCTTGTCCAGCTGATCCTTTTGCTCTCGCTCGTATTGATCAGATTATTGATGCTACGGCGGGTTGTGAGCGCTTGAGTTTTTTGGATGCTTATTCCGGTTATCATCAGATCAAGATAGCGGTTAAGGACCAGGAGAAAACAGCTTTTATAACCCCCTTTGGAGCCTTCTGTTATGTGTCTATGCCTTTCCGGCTCAAGAGTGCCCAGGCGACTTATCAGCGATGCGTGCAGAATTGCCTTCACAAGCAGATTGGGCGCAATGTTCATGCTTATGTGGATGATATTGTGGTGAAGTCCAGGAAGAAGGAGACATTGATAGATGATTTGAAGGAGACCTTTGATAACCTCCGGGTTTGTAAAATGATGCTTAACCTGGCCAAGTGCATCTTCGGTGTACCGGCAGGCAAACTCTTGGGTTTTTGGTGTCTAACAGGGGAATTGAAGATAATCCGGAGAAGATCAAGGCCATCACTTCTCTGGCTAAACCGGCATGTATCAACGATGTACAACGTTTGGCGGGTCGTATTGCAGCGCTGAGCCGGCTTTCAGCCAGTTGGGAGAAAAGGCTATCCCTTTATACCAGATGATGAAAAAGACAGACAACTTTGTCTGGAGTGATGCTGCTGATGCAGCGTTGGAGGACTTGAAGAAGCAGTTAGCCAAGCCACCTGTTCTCGCTGCCCCCATTAATAAAGAGCTATTGCTGTTATGTGTGGCTGCTAACGCCCGGGCTATCAGCGTGGCTATTGTGGTGGAGCACAAGGAGGCAGGTAAGGAGTATCCGGTTCAGCGGCCGGTTTATTATATCAGTGAGGTGCTTATTGAGTTGAAGCAGAGATATCCACATTGGCAGAAGCTTGTGTATGGAGTTTTTATGGCGAGCCGGATGCTTAAGCAATACTTTTAGGGCCATCCCATCACCGTGGTCAGTTCCGCTCCTTTGGGAGATATCATCCAAAACAGGGAGGCAACTGGCCGGGTTGCTAAGTGGACTATCGAACTTGGACCTCGCGGGTTAAAATATATGCCTCGTACGGCCATCAAGTCCCAAGCGCTCGTGGACTTCATCAATGACTGGACAGAGTTGCAGGCGCCGGAGGATAAACCGGATAACACATACTGGACTATTGACTTCGACGGGTCCAAACAATTGGAGGGCTCGGGGGCTGGAGTTGTTCTTACTTCCCCTGGAGGTGACAAATTTTGTTATGTTCTCCGCTTGATGTTTCCTTGTAGTAACAATGCAGCTGAGTATGAGGCCTTGCTCCATGGTCTTTGGGTGGCTAAGGAAATGAACTTAATCCGGGTATGATGCTTTGGGGACTCCGATTTAGTGGCTCAGCAAGTCTCTGGTACTTGGGATTCTAAGGATCCACTCATGGCGGCTTATCAACGTGAGGTGGATGTTATGGCTAGTCACTTCAAGGGTTACCAAGTCGAGCACATTGATTGGCGCAAAAATGAAGCAACAGACACTTTAAGCCAGTTGGGGTCTCAGCATAAACCGGTGCCCCCAATGTATTTCTTGACGTTTTGCATAACCCTCGGTCAAGCTGCCTACGGAGGAGGATCTGGCTGTTCCTGACCTAGAGGCTCAATTGGTGGCGGTTCTTCATGTTATCCCTGATTGGACAGTGCCATACTTGTCGTATATGACCAGGGTGAGTTACCCGAGGACAAAATTTTGTCCAGGCAGATAATCCGGCGGTCCAAGTCCATGACTATTGTCAATGGTGAGTTACATCACTGCAGTGTCTCAGGGGCGTTTCACTGCTGCGTTTCTCCTGAAGCAGGATGTGAGATTTTGCGTGAAATCCATGAAGGGGATTGCGGTCATCATGCCGATTCAAAATCCCTTGTGGCTAAAGCTTTCCGACACGGTTTCTTTTGGCTAATGGATCATGCTGATGCTGAGGACTTGGTCAGGAGACACTACAAAAAAAAGACACATCCGTGACATTTTGGGCCGAACGAAATTTTTGTTTGTCATACATATGACACTTCTATGACGATAATTGTGACAAAACCCGGTATCATCATAGATGTGGTGGGCTCCTACTTCTATAACAAAAAATCATGACAGAAAATGGGCTTTTCGTCTTGGGCGGGCCGGAGACGCAGTTGCATGACATTCTTTGGGCCGTCCATGACGGAAAAAACCATGGTAGAAGCGAGGGGGGGGGATTTTGGGGATTTGCCGGTTACGGTGGGAGGTCGGGGGCGGAGCGATGCTCGTTTCTCTCGTACGTACGCGCGTGTGTGCGAGGTGTTGGCTCTAACTGAACCCGAGCGAGGCGTTGGGCTCTAACTGAACCCGAGCGATTGCACTGCATGCTACGCGTGACTGACCCCGAGGGATCGGTCGATGGCTGTTAACTGAACCTGATGGAGCGATTCCTTCGCTACTGCTGCTAACTGAAGCCGATCGATTGGATGAACAGTGAGCATTGCGGGGGGGTTTCGATGAACAGTGAGCGGTGGCGTTGCCTCTGGATGAAAAGGAACCCGTGGTGTGGAGGGCTGGATGAATAGTAGACAGTGGAGGGGTGGCCATGGAGGGGTGTTTGAACAGGACCCCGTGGTGTGGAGGGCTGGATGAACAGTAGACGATGGAGGGGTGCCCGTGGAGGGGTGGTTGAACAGTAGCCGGTGGAGTAGCGCGCGGTGGAGGCTGGATGAACCGGAGCCCGTGGAGGCTGGAGGAGGTCGACGGTAGCCCGTGGAGGCTGGAGGAGGTCGATGGTGGAGATGAACAGTATCCCGTGGAGTCCCGTTTTGCGGTACGCCAAACCCCTCCCCCCCTCCCGTTTCGACTGTAGCGCTCCAACACAAGTCCGTTTCGTCCGTTTTGTGGTACGCCACACCCCTCCCGATCAACAGGACCCCCGTTTCGACCGTAGCGCTCCAACACAAGTCCGTTTCGTCCGTTTTGTGGTACGCCACACCCTTCCCGATCAACAGGACCCCCGTTTCGACCGTAGTGCTCCAACACAAGTCTGTTTCGTCCATTTTGCGGTACGCCACACCCCTCCCGATCAACAGGACCCCCGTTTCGACCGCAGGAGGTCCGTTTCCTTCGTTTTGCGGTACGCCAGGCCCCTCCCGATCAACAGGACCCCGTTTCGAATGTGGCCGGTCGAAGACAAGGCCGTTTCCTCCGTTGTGCGGTATGCCAGGCCTCATTTCCATCGCCTGTTCCGTCCAAGCCCTCCCGATGAACACGACCACACATTTCGTTTCGACCCAGCCGGTTGGCTCCCCATGAACACGACGACAACGTTGTTTCTCCATTCCGACCCAGCCATGTACGTATGCGTGATAGGTGTTAGAGACCCTGCCCGTATGTATGTACGTGGCCGTATTTTGTTTCTTGCACCCTCGTCGTTGTACGTATGTGTACATGCTATGTGCACGCCTCTACTACGACACGTGCAAGCCTCTACATCTACGACACGTGCGCGCCTCTACATCGACCAGTATGTACGTACACGTTCGCGACCAGAATGACAACGCTACGTACGCTTCAACCAGGTGGGTCCCGACCGTCAGGCACTTCCTTGCGTGCGAAGATGTAGTTGGTGGGTCCCAGCAGTCAGGGGGGTGAATTGTTTTTTTTGGACGCACTTCCTTGCGTGCGAAGATGTAACTGGTGGGTCCCAGCAGTCAGGGGGGCGAATCATTTTTTTTTGCCCGGACGCACTTCCTTGCGTGCGAAGGTGTAGCTGGTGGGTCCCAGTTGTAAGGGGGAAACATTTTTTTTGCAAAATATGGTGGCCCGTCCGGTGGGTCCTCGCTGTCAGGTGGAGGAATAATTATTTTGCACGTAATAAGGAGGCACTTCCTTGCTGCGACCGTGGACCCAACTGTCAGCCTCTCCACATACAGTCCACGTCCGATGGAAGCCGTTCCTTGACCACGTTGACCACGCCGAGCCGACATCACTATGGTGGTGGACGATGGCGAGGCCTAGGAAGGGGACGACGCGGAGCCGAGGAAGACGCGACAGTGGATTACCACGCGTAGAGGAGTACGAGGTTCACTGGTTCGCTGCGGTGTGAGGCTGCCGTTGTCGCAGAATAACAGGGGGTGTGGGTGAGTGGAGGGATGGCTAGCGGTGGGAGTAGTAGGGGGCGGTGAGGCCTCCGCCGCATCCCAGCCGGCCACGGGAGGCAGGAGCACGATGCACGACCAGTGCTGGTTTGGGCGGCTGGAGCAAGAAGACCAGAGGTTGAAGAAGCACTACGGCCGTTGGATGGACATCGTACGGTTACTGGAGCTAGAATCATGCATATTGACTAAGTTGACAAAGCCCTCCATCCCCGTCAACTTAGTAGGCCCACAAGTTAGCCTGCCACTATACTGGGTCCCAGCTAACAGGGGGAGTATTCATTTTTTTTGTGCGTAATAAGGAGGCACTTCCTTGTGTGCGAAGATATAGCTGGTGGGTCCGAGCTGTCAGCGGCGGTAACGTTTTTTTCGTGAAATACTGAGGCCCTTTCGGTGGGTCCCCGATGTCAGGTGGAGGAATCATTGTTTTGCGCGTAATAAGGAGGCATTCCCTTGCGTGCGGTCGTGGACGCAGCTGTCGGCCTCTCCACGTACTGTCCACTTCAGATGCATGTCGGTCGTTGACCATGTTGACCATGCCGCGCCGAGAGCACCAGGGCGGTGGACGACGGCGAGGCCTAGGAAGGGAACGACACGGAGCAGGGAAGACTCCGCAGTTGTTTCCCACGTGGAGGGGAGTACGACTGAACGACGGTTTACTGGTTCGTCTGCCGTCGCCAGAGAATAATAGTAGGTGTGGGTGAGTAGAGGGATGGCTAGGCCAGCGATGGGAGTATGATGGGGCAGTGAGGCCTGCGCGGCAGCACAGCCGGCCGCGGGGAGGAGGGAGCAGGCAGTCCCGCCGGTGCTTGTTTGAGAGACTGGAGCGGGAAGAGCAGAGATTGAAGAAGCACGACGGCCGTTGGATGGCCATCCAACAGTCACTGCTTGTGTGTCAACCTTTTTTTTAGGAAGCCTCAAATCTGTGGAAAACAGCATACAGCCCATCTACCATTATTTCTAATAATTTACAACCCATTTGCTAATTCTTAAGGTTTTGTTTTGGGGCCCATATTCTTTTTGTTAGCATTACAGCCCGTATTGTGGCCACGGTTAAAAATTATACAAAATTTTGCATATTTCGGTGCGGTCCGAACTGTTTTTAATACCGAAATTTCGAATCAGATTCGAACTGATTTAAAAATAAATGTATATCAATATAAAATCCAACAAATTCTCCACGCATAAAAATTAATGTAATTTAAAATCTCAAAATGAAAAAAAAAGATATTTGAAACTAATTGCCGGTTTGATGTGTTTTAAAAATGTATAACCCATTTCTCATTACTGATAGGCCATTTTCTCGGCCAGCCAAATGAAGCTCTCCCCGTCTTGAAAGATTTGCAGCCCAACAGGCCTGACAAAGCGACTTACTTGGCAAATCAGAAAAAAACTGCGCTATGGCCTTGGACCCAGCTGTCAGCCTATCCACGTACAGTACTCTTCCGATGGAAGTCAGTCGTTGACCACATTGACCACGCCGCACCGAGAGCACCAAGGCAGTGGACGACGGCGAAGCCTAGGAAGGGGACAACGAGGAGCGGGGGAATACATGGCAGTGGATGCCCACGCGGAGAGGAGTACGAGGGTTCACTGGTTCGGCTGCGGCGTGAGTCTGTTGTCGCCACAGAATAACAGGGGGTGTGGGTGAGTAGAGGGATACCCTGGGCCAGCGGTGGGAGTAGTAGGGGGCGGTGAGGCCTCCGCGGCATCACAGCCGGCCACGAGAGGCAGGAGCACGCGGCACGACTGACGCTGCTTTGGGCGGCTGGAGTAAGAAGACCAGATGCTGAAGAAGCACTATGGCCATTGGATGGACATCGTACGGTCACTGGAGCTAGAATCGTTCATATTGACTAAGTTGACAAAGCCCTCCGTCCTCGTCAACTTAGTAGGCCCACAAGTCAGCCACCCACTATGGTGGGTCCCAGCTAGCAGGGGGTATTCATTTTTTGGTGCGTAATAAGGAGGCACTTCCTTGCGTGTGAAGATATAGCTAGTGGGTTCGACCTATCAGCGGGGGGGGGGGGTGACATTTTTTTCGCGAAATACAGAAGCCCTTCCCACGTACAGTGCACGTACAGTGCGTAATAAGGAGGAACTTTCCTTGCGTGCGACCATGGACCTCATGGGTCCTAGCCGTCAGGCTCTCCACGTACAGTCCTCTTCCGATGACTCTCGTATGTGACCACACCGCGCCGAGCGCACCGAGGCGGTGGACGACGGCAAGGCCCCAGACTGGAATGACCCGGAGATGAGGAAGACGCGACAGTGGAGCCGCAGACGGAGAGGAGTGGTAAACTTGACTGGTTCGGGTGCGGGGTGGGCCTACACTCGGCAGAGAATAATAGGAGGTGCGGAGTGGAGGGATGGCCTGGCCGTCGGCGGGGTAGCGTTTCGCTGAGGAGCGCAAAACAACGCCATTGGACGCTGAAGGATGGAGCAGGCGGTTTCGGCAGCGCTGGGGGGAGAAGACGAGAGATTGAAGAAGAATGCCGGCTGTTGGATGTAAATCCAACGCCTTCTTAGGCTTCGACCTACTGGCCCACATGTCAGCCAGTCCATTTGTTTTTTAGTCCATTTGGTGGGCTGGGTGAAACAACAATGTAGCATCAATGCAGCCCGTTTAAATCCAATTTGCATTTTTCTCGAAATCCGCGGACTTGCTGGGCTGGGTGAAAATATCATGTTGGGCTAGACAGAGAAATGTAATAAAAACATAAACACATGATTGCACGTCAGTAAAATCTTTGCAATCTTATGTACGCAATAACTAGGAGTTAACTTGGCAAGTTATATATAAATAATAATTATTATTATTTTGTAAGAACTTTCAACTTACAAAATAAAATATTAATTTGATGAGTTAATAGTACGTGGGGTATTATTATTTTTTAGGCTAGACGTGGGACAGTTGAGTTGGTTCTAGGGGAAAGTACTAGGAGAAAACTCAGTTTACATCGAAAAAGAAAGTGGGAGAAAATACAGAGACCTACTGGGTCCACCTGAGGAGAGGAATATGTTGGGAGGAAGGAGATTCAAAGCACGGCAGCCGAGTGAACTAGTTTTTTTTACGGACAAGTGAACTAGTTTACATACATTAGCAAATAGCCACTAAAAAAAGCAATCAGGTTAATGGGTTCTTAAAAGAAAAATTTCGGACAAAACAGATAATTACGACACGTAGGCTAATGCATGAAACACTCAGATGATAAAGGTGCTTATAAACAGATAAAGTACAACATCTAGACCTTCCTGGCACGCTTGATCATGATGCTGTGGCTGTCCGTGTACTCGTCGGTTACGGGAAACAGACAAGCCCTCATGTCCAAGATCTGCCTGTACATGTCGTAGCATGCGTATGCGTCCTTGGCCGCGTATGTTATGTAGGCTAGATTCAGAGGTACCTCCCACGTGTTCAGGTCGTCTTCTTTCATGTTGGCGTATCAGGGGTCGATGATGGTCTCAGCGAGGTCAACCACGGAGTCCTTCTCCTGCCCGTTGCTGCTGATCTTGTATTGCTTCTGGATGTCGACAATCTTGTTGCACCAGATGGCCGAATCGTCGCGTTCTTCCTTCTCTACGCTGTAGCGAAGGTGCAGTCGGCGCTGCCGATGAAACGGGTGAATGCTCCAGAACCTGGTGCAGCCATAGGACTGAGGCGAGGCAGAGCTTCACCGAGTCCGTATCGTTGGCGTACATCACATTCAACTTGGTGCAGCCAGAGGACTGAACGGCGAACTAACTCCTTGCTGAAGTCCATATCCAGCAGGCTCACCCCTCGGATTGCCATTGGAGTCTCTTCGAGTGAACGAGTGTGTAGGCAGCGGCAGCAGTTCGTTTTTCAGCTCTTGGGGAACTGGATTCAACAATAAGCTGAGTGTGTACAGGCGACAACAGTTACTACCCCTCCCTCGTCCGCTGCACGCCCGGCAGAAGATGCACCCTCGACGCATTCAAAGGCCTCCATTAAGAGACCTACTCCGGCCATACGTCGGTTCACGAGCGGGTCTGTATTGGTACTGTAATAACAGGAGTCAGTGGTCACTTTACTTAAATTTAATTAGCTTTAGTAAAAATTTATACTTAAAACAAGCAATGCATTGGCTCATTCTATCAGTGCCACGGGATCAACATGCACAACAATTAGAATTATTATTCTCAGGACACACACGATCAGCACATTTGTCGCACTTTCACAAAGATAATACTACCAGGTTTGAATTGTTTGTTATGTTTGCTGTCCTCTGCATCATCATGTCATGTTTCCCAGCTTGCAAGATTCAGAACCAACAAATAAGATCCATATAATAAGTACAACAAAAGTGCCTACACATCTCATTGATTCCCGGCTTGCAAGATTCAGAACCAACAAATAAGATCCAAATAATAAGTACAACAAAGATGCCTACACGTCTCATTGATTGCCAGCTTGCAAGATTCAGAACCAACAAATAAGATTCAAATAATAAGTACAACAAAGATGCCTACACATCTCACTGATTCCCAGCTTACAAGATTCAGAACCAACCGATTAGAGCCTTTTGATAAAGTGAATATCGGGATTAAATCCATCTTGGCTAGCCATGTCATACAATCGAAGAACTTGGTGAATGCCCTTGACCGTCACAACATCAGTAGTAGAGTATTCCTGTTTGCACATCATGTTTTCATAGCACAAACAAGGAGACATGAGAGCATGATTTCGCTTTAGTTGAACCATTTTGTGCAGTTCCACCAAAATTGAGAGATGTTGCTCTTGACTGTCACAACATCTGTAGTAGAGTATTCCTGTTTGCACAACATGTTTGCATAGCACAAACAAGGAGACAAGAGAGCATGCTTTCACTTTAGTTTAACCATTTTGTGCAGTTCCACCAAAATTGAGAGATGTTGCCCACGTGACATTTTAGTTGAACTGCACAAGACACTCATTCCAAAAAAAGTGTTTTGTGCAGTTCACCAAAAGGTCACAATAGCAACAAGGTGAAATGGATATCCCTATCTGCACAAAATGATAGAAAGTAAACAGTTGCTGGTCAATAAGAATATACAAAACATATACAAAATGAAAAGAAGCATCTTAATTATGTTCATGGCAATCACGCAAGGACAGTAGAAATTTTAAAACGTCAGCAATGCTTCATGTTACCAGAAGCATTACGATCAACAATGAGATTCCTCAGATATGGGATTACTTTAATGGTGGCATTGCTTGTTTACCAGACATAGTAAATTAACAATAGATAAAGAGTTCGTTTAAGGGCATGGGAGCGTGGGGACACCAGGACACTCAGCAGCGTAAAGGAGCAACTTACTTATTATACTGGGGAAAACAGCAGGAGTGCCATTTGTAACACAGTTTAATTGCATCTTATCACTGGAGGCATTAGATTAACAATAACACTGGTTAGACATGTCTCTAAGGAAACAGTGTGATCGCTTCATTTTACATGCGCCCTTACAGCAAAAAGTTGGTTTACCCGCAAAAAAACAGCAAAAGGTTGGTATAAGGACATGCGACAGTGGACGCATCAGCACAATGTACCTACAAGGTGGCATAAAGTGGTGATGCCGAGCTTGTTCACGGTATGTGAGGGCAGCAAACCTAATCCTGGAGACCTTTTACTATGTGAGGGCAGCAAATCTAATCCTAGAGGCCTTTTACTATGTGAGGGCAGCAAATCTAATCCTGAGACCTTTTACTATGTGAGGGCAGCAAATCTAATCCTGGGACCTTTTACTATGTGAGGGCAGCAAATCTAATCCTGAGCCCTTTTACTATGTGAGGGCAGCAAATCTAATCCTGGAGACCTTTTACTATGTGATGGCAGCAAATCTAATCCTGGACATACTCTGTTGACTTGTCCACCAGCTGCCACTTTCTATCCTTTTTTCAACCAATAATAGATCTGTTCCTTATCCAGTTTGTACTATGTTTTCCCATTATTTCCCTTTTCAACCAAGAGACTGGTTGGGTATCCGGTCTCTACTACTTTCACCATTTATTTCCTCTTTGAATCAAGTCCTAGATTCATGCTACAACTCCCCCCCTTTCTTCGTTGTTTGAACAAAGCCCTGGATACGAATGCATGAAGTAGCTTTACCTCTAATAATACTAAAAATTTAGGTGGCTTTGGAAGAGCTGATGGGAGTAGAAAAAGATGCACATGCAGACATGTGGGGAGCTGGGACAGTAGAGCAAGGCCGCTTTTGAAGAACTTATACCTGAGGGTCGCCAGGATGTCGGTGGTGGCAGGTCGGATCTGCCGATAATACGGCAGGGAGGAAGAAGAGTCGGAGGACCTCCTGAGTCGGCGCTGTGTCGGAGAGAACGGCACGGGCAGAGGATCGGGCCCCTCCGACAGCTGTGGGTTTCCTCCCTCGGCGGCGATGACCGCGTGAACGATGCACCTTTTAGTCCTCTACACACACCGACCGAAGGGATCCCGGCCGGATCTGTGACCAGCGGTGAGCAGAGAGAAAATATCGCTACCGCTGTCTTGTTTATATCTGGAGAGGATGAGAGAATGAAGAGAGCAACCCTAGTAAAGCAAACGCTCAAGCCCCTGCGTCCATATATAGTGGAGTGATTATCTTTTTTCTCTCCACAACAAGCATTTCAATTTGTGTACATGGCATTAAAGAAAAGAAACTCTCTATTTAAGGTGACTACTCTACGACTCCTACTTACTACTACTACAGTACTACCTCCGTCCTGGTTTATAGGTCCCTTTTATAGTTTGTGCCAAATTTTGACTAAAGATTTAACTAACAAAATGTTAATGCATGTCAAGAAAAATTATCTCATTGGATTCGTATTTGAACATAGTTTTGAAAAATATAATGTTTGGTGACATGCGTGAACATTTTCTTAGTTTAATCTATGGTCAAAATTTGGCATGAAATACAATGGGGACCAATAAACCCGGACAGAGGTAGTATTGTTCACTTGTGCTCCCCGCCCCTCCATTCATTGAACAACCCCACGGGTGAATAAACATACAGTAAGTACTATATTTATATAGAACGAACAAGCTCAAACTATTTTCGCGTAGTTAAAAGTTGAGGGCGGGGCTTTTCCCGAGCAGTACGCGCGGCAGTTTTCGGGTAGGCGGTTTGACAGAGAGGAGGGGAGGGTGAGCGAGTGGGGTTGTGTGATTTGACGGTGCTTTATTGCTGGAAAGACTTGTCATATGACCACTCACTATTGTCATGAATTACTGGCGCTCTGACCGGGGTGATGCCCCCCTTCCGTTCCGCGCTCTAATCTGGTGCATGACACATCAACCCGGATGCTGGCCCTCCCACATGTCAGAGTAGTAAGAAGGAGCAGAGAATGATGCGGTATATACTAGTACTATACTACTCCCTCCGTTCCTAAATATAAGTCTTTGGAGAGATTTCACTATGGACCACATACGGAGAAAAATGAGTGAATCTACACATAAAATGCATCTATATACATCCGTATGTGCTCCACAGTGAAATATCTACGAAGACTTATATTTAGGAACGGAGAGAGTACTACTCAGGTCGGAGGAGAACCACGGCAACCCAGTGAACCAGCCGTGCGAACCACGGTAGCCCAGTGAACCAGCAGTAGAAAACAATAATGTGGTGATATGGCCATAAAAAACAATGTGCTACGGTCGACACTATAGCATGTACAGTAACACTCCTCTTTGTTTGGATCCCTGAGTTAGAGCTAGTTTGGGTTGAAATAGCCTCAAATTATCAAAACAAGAGGGGTTAGTTTGAGATAGTTTGCTCTAACCCAGCTAAAAAAATAGCCCGGTGGAGAGGTTCTAATTGGGTTTGTTGGGCCCACTAAAAGAGAACTAAAAAATCTCACCTGCCCGCACCAGATTGCTCCCCTAAAAAAATCTGACCTGCCCGCACCAGATCGCTCCCCCCCTCTCGCACGACTCCTCTCTGTTCCCCATAGGGCCGCCCGCCAAGCGCCGCTCGCCCTCTCTCTCCTCCGACCGCCCTCTCCTTCCGGCCTCCGCCGCCCTACTCCGGCCGCCCTCTCCCTCCGACCTTCGAAGGTTGCCCCGCTCCGCCTTCACCAGTCGTTTTTCTCCCTCTGTCGTATGCGGCGGCGGCGTATCTACCAGGGAGGTCGTGAGAGGGGTGAGTTTTTCGTTCCTTCTCTGTCTCACGGCCATATCATTGATCTTGCTTGCTCTAGCGCTAATTCTGATTTGGAAAAGTAGATCCTGATCAAACTTGCTATAGATTTGTGGTGCACGCATGGAATTGTTTGATGTTGCTTGAGGAGCTAATAAATCTTTCTAGAGGCCCAAAGATTCAGGTCACCTTTCTAGGTATTTCAATTTCAGGCTTGCATTATTTGTAGAGGCCCAAAGATTTAGTTCACCTTTCTTGGTATTTCAATTTCAGACTTGCATTGTTTCTAGAGGCCTAAAGATTCAGTTCACCTTTCTAGGTATTTGAGTTTTAGGTTTGCATTATTTCTAGAGGCCCAAAGATTCAGTTCACCTTTCTAGGTATTTCATTTTCAGGCTTGCATTATTTCTATAGGCCCAAAGATCTAGTTCACCTTTCTAGGTATTTTAGTTTCAGGCTTGCATTATTTCTAGAGGCCCAAAGATTCAGTTCACCTTTCTAGGTGTTTAAGTTTCAGGCTTGCATTATTTCTAGAGGCCCAAAGATTCAGTTCACCTTTCTAGGTATTTCAGTTTCAGGCTTGCATTATTTCTAGAGGCCCAAAGATTCAGTTCACCTTTCTAGGTATTTTAGTTACAGGCTTGCATTATTTATAGAGGCCCAAAGATTAAGTTCCCAGTCGGCGGCAAGCGGCCCTTCTACCCATGCCGGTGTCGACCTCAACTCGCAAGGGCCGGCGTCGGAGGGGTTCCCGGGGCTTGGGCTCTACAAAGCCTTCCTCCAGAGCGACAATGGCGAGCTCCTCCCTCGGTGCGTGAGGGGCTCCGGGCTCCCTCCCTACCGTGAACAACTTCCACGATGAGTTAGCTCATTCTTTGTTTCATGAAGTGTTTTTTTATTTTGTGAAGCTTGATTGATGACTTGTATGTTTAAGTGGGATATCTCATTTGTATGGACAAAGTAAAAATTATCATGTTTTGCATGCTTGGTTGTATAGACGGTTCGTTTATGTCAATTGTGAGCGGGAGGAGGCCAGAGAAGAGCCGGCCACACCAAGAGGGTGCTTGGATCCAAGGGACTTATTTTAGTCTAATTAAAAATAGGGTCCAAAGTAGTCAAATGATTGAGATAGAGCATTTATTGTTAATCTAACCCTGTCATCCATACACCTCTTTGGTTTAGAGTTAGTTCAGGGTTAGAATATAACTCTAACCTCTAACTGAGTTAGAGTTCTCCTCGTCTCGGTTCATCGCCATCATACTTTCCCCATTCCTATGTTTTCAGTATCCTGTGAATCAAAGAGGCCCTTTTTCGGGAAAAATCAAAGAGGCCATTAGACTGGTTTAGGTCCGGTCATTTTTTATAAACGTGTTATGTCCAAAATTTAATGAACGTGCTCCGGTTTCCATGAAAATAATCCGGTTTCATGTAGTAATTCATTGATTTATTTATTCTTCTGTGGGGGGTTTGCATGTAATTCATGAGGTCTGAAATGTAAAGTACCCCGGCATATGCTCCGAGTCATGCATGCACTACGACCCAGATGCTCTATGTCCCACATGTCGGCGAATGGGAGCACGTGGAAATAGCCTAGGACTACATAGAGGAGGATAAATGCGTGAAAAATATGTACTGTGAAGCATAGCCACGGTTCGAAAAGTAGACCTGAAGTGATGACATCTATAGGTCGCACGCATCCAACTGGTGGTACTAGACATACGACTAATTTTTCCCTCAAAAAAAAGAGGCACCAGTGCTCAGCACTCCTATTCTATAAACACGAGTCCCATCTGACAACAGCGTCTATGCTACAGCTAGCCCTCCTCCCTCATTTCTCTCTTCTACTCTCTAAGAGCATGGTTAATAATATTGCCAGCTGCTAGCTATATGATGTTGCCACATCACATATAGTCAAGTTTATAGCCAACAAGTACAATAGCTAGATATAAATATGTACTGTACTACTTTGTTGATACACGGCCCATTCCACTCTCTCATAAAGTACCTAGGAGCACGTGCTGCAGCCGGCTGTTAACTAGTAGCCCGCTTCTCTTCTCTCTCCTCTTCTCTCTCTTCCAAGTAAGCAAGAATATAATATTTAATGTCTTACAGCCCGCCTACATCACCTTATTGTACTTGCTCTAAACTCGGCCGACGCCCGGTGGGTGGGGTGGGTTTGCTCAACTGCGGCCCCACCTCACAGTGAAAACATTACAACTGGAATAAAAAATGCCATATACTCCCTCCGTTCATAAATATAAGCCTTTTTAGATACTACTTCAAATGGAATACAACATAGAGAAGTATGAAGACATAGTTTAGAGTGTAGATTCACTCATTTTGCTCTGTATGTGGTAGTCACTTGCTGGTATCTTTAGAAAGACTTATATTTGGGAATGGAGGGAGTACTATACTAATAAAACATTAAGGCCACGAGGCGATGCAGTGCCGGTTACAGGAGGCAAGAAGAAGAGATGCATCCATCGACGACATCCACCTCCTCGACTCAGGGCGCCGGCCCACCAAACGGTGCCTAAGTAGCAGCAGCTTTCGTGGCCAGGTCGACGTGCTTCTGAACAATGGCGTCCAAAGATTCCTGCCGCTGGAAGAAAGCCAACGTCTTTCTGTCCTTGTTTGCCTTGTAGTGGCCGATGTAGACGATTTCCTCGTAGACGTGGATGTGCAGGTTGATGGTTTCTTGCATGGCGAGGCGTTGCGCAGCGAGCGCGGCCTCGAGGTGCACATTCTTTGTTGCGACCTCCGGCACCTGTAGGGCCACCAGGGCTTGAAAGAGTTCGTCACCATGTACGCCGATGAGGGTGGTAGGCAATGAGGAGCCTGGGCGCGCAGGCTGGAGTAGTACGGCAAGGTCGTCTGCGCGCTTCTTGACGGCGGTGAACTTGCGGATGGAGTTGACCATCATGTCGTCCATGCGAGAGGCAAAGCCGGCGTCGGCGAGGGCTATGATGCCTGCGGTCGCCAGCACTGTCTGGAAATGCTGCACGGTGCGGGGCCGCAAGTCGGCGCCTTGGATGATTTGGCACAGCCGACTGCCGCTCGCGTCCATCGCCTCCATAGGTGCTTGTGGCTTCTGGTCACTTGGTCTTGGATTGGAGTGAGCAGTGTTGCGCAGAGACTTGGGAGTAGATGGATTGGAGTGGTGGGGCGCCTTTAATATATGAGAGTCCAAACTCTGTTGCATTCACATCATGCTGGCTCTAGTCTGCTTCTCCAATTAATTCCCTTTGCATGTAATTGAGGATGCATCATTGACCGTTCAACGTCTCGGGAACTGCTACCCTCTTCCTCCTTGGCATTCAAGCACCTATGGACCCGTCGACGACGAGGTGTCTATGGTGACTTCGTAAATTTCAAGATGATAGTGTCGTGCGTGTGTGCGTTCATAGCGGTGAGTGTATGCGCGTGTATATGAGCGCTTGTGTCTGTACTGTGTCAAAAAACGTAAATGCGTGTCAAAAAGAGACTAGTCAGTATACTCAATATTGTGCATCTCGGAGAGGAAAACGATAGAACTAGTACGTATTTATTTATGGTGCAGATTCACTCATTTTGCTCCATATGTACTCCATCTCGGTGTAGTCTAGTCACTTGTTGAAATCTCTAGAAGGGAAAATACTCCTTTCTGGTTTACAGGGCTATACTAGCAAGTAGTTCTACGTACTAGTACAATAGTGGGCTCACATAGCAATTTTGTCTCATGCAAGAGCCTGGCTATGTGCGTGCTCCAATGTTCACAACTGCAACGTTCGGTTTGCGCTTGGCTCTTTGCCTCTTCGATAAGACAAACAATGATGTTACTACTACTGCTTCTACAGTGTCGAATCCACTGCTGCATGTTCGTCCACCACGAGCGGGACGGATAGCTTGTTGTGGAAGTACTACTACTAAGAAAAACCCTGTCCTCGTTTGCGAGCAACCGCGCGCATTGGCGAGGGAGAAGGCGTGTAGTAAAATCAAGCTTCTCCTCGTTCTACAAGTTGACACGACACATCATAGCCCTGGCCCCACATGCTTGCCTTTAAACTTGGCTAAAAGACCCACAGTGTAAAATATATTTGCTGCAACCTCTAACATTTACCCACCACAAATTAAAATATATGTGGCCGTATGCATCGTTCTGATGCAGAGGCCAGGGAGTCCCCCCTTTTTCAAAAAAAAACAAATTAAAATATATATTCCTGTCTTGACCAGATGAGCGTGCGAACTACAATCACCAGGGTGACAGGTAGGGCCAGAAGACTATTTTAATTTAAAAAAAAAACTTCGAGACGGCCACATAGCATGGAGCCGACCCCAACGATTTTAAGCTTACAGGCACGGTACACGCTATCTAGACTACTCTATACATGAAACTGCCACACGAGCGTCCGGGCTGCGCTTGGCTCTTCGCCTCTTCGGGAAGTCGAACAATGATGGTGTACTACTGCACTGGAGGAGTCCTACAGTACGCTTCTGGCCATTTGGCACCGATTGAACTGCTGCATGTCCACCGCGTGCGGGAGGGAGAGCGTGTAGCGAAAGCTTCTCCTAGTCTTGCCAGCCACCACGCTCATGGGCGAGGGAGGGATGCTCCTGTCTTTGCGTGTATGATAGGTGGGCCCGACAAGTGTGTGGCCAACCTGTCATACATCCAAAGGCAGGTGCAGTTAAGTCCGCGAGGGAGAGGATAATCAAACTTCTCGTTGATGTACGAGTGGACGCGACACATCAAAGCACTGCACTCGATATATTTCAATAATTTGCGTTTACCAATGCATTAATTACAATGCATGCATGCATGTCGTGGCTCTTCTTTTGATAGTACTTGCATGTGTTGATTTAATGCACCTTGAAGGATGGTTGTGCACGAGGAGGGCGAGATCATGTAGACCGAACAGGAACAGGACCCGACGATGGAGCTCTCTAAGGTCTCGATGGACCTCACCGTGCTCCACTGCCCCTTGTGCCTCCGCCCCTTGACGCCTCCAGTGTATGAAGTTCGAATACACCTCGTCCGTTCGGCTGATTGAGCTAGCTGCAGGTTTCTTGATTGATGTGCTGTTGGATTAATTTCTGCAGTGCAAGGGAGGGCACCTGTCCTGCGCGGACTGCCGCGTCGAGCGCACCGGGAACTAGTGGCAGTGCGAGAAGTGCGAGCTCGGTGGTGGCTTCGACTTGCGGAACACGGCTGTGGACTCCGTCCTTTCGTCGGTGAGGGTGGAGTGCCCGCACGAAGGCTGTGAGCTCTACGTCACTTACCACAAGCTCGCCGATCACCAGAGCGTGTGTCCGCTCGCGCCCTGCAAATGCCCCGTGCCCGTCTGCGGCTATGAACGCCCGTCGCCGGTGCTCTACCACCACATCAGCACCGCGCATCCCATGCCCGTGCACATGATCCAGTACGGCAAGGTGCTCCAGCTGCAAGTGCCACTGTCAAAGCCACGACTCTTGCTGTTCGCGGAGGAGGACCGCCGCGCGTTTTTCTTGGTCGGCGGCGTGCTCGACATCGGCGCGCTTATCGCCGTGTCGGTCGTCTACATCAGAGCGGGGGCGTCCCCACTGCCGCACTACTTGGCCAAGCTGTGGGCCAACGACCCGCCGGGGGAGCCCAAAGGCACGACCGACGTCGTCAAGGTGGAAATGGAGGTGACAAGCAGCAAGGAACCCGGCTACGTCGACGTGCAGGAGTTGACCTTCTTGACAGTTCCGCCCAAGCTGCTGGCCGGGGCTAAGCTTGTGCCCCTCCACATTCAGATTGACAAGCTCACGTCATAAATGTTTTAACAGTGCCTTCTGTTTATCTTAGTAATATGCTAATATAGGGATTACCTTGGTCTACTTTAGCTTAAGAAATGGTGGGTTTTGGTGGCGCTGCAGCAATTACTTCGACATCAGATCTGTAATTTCCAACAGTCGAACGGATATTTTGTGTCTGTTGGATATAAATTTCCTTTGGGTAAGAGTACTACTTGTCATCAAAATGGATAAAAGGAGATGTATGTAGACGTATTTTAGTTCTAGACACGTCCCTTTTTATCCATTTTTGATGACAAGCACTCCCTCCGTTCCAAAATAGACATGCCTTCCATTTGTCAAAATATAGATGTATCTAGACATGTTTTAGTATATAGGTACATCCATGATAGAGCCAATCGGATGGTTGAGAACACTACAATTCGTAGCTACAGATGCGTGTGTGACTCCCAGATGCAGAGGCCGGCGGTCATCATCCTCCTTTTGGGGGAAAAACAGACGCATGTGTGAAAGGACGAATTGCAGACCTGTCCACACCGATCACAACCTAAACGGTTTCCCACTTAGGAGCGTATTAGTACCACGCCAGTATATTGAATTCCAAACCTGTTCACACCGATCACAACCTAAACGGTTTCCCACTTAGGAGCGTATTAGTACTTGGTTATAAATACTAGTATGCCAAGATGACTGCACATTCCTCCTCAATTCCTCATCTACAAAAACAAACAAGTCATTCAGCATCCTTCCCTTGCGTCTGCCATGGCCAGCGTGAGTTCTGGGTCGAGAGATTGCTACCAGGGAGAGGCGAGCATGGAAGCGGAAGCATGAGAGATGTCCTGCCTCGCTGCAAGAGCAGCCGACATGTCCCGCCGCGCGGAAGTAGCAGCACAGAGGTCCCGCCGTGCCGCTGAAGCAGCATGGAGGTCCCGCCGCACTGTCGATGCAGCAGACTGGTCCGGCCGCACCGCAGAAGCAGCAGAGATGTCCCGCCGCGTCACGAATGCAGCAGAGATGTCCCGCGGTGCCGCGGCGGCCTGGGAAAATTTCTCGTGGGCAGGCGACGACTGTTACAGGCGCATGCATGCGATCGTCCATAGCCAGATGGATCAGATCTCCGGCTTGGAAAGGTTGTAGGACGACGTGAAAGCCTCATTTGAACAGGCTACCGGCGTCATCCGACAACTAAGGGAGGGCAATGAGAGGCTCCGGGCCGAGCGCGACCTGCTAAGGGAGAAGATCGTCCGAAGTGCAGACCAGCAGGAGGAGACCAGTGCCTTATTGAAGAGGACCGGCGTCATTGTCAAGAAAGTTATGGACGAGAATGACATGCTCCGCAACGAGCGCTAAAGGCTGGTGGAGGAATCCGTGGATGTTCTCAAGAAGTGTCTTGAGGACAAGAAAGAGCTCATCGCCGCTCGCCGCGGAGACTAGTTCCCGCGGCCTGTAGCAACGCATCAAGAAAGTAGAGATCAGTGAGCCAGATCCTTGTCTTCCTTCTTCTTTTGCCCTTGTGTATTTTGAGCGTAGCCGCATGTGGCTTTTTAATTATCTTTCTAATTATGTAAGACAATTAATCGTCCTTATCTTTCTGTGGAAGATCAATGTTGCGAGGCTAGAATGAAGAAAACTCTTGCTGTGGCGACCCTGGCGTTGCTGTTCTTCTAGTTGCTGCTAGGCTTTCTTCAGTTTCCTGGTTTCTTTTGATGTAATAATCGGTTTAGGATGTCGATTGTATTGTCGGTTGTGAAATGTTGGGTTCTAGCGCGGATGTTTGGCCTTTGTTGGCCTCTTGGGATGTTACGATTTCAATCTGGTACTTTTAGTCCTTCGTGTTAGGATGGAGTTGTGCTGAACTTCTTGTGAATTGTGGCGGTTTTCAGTAATGAAAATTGGAAGGGGCAAGCCCTTCTTTGATAAAAAAATCGTCCTTATATATTCATCTGCCTTGCTATAAGTCGTAGTAGATGCTATATAGGTCCGTCGGATCTTACATCAAGATCCGTGGTGTCAGATTTTCTTTTTTCTCTCTTAAATCTCAGTCGAGTGAGACATAGCGACGCCATTAAACAGAGGCTTGGGCGCCATTAATGGAGACCTTGGGAGAGAGGTGGACGGCAGATGGAGGTCAAAGGGCTCTCCTCCCGATAAGCACGCGCAGGGGTCTAATCGCACGCCTCTCGTACTCAAATAGCTACCCTGCACGACGCCTCCTAGCTAATAAAAAATGGGGACGCGTGGCGGCACGTAAATGGTACTAGTAAGTAGAACGCCCATGGTTTCAATAATACTTGTGTTTCCGATTGTAACGTGACAGCACTTGTTCCAAAATGACTTTGTTAATTGTTAATATGTGCGCCTTCACAAATCGGACTGCAAATTTACCACAGCATGTTGGTGCCATGTCATGGCACCAAGCCAAGTTTCATTATTTTCATGCATGTTTTGGATTTGACTTATCAACATTAAATGACCAGAAACTCAATTAATGTATAAAAAACGACAAACAAACCCGGAATAATTCCAAAATTTAACATGGCACTAATGTAGTTCTATG
>NC_041387.1:458814235-458815592 GCF_002162155.2 Triticum dicoccoides | reverse complement strand
CAACATGTTAGTGCCATGACATGACACCATGCCAAGTTTCATTACATGAATTTAAAATCTAAGTTTCTCGATGTTCTCGGCAGAGTCATGACGCCTAGATGTTTGAATTTCATTCTAATTTCTTCCATGGGACCTACCAATTCAACCAAGGACACACATGTGATTTTTCAACCCACTTTGGTGCACCGGAGCATGTGCATGCAATTCATATTTAGATTATGCACATTAAAAGTCCAGAAACTCAATTAATGTATAAAAAGGCCAAATGAACCCGAAATAATTCCAAAATTTAACAGGGCACTCATATAGTTCTATGTTGCCTCTATAAATAAAATCAGGGGGGAGGCAGCGTATATCGTTTCACACACAGCGTTCCCTCTCGGAACCACGAGGCTTGTTGAGAGAATCTCCGGTTTTGCAAGAGGCTTATACCAAAACTTGTCCCAATTCAGGCAAAAATTATACGTATGAAAATAGGGTTTAGATTATCCCGAACATCTCGCTACCAAGACCAATAATGTACTATGATTTGATTCAACATAAAATGGATATAGATATTTGAATTGGAGAGCGTATGGTACATGTAGTTCATAGTGAAATATGATTACTGCTATATGCATGTCTTGACAACAATCGTATTCAAATAAGGAAAATTGATTCAAATTTAGTCCTTATGGTAGACGACAATATATATGTTCACATGGTGGAGTAAAATGTTCATATATGATGGAAGATCAAAATGTATGACTACATAAATTATAAACCGCAAGGTCACCTAATGATATATTCGAATTCAACATAACATGGATTCAAAAATTGAAATTCGAGATCATGGCATCTATAATCATATAAAAAGGGACATTACTCTTTCTTTGGTGGGAATTGATTTGTTTTTTGTTGTTGTTGAGGGAAGTGTGAATCGATTTGGTACTGTGCAGGGTAATCATGTTCTCCCGATTTTATTTACATTTTTCTTGTAGTTTTTTCAATGGCATCTATAGCAATATAGTAAAAGGGGATATGACTCTCTTGTGTCTTATATGATTTTTTTACACGTTAAGTTTGTTCTGCCGAACAAGGAATCCGCACCTTGTTATCCCGAAATTTTCAAGCTCGAGTATCTTTTGTCTCACCTGCTTTGAAACTCCCGCTTCTTCAACCCGCGCCGCGCCTTGTTATCCCGAAATTTGGACGCGCGCGAGAACTCCCTCCTCATCCGAAATTGCTCCCGCAGCCTAGACACGCGAAATCCCCCTTCTACCCCTCAGCCAGAAATGAAGCTCCATGTCGCGATGTCAAAACCGGTGGGGGCACGCTGGTAACTTACCCTACATTTCGGACAAGCGCGTCCCTAAGC
>NC_041387.1:458793441-458813929 GCF_002162155.2 Triticum dicoccoides | reverse complement strand
GCCAAAACCCATGAAACCCCACGCTCCTCCGTCGGCCTCCCGACCGCCGCCCAGCCGGAGACTCTTCCCCGACTACGTCGTCCACCGCAACAGCTCGCCGTCCCTCATCCACCGCACCGGATGAGGATCCGTTGTCGATCTCGTCGTCCCACCGGATCAGTCGCCCCGTCCTCCACCTCCAAGGAGCTTCCCCGATGTTCGCCTCGTCTATGGCGCCACCTCAATCCCCACAGCGCCGTCTTGACCTGCCCCACCGAAACCATAGCACCCTCACCAATTCCTCCGATGAAGCCGAGGCCAACTCGGCGCCAGCAAGGAGGTTCTGCACTCACCACTGCATTTTATCTTTTATTCGATCTCACGGGGCTGCCGGTGCTCGATACCGAGCAGACATGGCGTCTCCATCGACGGTGCCGTCACCGGCCACATCATCCATGGAATATCTCCCCCATGTCGTTGCTTCCTCGGCGGCGACTTCCACAACGGCACTAGCTACAGCTGCTCCAGCTCTCGCTCACGCTGCGGCTCTGTTCTTGCTGTCGGTCGCGCTACTGCACTACTCCTTCTTTCGTTCGTGCTGCTACTCTGCTCTTGCTCTCGCTTGCGCTGTTGCTACTGCTGCACGACCTTCGGTAGCTACAGGAGTTGCCAAGCACTCGCTCGCGGTGCTACTGCACGACTTGCTCTCTGCTAGTGCATTCCCTGCTCGAGCGTCTACTGATTTAGATCACTGCTTCTCTGCTACTAGTGCTCGAATGCCCTAAACATCTATTGCAATGCTCTGTTACTAGTTCAATCAGTTTCGACTGTGAAGTTCATTTTCTTCAGTTAAGTTCAGAGTGAATAGTACTTACAACATCTGTCGGAGTGGCCGTGGCGCGGCTGATGCGTTTTACATCTAGCACTTTTGATGATGTATTTTACATCATCTATTGCAGATGATATTAGGGTCCCACTTCAGATTAAAGTTGTCTGTCTTGTCATGCTTCAGCCTCGTCGCCGTACACCTTAGCGGAGCTGCTCCAACGACGGAACCGTCCATCACAGCGGAGCAGTACCCTCGGCGCCATTTCCAGAGGCCTCAGATCTTCTTCCCCGCCTCCGACAGTCACACCAGCATCATCACCATCCTCCACGTCCAACCCAATGATGCTGAGGTCCACAAGGCTATGCCAAAGAGGTTGTACACTCGTCGCATCACTTTGTTTCTCCATTCCTCTGTTCTTCCAATTCATGTGAGCCAAACACCCAGGTTGACTGAAATCCTATGTTTCCAAATGCTCTGTTTTGCACGTGCATTCCTATCCTATTCCTTTGTTTTTCCTGTCCCTGCGTTTATAGAGTCCTCCAATTCTAAGGAGCCCTTACAGATTTACTTCATTTTCAGATTGGCGTCAAAGAAAACTCTGTGTGTTATGTCCTGCTCCTGCCGTGCCGTCATCGACCCCACCTGAGGTGCACCATCGATAGAAGCGTTCACTACAGCAGAGATCCCCCCTGCAAACTTTCTTTTGCCGCCTCAGGTCATCTTCCCCATTGCCGGTATCCACGCCAACTGCATTACCATCATCGACTGAGCAGATGAACCTGAGGACTAGATAGTTCCGGAAGAGAGGTCGCAGTCTTTCGTGTTTGCTTACGTTATACATCCGTTATTATTACCTGCTACTTTATCGTTCAATCTTGAGTTTTGAACTGCCCATGGGTCTCATATCGAGCCAGCAACGAATAGTATCTGTCTACTATCTGGTTCATCTGGGGTCTTCTATGTGGTTCATGTTGGGTGGGCAACAAACAATAGATGATCCATTGTCTATCTTTTTAAACTGAAGCTATAATCTACCTGTTGTCATTAGTTTTGGATTCATCCACTCGGTTGCTACCATCAGTCTTGATTTTTGCATGCACCCCTTAGGGCTTACAAAATCTAACTATTTTTTGTATTATGCATGTCAGATATTGTACACAATCGTACTGAACATGTAGAGAAAAAGAGAAGACCATTGCATGCGAATATAATGTCATGCAGACGCTGCTCCATGGTGGGCGAAGTGCCCCCCCTCTCCTGCATTTCCAGATTGTATTCCTGAGGAAGATAACTGTTCAGATGGAGATTCAGAAGGAGCCGACCATGCCTGTTTACCACCTGAGGTGTTTGCTCTAACCTGGCATGCTGATGTTGGTCATATCACGCATATGGCGCCTTGCATTGCTTACATTATACATCTTATATGTCATCAGCTTAGTTTAGATTTTCTTTGTGTGAATGCCACATGTTTGGTTTCTATATCATACTCCCACCATTCCTAAATATTTGTCTTTTTAGAGATTTCAACAAGTGACTACATACGGAACAAAATGAGTGAATCTACACTCTAAAATACGTCTATATACATCTGTATGTGGTAGTCCATTTGAAATCTCTAAAAAGACAAATATTTAGGAATGGAGGGAGTATATGGGAATTATGCAATGCCATCTTCTTTAGCCAGGCATCATATACGTGAATCATGCAATGCCATCCTGTTTAGCCAGTCATCGTATATGTGAATTGTATCGTGCCATATTTTTTCCATAATGTGGTCCATTTGTCAGCAATGTTTATACATTCATCTACTCTTCCTGTGCATCAGCCATTTGAGTCGGTCATGGGAAAATCTAGAGTGAAAACAAGGTCTTCTGAGCAGTCAGTGCTACCTGTCGATGCAGATTTCTTGCTGGTTACAGATAGCTCCTCAGAGGAGGATTCAGAGAGAGATGACAAGTCTTATCCCCCCCCCCCGAGGTGCATGCTCTAACTTGGATGGGTTATATTGCTCATATCATGCATATGGTGTCTTGCATTGCCATGCCATCTGCTTAGATTAGACATGCTTTGTGTGAATGCCTCCTGTTTTCTTTCTATATCAGATATGTGAATTATGCAATGCCATGTTTTTCAGCCAGTTATCATATATGTGAATTATGCACCGCCATGGAGCCAGGCATCATATATGTGAATTATCTCATGCCATCTTTTTTTCCATTATCAGCCATTTGAGCCGGTTATGGAAAATCTGGAGTGAAAACAAGGTCTTTAGAGCAGGCAATGGTACCTGTTGAAGCATATATCTCGATGGTTACAGGGAGCTCCTCAAAGGAGGATTCAGAGACAGATGACCAGTCCTATATCCCACCTGAGGTGTATGCTCTAAGTTGCAATGTTTATATTTCTCATATGATGCATATGGTGTCTTGCATTGCTTAGTAGAGACATCATATGCACAATATTGAATTCTATATGCTTAGTTTAGAGATCATACATGCGAGTTTCAGTTGCTTAGTATATGAATCAATTATGTCAATTATATCATGCCATCCAGTATACTTAGACAACATGTATGTGAATTATTTCATCCCAACCTATTTTTGAAAGACATCATATAGTTTTGTCATGTCATCCTGTTTAGGTACTCATCATATGTTGAATTATGCCATTATATCCTGTTAAGTTATCCATCATATATCTGAAACTGTGTCATGCTATCCTGTTTAGTTAGGCATCATATATGTGAAATTGTGTCATGCTGTCCTATTTGGTTAGACAACATATATGTGAATTACCACATCTGTCTATCATACAATGTCTGTACATTCAATTTCTTTTCTTGTTTATCAGCCATTTGAATTGGAGGGGGTGATGGCAGTATCTAAGGGAGCAAAACCCGTTCTTCACAAAAGACAGTGCTACCCATCGATGCAGATAGAACCATGGTTGTACTGGCCCACAAACTAGCACCACCACACATAATCGAGACTCTTCCAGATTGCACACTTACACCGTTAGGCAGAGAACCAGCTACAACCCATCTAACTGCAACCCCAGCGGATAGTAACCCACTTATAGTTGACAAAGCACCATGTCCACCACAGAGTACCCCCACACGAGCAGTTTGGAAAGCTACTTCAGTGCCCAAAGCACGAAGACCACCACAGCTAACCCAAACTCCACGTTTAAAGCAGAAGAGCAAGTGTTCTCAGGTCAGATTCCGTAGCTATGTTCCATACTCCTTTGCTATTGCGTCACTGTATTTACTCATACCAACTACTTTTGAATTTGAAGGATCCAATTGAAACTCCAATGGTGCAACAGGTATGTTTTAAACCTATTTCTTTAACTGGATTGCTATTCTAACTTCTTGCTCTATATTGATTTCAGTTTAAGTTGTATAAACAGTTATGTTCTCATGTGATGCACATTACAAGTGCTGCCAATGTTGTGTAGTTTCTCACACTTATATTCTGTCTATGCTGCTGTGTCTTAAAAATATATGAGTTGAACTGTGTCTCTATCTTGATTAGGGAACATAAACTAGAATGATATGGACAATACAGTGACCATAGTACATAGATATATGTTTGTTTCATGTTGTTATCCTGTCCACCTTACTACTGAACCGGATTACCAAAATGAGTTTGGTATACTACAAGCTAAACCTGTGATGTGTCTTCTTGTTTCTCTTGTAGTATGCAAAGAGCACCCCACTATGCAATGGTAGAGAAAGTAATGCAGATAAGGTTCAAGATAGTGAGACAACCCTGTTGGTCTCCAAGAAAGGTGATAAAAATGATCTTGTAGACAGTGAGAAAACCCCACAGTCCTGCGTTGATGTAGTGTTCGAGTTACTGGCCAGTACCACTGGCACAAGCTCTTCGAACTCGCTGCCTGGATCACTTCGGCTTCTTCAGTCTCAGCTACAAGCTGAAAGGCATCAGTCATCTGTGTTGCGGCAAGAAGCCGAAGGAGTGAGGAAGTCCCTGCAGAAATCAGATGCGTACTTTCTTGTGCAACAGCAAGCGCTGGAGGATTTAAGCGCCAAACAAGAGAAAGTTAATAAGCTTGCTAAGCATCTTGCCAGCATTATGGGTACCCAGGATATTGTTTCTTGAACTCTTCTGAAGTGGTTTCAGTTCTGGACTTGTTTTGCTGCGGCGTTTATATGCTGTTGTGTTCCCTATATTTGCACTGGTGGTGAACTTTGATGCCCAGTGGATGTAATATGTGTAATAGCCGTGATAGCCTAGCATAAGTTGCTTGCTTATTTATTTCCTTGTTGTCTTGTTTATTTATTTGCTTGTAGTCAGTGCAGTTCTTTTTCCACGGTTTGCTAGTGGATACAATAACCTATTTTTTAAAACTAGGCCACAATAACCATGGGCTAATATTTACTGTAGTGACACTGGGCCTCCTACGGGCCGTAGAAACAGTGGGCCTTCTACGGTACATAGAAACAGTAGGCCTTCTACGGGCCGTAGAAACATTGGGCCTTCTACGGGCCGTAGAAACAATGGGCCTTCTATGGGCCCTATCATCAATGGGCCTTATACGGGCCGTATGATCGATTGGCCAAACATGGGCCAATAACAGGCTGCATTATTGCCGTAAACGGGCTAGAGTTGGAATCGTCCGTTCATGGGCCGACCATAATGGGCCATCATTAATAGGTTGTATTTGATGACGCTATGAAAACGGCCCAATGTATTAATGGACCACAAACGGGCCGACTATAACCATGGGCTGAATTTGGCCCACAAGCAGAAAATTACAGTAACGGGCCGTAAGTAAATGAATGCTCGAAATGAGCCCAAGAATAAATGTGCTCTGAGAAGGCCGAAAGATAACATGGGCTAGAAATGGCCCAACTGAATAACGGGCCATTAATGGGTATAAAGTGATACATTGTTCATTACGGGCCTGTTTCACCATGGGCCATTAATGGGTCTAAAGTGATAAACTGTTCATTGCGGGCCAGTTTCACCACGGGCCGTTAATAGGCCAAGAGTTACACAGGGCCTCATATGGGCCGAAAGACGCCATGGGCCATACATGGGCCAGAAGTGAAAATGGGATGGAATCATA
Source organism: Triticum dicoccoides (assembly GCF_002162155.2). Lineage (NCBI taxonomy): Eukaryota > Viridiplantae > Streptophyta > Magnoliopsida > Poales > Poaceae > Triticum > Triticum dicoccoides. The sequence continues at coordinate 458,808,030 of NC_041387.1, read as the reverse complement.
TTGGATGGCCCAGATGACGCTACTGGGCCTAATTCGGGTAGGGCGTAACGAGCCTTGGGTTAGCGGGCTGTAAATGGGCTATATGCGAACAGGCCGTTAACCGGCTTTCCATGGGCCGGCCCGTCACCTTTTGACCAAGTCAAACGGGCCGGCCTTTTCACAGGAATGGGCCTCTATTGGGTCGGGCCACGTGTCGACGTATCATAGGCGCCTTCTGTCCAATGAGTGGATGACATCTGTCCCAACGGTGAGCCGACACGTGTCTCCTCCAGCCAATGTTGATTTTACATGTGCAAAATCCCCATTGGTCGGGGCTGTTAACGGGTTATCGGATCCAAAACCCGACCCGATAGCTTAATGGTGTTCCATTACGGTGGATGCCACGTGTCGGTCACCCTTGACGAAAGCACTTCTGTGACGCATGAATTATCGTCATGGAAGTGGACACTTCCGTGATGATAATTTTGGTAATGTCATGGAACACTTCTACGACAGCACAGGTATGACTATCTTGATTCTGTCATAAATTCGTCATGGATGTACATGCATGACAAAAAACGCGACCTACTGTGACAAACACGTATCATCACGGAAGTGTATTTTTTTGTAGTGAAATGTGATGGTTGTCAGAAGTTTTCACATCGAGCCCATGTTCCAGCTTAGGAGTTGAGGATGATTCCAATCACTTGGCCGTGCAACATGGGGGATTGATATGGTATGGCCTTTTAAGAGGTCCAAGGATAATAAGACCCACCTTTTGGTGGCAGTTGATAAATTCACTAAATGGATAGAGGCGGAGCCAGTCAGCAAGTGTGATGCAGCTACGGTGGTTCAATTCATGAAGAAGGTGATTTTCCGCTTTGGTTTTCCACACAGCATCATAACAGATAATGGCACAAACCTCTCCAAGGGTGCCATGGAAGACTTTTCTCAATGTGAGCACATCCGGCTTGATGTATCATCAGTGGCTCACCTCCAGTATAATGGTCAAGCTGAGAGAGCTAATCAAGAAATCCTGAAAGGCATCAAGCCCCGGCTTATGGTTCCTTTGCAGAGGATGTCGGGTTGTTGGGTGGAAGAGTTTCCTTCCATATTGTGGAGCATTAATACCACCCCCAATAGATCTACGGATTATACACCTTTTGTTCATGGTTTACGGGGCAGAAGCAGTTCTCCCGAGTGACATTCACCATGACTCGCCTCAGGTGGCAGCTTATGTTGAAGCGGACAACGAACAAGCACGCCAAGACGCATTGGACCTGTTTGATGAAAAACGGGAGATAGCGGTGGCTCGTTCGGCAATTTATCAATAAGATCTGCGGCGTGATCATAGCCGCTGGGTTAAAACCAGAGTTTTTCAAGAAGGCGACTTAGTGCTCCGGCTTATCCAAGATCAGATTGATATGCACAAGTTATCCGCACCTTGGGAAGGACCCTTTGTGGTCAGCAAGAATCTGAACAACGGGTCGTACTACCCTATCAATGTTCGAGAGCACAAAGACTCACGCAAATCAGAGGAGGAGACCCGCCAGCCGTGGAATATTGCTCATCTTCGGCCTTATTACACCTGAGCCATAGGCTCTTCTGATGTACATATTTTGACAATGTATATATTATGATCAATATAATAAACCGGCATGCCTGCTAAAGCAGGGCCTCTGTCGCTTTTCTCTTCAATGAGTTTTTGGGTTTTCTGCTTTATAAAGTGAAGTTATCATTACCCTTTGATCCGGCTTATTGGCCACACAAAAAAAACTTGGGGGCTTGCAACCCATGTTATGGGGACCAAAGAGAGTCTGTTGTAAAAAGCACAACTCAAACATAGGTATCCCTTGAGCACAGCTCAAAATATTGCTTGGGGGCTCTTTTGGTTCTACAGAACAAAAGTGGCTATAACCCTTGTGATAGGCTATAAAAGCTAGGCTACAGAACAAAAGGAGAAGCTCAGGCTGTTACAGCCGCCTTCCTTGAAACTTGGATAATTTGGCCTGTAATATTTGATCTACTCTGACCCCGCGTACTCCTGATAAGTCTATCTTTAAATAAGAACTAAACTTATCCGGGTTAAAATGTCGAAGTGGTAGTGTGAGTGCCGGCTCATGGAAAGCAAGTACCTTCCAGTGGTTAATACTAGTTTCATTGAAGAAGATATTTTGGCTCGGCGGCCTATGAAATCCTTGGATTTTTCATGTTGATTTTATTTGGATTTCTTTTTGCAATTTGTTCTCTTATGACACAAAAATTACATGGTTGAAAACCAAGTAAGGCTTATAAAGCTTCATGAGTCATATATATGATGATAAACCGGTGTTTATTAACCCGACCTGGTTTCTGACTATAAGTCACCAGTATGAAAGGAAGGTAATCCAGTGTTTATTAACCCGGCTTGGTATTAAGCCGGAAATATACTTATTACACTAGCTTGATAAATCAACAGTGAACACATATCACAGGTATGTTGTATATTGTTATTTTCAGTCCTACATCAGTTATAAACTATGTTGTTGGGCATGATAACCCGTCTAGTGGTAAACCGCCAAGACGCAACTTATCTGTTATATGCAGGAATAGATTCTACAAAAAACAAAGTATCATGAGCAAACATAGCATTATCATAGCATGGAAGATTAACAGTGTCATGCAATGTGCACGATGGCACATCAGATCCAAGAAGTTTTCAACTAGCCTACTACACAACATTTTTATGCCCACAAGACTAAGTCTTGCAAAACGAAGAAGTTAAACCGGAGGGGTCAACTTCAGGGGCATAAGTATGCTTACGAATTGGCGGAATAAGAGTGGGAGCTTCCTAGCTCGGCGCACTGACCCTCTTGTTATGGGCATCATAAATCGATTGATAAAACGAAAGATCGGTCTCTTCAGCTAACTTACTAGCCAACGGGCGCATCTCCCTCATCAAAGCCCGAAGATCTTCATTATCAAATGCTGATCCATTCTCCTTGATGCTTGGATAACCATTCCCTATGTCAGCCGGATCAAGATCAGATATCCATGCTTTAGTACGGGTCGGTGCGGTAAGAGCGATGGCCCTTGCAGCTGATCGTTTTAGCTCTTCAAGCCGGGCAGGCATCACCAACAGCTTCTCTAAAGTCTCCTTGATCAAAGTTGGGGGTGGTTTATTGTGAGAAGTTGTGCAGATAATCTGTTGTGCACCGATATACAGGTTATCAATCAGTGTATAGGTAGCCTTCAATTTCTTCTGCATATCAGAGCCCAGATGCGTAATGCGAGATCCTGCATCATCACAGACATCGGTAAACCGACTATTTACGGAATAATGAAATTTCGAAGGTTGTGAAGAAGTTACTTACCAAAGACAACGGCAGTCATAGCATTTATTTGTTGTTTCAAACTGGTTAAATCTTCCGCCACCGGTTTAAGGGATGTGTCAGCATCTTCAGCTTTCTTTAGCAAAGTTGTTTTTTCTTCATCCCAGCCTAGACGCTCATTCTTGAAGTTCTCCTTCAATTGTTCCATGGCTGCTAAAGCGCCAGTCAGCTCCTCCTTTGCCTTGGAAGTTTCTGCTTGCTGAGTCTCGATATTCTCCTCAAGGTCGGCGATTTGGGATTCTTTTTTTTCCAGCTCAGCCTACAAGAGATATTTTATGAGTTGACAGGACAAATCTTAAGTCCCAAGCACATAACAAGTTATACACTTGGCACTTGGGGGCTAATGTATGCGCTTCTTATCAACAATATGGAAAAGTCCCAAAGCTCAATACAAGTATTAATCTTGGCACTTGGGGTCTAATGCCTATTTGCTCAAGCATAAAGTTGTGGATTTTTTCTTTGATAATAAACCGGTTTCCAAAGATATTCAACAAGAAGTGTGGGCCTTACAACATGAAGTCCCGGTTCATCTTGAAGAGATAAACCTGCCCTTGAGGGCTACACAGGTGAAATTGAATTATTATTTTACGAAGTCTCGGTTTGAATGGGTATTGCCAAACCGGCCCTTGGGGGCTACTGGAGTTGATATTATAAATAGATAAGAAGGAAGGAATACTTATGAAGAGTTCAACAGGATTTACCTCATATCACTCCTTCATCATGTTCACTAAACCGGCTTCATAGTCACGGTTTGTGTACAGACGGTTCAAAATCCCAGAATGAATGTCTTGGGCACTGAGGTGAGTGTAGCTATCCAAATCTGCCTCCCACTTGCCCTTATCAACAGCAGTTTTTTCCTCTTTGGCGCTGTGTTTGGACAAGGCTATGGGGTTGCCAGGGGAGGTGTAACCAATGCCAGTAACGACAACATTATCATCAGCACCTTAAGTCGGGCTTGGTGGATCATCAGCATGAGCCGATGGATCAATATCCATGTGCTCAGCTTTAGTCGCTTGATCCGGCAATGACTGGCCGTCAGGAATATTGTCAACATCTTGATGTGACGGTTCATGAGTTTTTTTTCGTTTCATCCCGAATGGGGTCTTCAGCCAGTTTGTTCACTTTGGCCTTCTTTCTGGCTCTGGCTTTGGCCCTGGAAAATAATAAGTATGCATTAGAACAGTGCAAGGAAAAAATATAAAGGTATGACGGGTTAGTGAAATCTGCTCACCTAGGAACCGTTTTAAGGGTTGGAAGCTTCGTCCTTGTTGATTTGCCAGAAGATGAATGGGAGGTTCCCTGGTAATTTAAGTCAGATGGATTAAGAGGATGTCGGAAATAACCTGCCTTGGGACAAGGTGTATCAGAAGTACAAGAGACCTCTTGGCGGCATTTACGAATCGGAGTGTTCAGTAAACCGGAGGAAGTAACCACTTGGCCGCTATGCGGGGTTGTGCGGCGAGCTTCATGATGATGTGTCCTCAAAATAAAGTGTGGATCCAAATGAGCTAGAGGGCGTGAAAATCTTACTTTCCGGACTGCTTGACGGGTTTTCGGTGTTGGGAGAGGATCTGAGTTGGAAGAAAGAGTAATTACCTCTACGTCACCTGCATGGCTAGCTTCCGCATCATCCTGATAATGATCATTGTCAATGAGGTGTATGAAAAAAGAGCCAAGAGAATCAAGTTCTACCTCTGACTCTGGATCATCAAGGTCTTCATCATTGTTCTGGCTAGGGGATTCAGCAGTTTTCTTCTTCACAGGTTTCTTTGTAACTTTGGTCTTAATGCGAGGCATTTTCGCCGGTTTATCCTATGGCTTCTTTTTCCAAAACGGATTATCACCCGACAAAGATGGACAAAAAGTTATAAAGGAATATTTAAGAGGGGTCGGATTAAGACAAGAATGATGCAATTCTTACAGCTGGCGGTTTATTGGAAGTACAGAAAGGACTAAGCCTTGTCTTGCTACACTCAGACACCAGTTCATCTAGCATCTTCTTGACAACTTCAGTAATCTCCTCGTCATTTAGTTGAATATCAATGTGCCATGAGGGTCTTTGACATCCCCTGTGTACTCGCACATTAAACCAGGGCGACGGCTTAAGGGCAAGATACTCCAAGAGACCAAACAACGGACAAAGTCGACGCCAGTTAAACCATTCGCCATAAAGGCTCGGAACTTGGAAAGTTGTGGTGCATACTTAGCTCGTTCCTTTGTAGTGAGCCGTTGGGGAAATGGATGTGTATTGGTCAGCCGGTGAGCACGATAACCCGGTAGAGGATTTTCATCAGCTGGAGCTGTGTTTTGACAACAAAACCAAGTCTGATTCCACTCTTTAGGGTTGCTATGATACTTGGCGTGAGGGAAACTAACATCTTTCCTTTTCTGAATTGAAACTCCGCCAGGTTCAGTATTGGGCCCATCCGTAAATTCAGTACGGCGGTTTAAGTAAAAGAAGTCTCTAAATAATTCAACAGTAGGTTCTTCTTGCAGATAAGCTTCGCAAAACACTTGAAAATTGCAAATATTGGACGCCGAGTTCGGTCCAATATCTTGAGGGCGGAGTTGGAATCTAGCAAGCACGTCATGGAAGAATTTTGATCTGGGAGGGCTAAACCCTCAACCCAGATGATCAGTAAACACAATCACCTCTCCATTCTTGGGTTCAGGAGGATTCTCTGGACAGGGGGCTCTCCAGTGGATGACTTCTTTTTTTGCTAAAGCACCGGTTGCAACGCACCCGTTCAGCTGCTCTTCCGTAACTCAGGAAGGAACCCAGTTGCAAGCGTAAAATTGTTTGGCCATTTGTTAAACAAGACCTGAAGGAAGATTGGTGCCGGTTTAAGAAATCATGATCAACTGCTAAAAGTAAAGGGGCAGGAAATATTCAAGCCTGAAAGTGTTATAAACTGGAGATATACATTATCAACTGGCAGAGATAAGCAGTTGGCTATTTAAGAGGGGACAAATGGTACCTGGCGGGTTATGATTCAAAAGTTAAACCGCCCGCGTAGCTGCCAATTTTCAGATTTATGAGTGAAAAAATTGCTAAGTGTTGCAGAAACAGGTTTTACAGATTGATGCTATAGTTTTGGATCTACCATAGTTCAAAAAAGGGAGAAAATTCTGAAACCCTAAGTTGTGACAGCAGAGCAGTTCATGGATTCATATGGGATCTCTTGCAAAAGGGGAGGCCTTCAAATATTTAAAATGAGCGCTAAGATCAGTACCGTGCATGATAAGTGCTAGGCCTTGCATCAAAAAGCTACAAGACAGGGGAAGAAAAAAGGAATGGAGATGAGCTACTAAAGAAATTGAGAACGCCTTAATGCGGATCTAGGGTAAGAGAAAGGGGAGACTCACTGAAACTGTTGAACAGTGGAGAGGCGCGGACGAATTCTGACGGGTTCAGGTCGATGCAGCGGCCAAGGATGGTGCAGCGGTTGAAGGTCGACGGCAGCGGCGGAGCTTCAAGGCTCAGGCGTCACGATGTTAACGATGAGACGAAGAGGCACAGAGGGGAAAAAGAAAAAGGGACCCTCTGGTTCTATTTATAATGTGAATGGATAAAGGACAGGCACGGGAATCGAGGAGGCCAAAAAAGCGGGGCTGTAGGCGTGCATGCGCCTTGATTTTCGGAGATCCATTAAAGAAAAGAGGATATATTAAAAGATTTAGGTTCTGTGAAGATTTAATGGCAAGTGACGTCACAGCAAGTTATCATGGTGTCAGAGGATGACGTCATGGCGAGTTATGAAAACCTTGTGACATAAATGAAGGAGGGATTTTTTCTAAGTGTTGAAGATTGATGTGAACAAGTTCAAATCAACCTGGGGCCTAATGTTGGGGGTATAACTGGTGGGCATAAACCGCCCAGAAGGGCCCGGTTTATCCTCGGAGAGGTTGCCATATTGAAGCCCATGAAGTTATAGAAGATGGCGACTTATGAAGGAAACTTAACAAGGAAGCCCAAAGCCCAGAGGCGGGTTAGGGCCCATAGACATAAACCGCCATAGGCGTGTAACTTGTAATGTAAGGTAGGAAAGAATAGATACCGAGCAGGACACATTTATGAACCGACCTCGGGATTCTCTAGACCGACGGGTGTCAACCTGGGTATATCACTACTAGAAATACCACTACTAATGGCGCACCTAATATGGCCATTAATGGCGCATCACTGGTGCGCCACTGATAGCACGCCATTAGTAATTTTTACTAATGGCGCACCAGCTGGTGCGCCATTAGTATCTGGTATACTAATGGCGCACCACCTGGTGCGCCATTAGTATATGCGAGGGTGCGCCATTAGTATGCCTCCCAGTTGGCATGTACACCCAGGTGCTTTGGCATACTAATGGCGCACCACCTCTGGATGCGCCATTAGTAACCGCAGCATACTAATGGCACACTACCCAGTGATGCGCCATTAGTATGCACTGTCATACTAATGGCGCACTGTCGTGTGATGCGCCATTAGTATGAATATTAGGTTTTTTTTATTTTTTTATTTTCTGTTTTTTGCACAGGTTACAAAATGTATAATTTGACAAAATATAGACAGCACACATCAACAATAGATTCATCAAATACAATAGAAGATTAGTCTTTGAATACAATTCATCATATTAGTCTCCGAATACAATTCATCATATTAGTCTCCGAATTAAAAAGACCGAACAAAGATAGAACATTATATTACAAGTCTCGAGACCGCGAGTAGCGAGTTTGTCTTCGCATTACAAGTCGATATCGATCATCTAAACTACCATCACATAGAAGAGAGCTGCGGTCATCACGATGAGCATCATCACGATGAAACTCGTCTTCATCCGGTTCCTCCAACGCTCCCTCCCCTCTCCCACTAGATAGCGGGCGTATCTAGATTCGGCCTCGGCCCTAGTGGTGTACCCTTTGTAACTGTTACCGCTGAATCGGTGAACCTGTCTCCGACACTCCTCCCAGTCATCGTAGACTCCGGGAACCTTACCCTTGTACACGACATACGTCGGCATCACTATGCACTAGCCAAACGAAACGTTAGTACCAATTCACAGACAATACATAAGCAATATATAATTATGCAACAGAACGATCGGAAGAGAAAAGCAAGACATTAATAGCATCGATTACATCTAAGTTGAACGACTCTCAAAACCAAAGAGACATACTACAAGTTCATTAAAGTTTAATTACAACATGAGCCAATCGATGTTTCAGAACTAGACAACTCGACTCAAGGGACCGGAGCGTGGATGAAGCCGCCGTCTATCGTGGGAGTCATGAAAGAACGGGCGTTGTCATCCTGCATTTGTAGCATTGTGTCGATGTCACTGTTGGACGGTTGATTTCTGAGGTAGAACTGCCCCGAGGTACGAAGGACATCTTGATGGATGATTTCCGCAAACTCCGACTGGATGCGAAAGAATTCTTGTCGGAGGTCCGCGTCCTGGATTGCCGACACGCTCGCGGCCCAATCTTGGAGTTTACTCGGTAGCAGAAGTTGATGATGGTCCCGTACGATCGCCCGCATGTGATGGATGGCGTAGTAGGCACCCTTCTGACCGCCAGGCGGCTGCTTGACGCAGCAGAACGTCGTATTGTGGGAGAAGACGTGCTTGCCGTACTTATGAATAGGCCTGGTGAAGGTGCCTCCAGATTGGGCGTAGCCGGGGAGAACATCATCAAGAACCTTCTTGACATTTGTGTCGTCTACGTTCGACTGACGGTCCGGGTCAAAATACGTGGCCATGGAATATTTGGGGCTTAGGAGGATGAGCGTGCAACGTGTGTCACTGCAGAAAACACGGAATGTTAAAAGAAAAACGATCGAAAAGTAAGAATTCATATGTTACGGGCCGGTTGAGGGGAGGACTTACTCGGGAAAGTAAGGCACGAGGAAGTTATCCTTATCTTGGTTTGCCAGAATGACGCCTTCGAGGTAAGAACTCGCGACTTGCCGGTCCCCAGCGCTGCCCAAGATCTTGGCACGCATGTAGAAGGGGTCGACTATCACGATGTCCGGGGTCTTGTCGCGAATGATCCGCATCTCCATACTCAGCGAAAATAGCCGAACGAAGGTGTAGTGCAGCGGATGAAGGTTAAACATAGCAAAGATGTCATCAAACCGCAGGACGATCGTACCCCCGATGTCGCCATCCACAAAGCCCTTGCCCTCTGGCACCTTGGCCACGAAAACCGGGTATGCCACATCCTTCTCTCTGAGACGCCACTTCTCCAAAGAAAGAACACTGTCGTGCAGACTCCGCATAGCACCGGTTGCAGCATTGAGCATATTTGGTTACCCGCCACATGCACCCTCCTCGAGATATCCTTAGGTGAAGGTGGCCCGTCCTGAGCACGGATCGTACTCGGTGCCGGCTGGCTCGCACCCTTCTTAGTCTTTCTTTTGCGTGCCTTCTTCTTCTCCTGTAATGGGACCGAGTTTTGCTCACAGACCGCCTTCTTGAGTGTGTTGGGGCTGATAATATTTCGCACCTCGCCTATCTGAGGCTCGGTGAAGTCGGCAGCTGGAGGCGTCTCCTGAGAGCTGAACGCCAGACGGCGCCTGTTGCAACTTGGCTTCTCCGCGGTACGAGCTAGATCGCACACGTCTTTTGTTGGGTTTGGTTCTTGAGAAGGAGGCCCCATGAAGTCGCCATCGTACCCATGCTCGGCAAAGTACTGATCGATGTTGCCAAATGTATCATCGTCGTCGTCGTCGTCGTTCTGATCCTGTGCCATATGCATGTTTGGATCCAGTGGCATAGGGATGTCCGGCACCGTTACGGCGGTCTTGCCATGGGGCCGACTTGGCGCCGGCACGACTGGCGGTGTTGTCTTTGGGGTGGTGTCCCCCGCCCCCAAACGAATCTGGCTCTTCGGCCAAAGCAGGGGCCAGCTCAGGCAGGCGCTGAGGGTCATCACGTCATCATCGTCGGCCCCGACGGGTCGAATCGGAGGTAACAAGTCGTCGCAGCCTGGCAGCACCCGAACCAGTTGAACCCTAAACAAGTTGGGTGGCATCTGGGTACCGTGGAACAAGGGGTTGCCCGGTTGAACGATTTTGCCCTTGGCAACATCGACCAACTCGTTGTTCACGAAGTGGAGGAGAGTGCACGGAACATCGGCGGCGCCCAGCGAAAACATGTAGGGCGTCAGGGATGCCCAGTCAAAGGCAAGGAGATGAAGTCCTCGGCCGAGAGAGGCTTAATTAGTTACCGTGATGATGGCGTCGAGCTCGGCTAATGTCAAGGCACCGCCAACGGCGGGCGTGCAGTTGACGGAGCGGCCGCTTGCTGAAGAGGTGCCGGCCGGCGTACACCCGGGTGCATTAAGCTCCCGTGCCCCCGTCGGAGACACCAATGCCGCCTCCGCCGGAGGCACCAATGGCCCCGCCATCGCATTATGCGAGTTGCTGGCCGTGAAGCTAGGAATCGGGGGCGGCCCCTGTTGGCCGCCCGCAATCCACGCACTCAACCCCGAGATCAAGGTAGGCACAAGGGCGGTGATCGTCGCTCCGAGTCGTTGTTCCACTTGCTCTTGGACAATCTCCGGAATCCGCGCCACCTGTGCCTTGAGTTCTTGAACCTCTCGCGCCTGGCTTTCCGAGCTGGTCTTTTTCTCCTTCCGCACACCAGCGGTATAGTATGACCCCCATTTTGTCGACAAGCCTTTGCCAGCCACACGACCAGCTGACGTCGGCTTACTGAGCTTATCCTTGATCTTCATTATATTCAACCCCCTATTTAGAGTGGTGTCCCAAGGGTTGCTCTGAGTCGACCCCGCAGTACTTCTTTCAGTCACCTGCGGAAGGAATGTGAACCATTTAGAAATTCGTCTTCATTAATTAGAATGCAACCATATGGAGCTAATTACGCGGGGGTGTATTCCTTACCAGAACAAGCTCAAGCTGCCTGGTCTTCGGATCCGTGGTAAGCTCCTTTGTTTTCGGGTCCTTCTTGTACCGGGCCCTGACAAAGTTCCTGGTCTGCTTGTCACCGTATTTATCGAAGAGGGGCGGTAGGCCTTGCTCGGCACGGTCCGCCTCCTCCTTGTCCCATATAGGCTCCGCCACTCTGTAACCGCCGGGACCGAGTGTGTGTTCCCCTATGTTCAGCTCCCGCATTTGTTTCCCCCACTCACTTGATTGGGAGCTTGTGGTGCTCGAGCAATTGATCTTGAAGTCGTTGTAGTCATCTTCGGTGATCGAAGGATTTTTCTCCTTGATCTTCTCATAACTCTCACCTTTCTCGATCATTCTCTTCACATTGCTTTTCCAAGTAGACAGGGCCTTGCTCATCTTCGTGAGGGCAGCATTGTTCACTTTATTCCCTTTGAGGCTTGTGTTTTCGAATTCAGCGGGGAACTTGTATCGTTCTTGCAGCTTCGTGAAGAGGAGGTGGCGCAAATTCCCCCGGTCAGGATGCCTCAGGTTCTCGGTGTTGATCGAGACGGTGCTCCGGACAATGCACCCGAGATGAAGCGAGTACCCCTTGACTATTCGTTCGGGCGCCGTTGGATTCCCGTTGGAGTCCACTTTAGTAACTTCCTCCTTGAGGGTGCGGAGCACGATCGGGTGCCGGTCCTTCCGTTGCCTCTTCGGCTGGCTGCTATCTGTGCGTGCGCCGCCATCATCAGTGGTGGCATCCTCGGCGGCACCATCAGTGGTGGCATCAGTGTGGTCATCCTCGGCGGCACCATCCGTGGTCTCAGGATCGGTGGGGAAGGCGGCGGCCTCATACAAGTGAGGTTGTTCCTCCATCTCCTGGGACAGCTCCCAGAATGCCTTGCCGCCCGAACCCCCGGCCTCATCGTTGTGGGCCATTTTTCTCTCTAAATAGAAACAAAGTTTGGTCAAAAAGTTGGTTTCAAGGAACAAGATCATGGTCTCATCATTTAGGGTTTGTCGACACCGAGGCATCCTAAAATCTAAGCTTTTATCATTGAGGGTTTTTCGACGCCAAGGCACCCTAAAAGCCTAACTTTTCATCATTTCAGTTTTTATCGACACCGAGGCACCCTAAAAGCCATGCATTAGTCACAAGTACGCCGGGGCACTTGATCCTACTTAATTAACTACTAAGATACCCCGGCCCATGCATTAGTCACAAGTACCCCATATGTCCTATTTTTAGCAAAGTCATGCTAAAATTCACGGAAAATTTCAGCATGACCTTTGCTGAAAATAGGACATATGGAGTACCCGAATTTGCTGGAACGGAAGTTAATCGACATTCCAGCAAACTCAAGGGCCTCTCGGGTGGACAAGGCAAAAAAGGTCTCCATCACAACATAGAAAATACATTGGCATGTGGACTGGAATGTGGCTTCATTTAACAACAACAGTTTCACAGAGAAAACAGAGCTGAATTCATTGAGATATTTGCATTGCTAGCTACATTTCAGTGCCAAATTTCACCAATTTAAGCAAAACTACCGTTTAGCTAGCTACAGTTCAGCGCCATATTTCACTGGATTAAAATAAGCACATACACATAACTGACAGCACACATACACATCACTGATTTAACGAAATTTGCACACAACTCAGTAGCACTTCATCATCATATAAAGTATATTAGCAGCAGTACAAATAAAGAGACATGATCAAAGTACTTCATAATAAACCCAAGCAACTTCATAATAAATCACTAGTCCTACTTATTGATGGTTTCTAAATCATTTATTTGATCGATAACAAATAGCCTTGTCCTGCACAAAATCTTTGTCCTCAGCTGTAAACTGAACTATTGTCAGGTCATGTTGTCAGGTCATGTTGAAAGTAAAATAGGACCTTGCTGTGTTTGGGTCCAAATAGGTCATGTTGCCAGGTTTTGTTATAGGCGATCCGTAGTTAGCGTAGCTATTGTGCATCAAGATTCGTTTTTAGTCCTAAGAAAACACAAGGTTGTCAGGGACGGTTTTTCTTTGACTGGGGTTGTTGTCGACCTGAATTAAAGATGCAGTGTTTGGCAGATCCAGTCTGCAAACTTTGCCCTACTTACTGGATCAACAATGTTCTTAATTCCATTACCTAGTGTACATACCAACAGCCATAAACAAAAGAGCAACTAATGACTGAGCCAACCAAGAGCCACAGACGAAACCAGCACATGCTTGCACATGCACTGAAGCTACAACTCTTATCAAGGTAAAAATAAAAGAGAGAATTGCTTATTCTCTCACAGATGTTGGTTTGCCGATCTGCATCAGTAAATGCGTTCTTTTTCATTCGAGGCAAATAAGCAAAAGATTGTACTAGACAGCTAATCGACAGTGTTCTTAATTCCACTAGCATATGTGTAGTTCTAAGTTCATGCACTAATAGTTTGCCTGCAGAGAGCTTCCTGACCAGGTTCGGTGTGTTTTACTATTTGATCCGTTAGGTAGCTATTATGCATCAAGATTCGTCTGAAATCCTAAGAAAACACAATAAGGTTTTCTTTGGCTGGGGTTGTTGCCGATCTGAATTAAGGATGGAGTGTTTGGCAGATCCAGTCTGCAAAATTTATCTTACTTACTAGGACAGCTGACCAATATTGTTCTTAACTCCACTTCCTACTGTACACAGTAGCAGCCATGAAGTGCATCAGTAGCAACGAGCACAGGCGCAACACAGGATAGAGCGCAGCCATGAAGTCAAGTTAACAATATCTGCCAAAACCTAATACAAATGAATCATATGAATAAAAATGATTGATGCAGAATCCAAAATGGCAACTGGCATACATCGCTGGAACCAATTGTGCATATATGGTAATTATGAGTTTTACTTTGTAGATAATTAGATACTGAATTAGAGTTGCGTTTATCTCCAAATACAGCAGCTATATTCATTAAGTTTCCATCTATCTAATGGGGGCTCTTCCTCTTGTTCTCATTATTTCTCATTCTTGTACACTATTCTTCCCTTTTTTGTTTGAAGAAAAGAGATCCCTACATACTCATGACAATGAAACTTATCACAGAACATGATCATTAGCAGTTACATTGGACGAACTCTTGCCCCTCTAGGTTCCATCTTTTCGAAAATAGAACAACACAAAATGCACCAACCTGTGGTGACAAGCCAAGGTTCAGAGCAATATATAGGCCACTAATTTCAACTAGGTTACTATATTTGACCAAATTATACAGTGACATTTGTCTAACTGCCAACAAACATGAAAAACCAACAACATAGATCCGAGGTGGGGCAAAATGGCAACTGGTGGTGGTGGTGCTGGTGATAAGA
>NC_041387.1:458789336-458791441 GCF_002162155.2 Triticum dicoccoides | reverse complement strand
TTTTTCGCGGTGACGTTTGCGCCCGCGGTCTTGGATTTGGCTTCGGGTATAACCATGGTGGTGAAATACCGGTCTTCTTTTATGACGTTCTTGGCCCATCTGACACGGAACATCGGGACCTTCTCTCCAGCGTAGCTCAGCTCCCAGATCTCCTCGATCCTTCCGTAGTATCTGTCCTTGTCGTTACCGGTGTAGGATTCCATCGTTACCCCGGAGTTCTGATAACCATCGCTCTTCATGTCCTTGGCCTCGGTGTAGAATGTGTAGCCGTTGATATCGTACGCCTCATAGGTCATCAGGTTGTGCTCGGCGCCCTGTGACAAGGCGAATATGAGTTGTTCTTCCGCGGAAGAATCCTCATGTAAAGGGTACGACAGAAGCTTATGCTTGAACCAACGCGTGAAACATGAGTTGTGCTCTTTGAGTATATCTCCGTCCGTCCTCTGTTGGCGTCGGTCATTGTACGTCTTTTTAATAAAGGTTTTGTGCTCTACCAACCAAGGATCGACCACGTCTATGTGTTGTAGCGCGACTAGGTTTGCTCTTTCAAAGTCGGCGAGTCGACCCTCGAAGTCGACATGCATTTCGCGGCGACCCTCACGGTGACCCCATCCAGCGAGCCTGCCGAGGTGCCTGTTGACGGGCAGACCAACGGGGTTCTCGATGCCTAGATAATTCGTGCAGTAGGAGATGCACTCTTCGGTCAGAAAGCCCCTGGCTATGCTTCCTTCTGGACGTGACATGTTGCGAACATATCCTTTGATGACACCATTCATCCTTTCGAACGGCATCATGTTGTGCAGGAACGTCGGCCCGAGTTGGATGATATCCTCCACTATATGGACCAGCAGATGCACCATAACGTCGAAGAATGCGGGCGGGAAGTACATCTCAAGCTCGCATAGTATCACCACGATCTCTTCCTGTAGCCTTCTGAGTTGCCTCACGCCAATCGACTTCCGAGAGATGACGTCGAAGAAGTTGCATAGGCCAAATAGCATTTCACGGACGTGCGCGTCCATGATCCCACGGATTGCAACTGGAAGTATCTGCGTCATCAGCACGTGACAGTCGTGGGACTTCATCCCGCTGAACTTCTGCTTCGCTGGGTCTAGGTATCTGCTTATCTTCCCCGCGTAACCGTAAGGAAGTTTTACTCCTAGGAGGCAGGTGAAAAACTGCTCGATCTCCTCCTGACTTAGAGTGAAGCACGCGGGAGGGTAGTCATTTCCGGTCTTCTTGGCCTTTTTGCCTTTGCGACGACTTTCTGTGTCCTGCTTCGCCTCATCATCATCATCATCATCATCCACACAAACACAGGCCAGGTGCTATGTGTGCTTCTCTGGCTGCCAAACGGATTGACTCCATCGGTGCTCGCGCCCAGCACGATGTTCCTTGGATCCTTCCCAAATTCTGGGTATTCGAAGTTCAACGCTTGCCACTGGCTCGCATCCTTAGGGTGACTCAGCATCTTGTCTTTTTTATCTATCTCCGGATCATTTGCGTCATCTTCTCGCTTCTTCTCCTCCCTATCCGCGTGCCAACATAGGAGCTTTGCTACCTTAGGATCCGCGAAATACCGCTGCAGACGAGGAGTGATCGGAAAGTACCACACCACTTTTTGAGGAGCTTTCTTCCTCTTCTTGTGTCGAGTGACACCGCACACCGGACATATTGTAGACTCCGCGTGCTCGTCCCGATAAATGATGCAATTGTTCATGCACACATGGTATTTCATGTGCGGTAAATCCAGAGGACACACGATTTTCTTCGCCTCCTCCAAACTGGTCGGGCACTTGTTCCCCTTGGGAAGACGTTCGTGCCAGAATGACATGTTCTCGTCGAAGCATGCGTCGGTCATTTTGTGTTTTACCTTCATCTCCAGGGCCATGAGCGTTACTTTCAGGCGGGTATCCTCGGGCCTGCATCCTTCATACAATGGAGTAACCGCGTCTAACTCAAGTTGATCCATCTTGGCTTTCTCTCGGGCGGCAGCTCTTGCGTTATCCGTCTGCTTGAGAAGCAGCTCTTGAATATGAGGGTCCTGCACCCAGCCCATCGATGGTCCAGCGTCGTCTGCTCCGCCGGCATCATCATCTTCATGA
>NC_041387.1:458763390-458789326 GCF_002162155.2 Triticum dicoccoides | reverse complement strand
CATCATGTCCTGCATCTTCTACATGATGACTGTGTACAGCATCACAGTCGTGATCATCTCCTGGGGATTCTTCATCTTCTCGCCCGCCCGAGCCGCGGTGGTTGTCTTGCTGCCCTTCCTCATTTCTTGCCCGGCCCGCATGGACGACTTCGTAGTCATCTTCATCACCTTGCCACCGATAGCCATCCATGAAACCACGCAACAGCAGGTGGTCCCGCACCTGCCCGGAATCCGGGTCCGCAATAAGGCTCTTCAGCTTGCATCTTCGACACGGACATCTTATCTCCGTCTCGTTCTTTTGAAGCATCTCGGCCTTCGCGGACCTCAAAAACCTATTCACGATGCCTTCGGTCATCGTGCGGACCATGGTCGCCTGCGGGGTAGAGCAAAACGATATTTTAGAACCAAACAAAAATTTGGCATGACCTTCCCTAAAAATAGGACCAAAAAGAATGCTTAATGCCAAAATTCTCGCCGAAACAGAAATGAATCAACATTTCGGCAAAATATTGGCAACTATCGCATATCAAATACCGGTACACCTCCAAACACAAACACATATGCAACACCACAAACATATGCAACACCACGAACATACATAGATCTAGCTAGGCCGTAAAAAGTGCATGTGCACACTGTTGTAAGGAGAACAACCTAAATATAGCTTCCCCCCTTACTTACCTATTAAAACAAGGTAATTTAACCACTTAATTTGAATGAATCTATGGTGGAAATGAGGTGAAAAAGAGGAGGCACCCGAGACAAGGAGGAGGTGGAGAGAATGAAGTGGGGAGAAAGTGAGTGTGTGGGTAGGAGAGGCTGTCCCAAATATCTTGTTGCTGCCCACTTACTAATGGCGCACCTCTTGCATGGTGCGCCATTAGTACTTACAACTACTAATGGCGCACTTGGGAAGGATGCGCCATTAGTATGTTTGGATAGGCGCACTAGTTAAAAAAAAACCCTATACTAATGGCGCACCCACTGCCTGGTGCGCCATTAGTAGTTACAACTACTAATGGCGCACTTGGGCAGGATGCGCCATTAGTATGTTTGGATAGGCGCACTAGTTAAAAAAAATTCTATACTAATGGCGCACCTGCTGCCTAGTGTGCCATTAGTAGTTACAACTACTAATGGCGCACTTTGCCGGGATGCGCCATTAGTATGTTTGGACAGGCGCACTAGTTAAAAAAAATTTGATACTAATGGCGCACCCGTAGCATGGTGCGCCATTAGTTGTTTAAACTCTAATGGCGCACCATATTTCTGGTGCGCCATTAGTGTCAATCCCATCTATAGCCATTTTCCTAGTAGTGTATAAAGGGACGACCTGGCGGCGGTTTAGGGATAAGAAACAACAACTCGAGATCCAGGATACGCGTATTCGCTCCCTGGTTATTGAAACCCTAGCAATTCCACCTCAACTGGATTATAGGCTTTTACCTCCACGGCAAGGGGCCGAACCAGTATAAACTCCCCGTGTCCTTTGTCTGGTTTAACCCCTTTAAGCTAATCTCGTTGTGATGGCTCCACGACTAAGTCCTCACACTAGGACATCTGACGTGACAATTGCACGACAGTAAGGAAAGAGAACCATGGGTTCAAAAGCCTATGCCCTTTCCACCTAAGTCAACTAAAAAGAAAGATGATGAAGAATTTGAACGCTTTCCTGAAATGATTAGGCCAATCTTTTTGCGAACTCGTTTGACTGATATCTTAAAAATGCCTCCTTATGCAAAGTATATGAAAGACATCATCACTAATAAGAGAAAATACTGGAAGCTGAAATCTCCACTATGCTTGCTAATTATACTTTTAAAGATGGAGTACCTAAAAACTTGGAGATCTAGGAATACCAACTATACCTTGCTCCATTATAAGAAATTATGTGAAAACTGCTTTATGTGATTTAGGAGATGGTGTTAGTGTTATGCCTTTCTCTCTATATAAAAGACTTGATTTGAATAAACTCACTCCTACTGAAATATCTTTGCAATTGGATGATAAATCAACTGCCATACCTATCGGTATTTGTGAGGATGTGCTCGTTGTTGTTGCTAATGTTACTATTTTGACTGACTTTGTTATACTTGAGATGCCCAAGGATGACAACATGTAGATTATCCTTGGTAGACCCTTCTTGAATACTGCAGGGGCTGTTATTGATTGCAATAAAAGCAAGATCACTTTTCATATCAATGGTAATGAGCATACGGTGCACTTTTCGAAGAAACAATTCCAAGTGAATGGTATTAATGTTATTGAAAATTCTCCAACAATCACTATTGGAAGTTTTCAACTACCTCTACCTAGTATTAAAAAGAAATATGAAATGCTTATTGTTGGGGGCATTCATATCCCCATTGAGGTAACTTAGTGATTTACGAAAGTTCTTTGGTTTCATGCTAATCGAAAGTGGTTGTTAATAAGACTTGATCAACCTTATTAATGGATCATTTTTGAGAGGTATGAAGTTGATGTATTTAGTAAGCACTACCTTCTGTCCCTACCTTTTTTTCTGTTTTTATTAGTTAAATAAAATAAAATGCCATGCTTTGTCTGTTTTCTGAGTTTTCCGTGCAATAAAAATGACCCAAAAATAAAAGTTCTCAGAATGCTCTGAAAATCTGATACAATTTTCTTATGATTATTTCTGAATTTCTGGTGCAAATAATATCACAGGGAGGTGCACCAGGTGGGCACAACCCACCTGGGTGCGCCAAGACCCCCAGGCGCGCCCTAGTGGGTTGTGGTCCCCACTTGGGCCCCCTCACTTACTTCTTCTTCCCACATCACTCCATTCACCCAGAAAAAATCACTATCACTCTCTCTCTCTCTCTCTCTCGTGTTCTTGCTCCCGAAACCGTGGATTTTGATCACTTTCTTCGAAGCTCTGTTTTCGAAATTGTTTCGGAGATTTGTTGCTTGGAAAAAGATGAGTTTCTTTAGGAAGTTTACTTCCAAGAAGAACTCCAAGGGGGTTATTGGGCAGTCATCTAACAATGATCTCCATACCCCGAGGTTGGCAAAGCTACGGCCGTGCGAGTTGCTGCATAATGCGTTCATGGAAAAGGTCGGAATCCTCCAAGAGTTCGACCAATATGTTGCTAGCGTCGGCCTCACCGACTTCATTGCAGCTGAATGCAAACAATATCATCTCCTCACAAACTCCTCTGTGCAAAATTTTCATTTTCATTCTAGGAATAATCACCCTGAGGTGTCATTTAATTTATATGCTGAACATGCCAGATCCCACTTACTGGATTTTGTGACATATGCATGCTTCCTTCTGATAGGGATTTGGTAGAGCCAAGGCCCTCAGAGTTTGATGGTTTTTAAGGTACTCTGACAGTGGGGGATGAGAGAGGAGTATCGGGCACCACTCCCGTTAGCTTGTAGTTTTCCGCGGTGCATTATTTTTCCTTATTTATTGCAAAGTGCTTGCTAGCGAGAGAGAAGGTGGGTTCGCTTAGTGCCCCAGACTTTGTTGTTTTGTGTCGTGCACTTTATGGCAACGACACTAATAGCTTGGGAGAAATTCTGGCACGCCGTTTCACCTTAATAGATTCAAGGGTAAAATACATGGGGGCATTTACGCTACTCACTTGGCGACTCACTTCAATGTGCAGATACGCCAGCATGATCACCCTTTGACAAAGGTTTACCTAGACAGAGCAGCTATGAAGGACCATTTGTTTCTTGCTGCTGATTACCCTGATATTAACTTGCCTTACAACTTAGTTTTTAGTGAGAAAACTCGTGACATTATTCCCTTTCCTGCACCTGATTTGTTTGATTATGTTTCCAGGAACAGATGCATGATTATGCCTAAGGACATTGTCGCTTACCGGAACAACCTGGCGGTGGCACAGGCGGAGCCTCAGCAGTGGGACCCTATGGTGCCTGCTCCCCAGCACTTCAACATTGGACCTCATGGCTTCTACGACTGGTGATTACCAAGTTAGGCCAAAAGCCTACGCTTGGGGGAGTACGTATTCCCACAAACATTACATTCATGTTCACACATTTCATTCCAGTTGTCGGTGTCCACACTTTTTTACTGTATCATCCATGCTTAAATTATTTTTCTGGCTTTCTTCTTGTGTGTTTGAAAAACTTTGAGGAAATCCAAAATATGTTTCTTGCTTATTTTTTATTTTTCTTCCTAGTTTAAATTATTGTAGCACTAAAAAGAAAACCCAAAAAGATTTTCTTGTTCTTCTTTTACTTGTTGGGACCTTTCCCGTGTAAATATTTTTTCTCGTTTTTGTTTATCTCTTTTCATTTGCTTTCTTTCGAAAAACCAAAAACTCCAAAAATATTTCAGTGTGTTTCTCTGAATTTCTTTTTCTTTTATTGAGTCATACCAAGGAGAAGACCACGATGAAAATGTTGAGTGGCTCTCATTTGCATTGTTGATCTAACAAAGAGCCCATATTACCTTGTCTTCTCCTCTCGAATAAAATGTTTGAAGATTCCATCTTAGTCCACGACACTCTTGCACTATTATTATTTCAAATCATTTGGTCGTGCAAGTGAAAGGCAATAATGACGATATTAGATGAACTGGCCATGGCAGAGAGAAACGGGTATGAACTCGACTTGTTTTGTTTTTGTAAATATGTTTAACCTAGTATCCTTGATTCAGCTTATTACAATCAAACATGTTTGCAATGACAATTAGAGATTATAGTTTCTAATGCCATGCATAAGTAGCTAGGAGTGAATAATGATTTATGTTAGATATCAACAATGCATTAAAATGATTGTGATGTAGTATGATGATATGGTATCCTCCTCTGAATGTTCGAGTGGCTTGACTTGGCACATGTTTATGCATGTAGTTGAATCAAAACCAACATAGCCTCTATGATATTTATGTTCATGGTGTTCATATCCTACTCGTGCTAGTATCCAATGTTACTTATGAATAATGCATGTTCATGACCCATGTTGCTCTCTAGTTGGCCGCTTCTCAACCTATTTGCTAGCCTTTGCATGTACTAAGTGGGAACTTTGCTTGTACATCAAAAACCTGAAACCCAAGTTAATCCAGATGAGTCCAACATACCTACCTATATGCGGTATTAACCTGCTGTCCTAAGTAAATTTGCATGTGCCATCTCTAAAAACTTCAAATAAATATCCTTTTTGTGTGCCTGGATCGTTCATGGAACGACAGGAGGTAGTCGGTATCTTCCATGCTAATTGGGTTATTCTCAGGTCGACTGTTTATTCACTTGCCATCGCACGAGAAAAGGGCGGTAATAGGGATGCTCAGTTCCAAACTGCAAAAAGAAAAGAGCATACAAATAATCAAACAAAAACTCCCAATGGAATCATAACCTTTACATTTCCGCTTGGGAACCGCCACTAGCATGTTTAGCATGGAAGTTGATAACTGATAGTCGTGAAGTAAATGAGAAGGGTGCATGTCTCAAAATATCATTTACCTCTATTTTAAAAACTAGAGCTTTGGCACCTCTACATATCAGTTCTTCCCTCTGCAAAGGGACTATCTATTTACTTTTATGTCATGTCATCACCTTCTCAAATAAGCGCCAGAAACTGAGAGCACTGTTGTCATGCTGATGCATTGTGTGTAGCTAATGTTGGGTGCATCAACACTAGATCTTTTCTACCATCAATTACAATGTTTAGTCGCTGCTTGAACTTTGGGGGTGCTCTGCATTTATGTTTTGCGGTCTCAGAAAGGGCTAGCGAGATACCACTATTGTCATATTATATCATGGTTGTTTTGACAACGTGTTGCTATTTGAGATATCTTATTATTGCTCTCTAGTTTTTTATGTCATTGATATGAGTTAATATAATTTTTAAAAGTTATTGTCGACATGGTTAGTTATAATCCTTGCTGAAAACCTGGGTGTTGTTTAAGCTTATTTATGAAACAAGAGCAAAAGAGTTTGTAAAAGTTTCTCTTTTTCACTTTCAGTTTATCAACTGAATTGCTTGAGGACAAGCAAAGGTTTAAGCTTGGGGGAGCTGATACGTCTCCAACGTATCTACTTTTCCTAACGCTTTTCCTCTTGTTTTGGACTCTAATTTGCATGATTTGGATGAAACTAACCCCGGACTGACGATGTTTTTAGCAGAACTACCATGGTGTTGTTTTTGTGCAGAAATAAAAGTTCTCAAAATGGAACGAAAATTTGTGAGCATTTTTTATATCAATAAAGAGAATTTCTGGAGCCAAGAGATACCTGAGGGGGGCACGTGGGTGGGCCCCACCCACCAGGGCGTGCCCAGGTGGGTGTTTCCCACCTGGTGGCCCCGCTGACCCTGCAACCGATGCTATAAAATCACATTATTCTTGAAAAAATCGAAGATAAAGAGTTTCACGAGACGGAGCCGCCGCCGTCTCCTGTTCTTCATCGGGAGGCCAGATCTGGAGTCCGTTTGGGGCTCCAGAGAGGGGGGTCTTTGATCCTCATCATCACCAACACATCTCCATCGGCAATTCCATGATACTCCCCCCCCCCGGGAGTGAGTAATTCCTTCGTAGGCTCGCTGGTCGGTGAGGAGTTGGATAAGATTCATCATGTAATCGAGTTAGTTTTCACTACGAAAAAAATACACTTCCGTAATGATACGTGTTTGTCATAGTAGGTCGCGTTTTTTTTCATGCATATACATCCATGACGATTTTATGACAGAATCAAGATAGTCATACATGTGCTGTCGTAGAAGTGTTCCATGACATTACCAAAATTATCATCACAGAAGTGTCCACTTCCATGACGATAAATCGCGCGTCAAAGAAGTACTTTCGTCAAGGGTGACCGACATGTGGCATCCACTGTAACAGAATACCGTTAAGCTATTGGGTCCAGTTTTGGATCCGATAACCTGTTAACAGCCCCGACCAATGGCGATTTTCCACATGTAAAATCATCATTAGCTGGTGGAAACACGTGTTGGCTCACCGTTGGGACAAATGTCATCCACTCATTGGACTGAAGGCGCCTATGATACGTCGACACGTGGCACGGCCCAATAGAGGCCCATTCCTGTGAAAAGGCCAGCCCATTTGACATGGTCAAAAGGTGGCGGGCCGGCCCAAGGAAAGCATGTTAACGGCATGTTCGCATATAGCCCATTTACAGCCCGCTAACCCAGGGCCCATTACAACCTATCCGAATTAGGCACAGTACAGTACAAAAAAAGACACATCCGTGACATTTTGGGCCGAACGGAACTTTTTTCTATCATACATATGACACTTCTATGACGATAATTGTGACAAAACCCGGTATCATCATAGATGTGGTGGGATCCTACTTCTATGACAAAAAATCATGACAGAAAATGGGCTTTTCGTCCTGGGCAGGCCGGAGACGCAGCTGCATGACATTCTTTGGGATGTCCATGACGGAAAAAATCGTGGTAGAAGCAAGGGCGAGGAAAATTTCAGGGAGTTCCCGTTTACGGTGGGAGGTCGAGGGCCGAGCGATGCGCGTTTCTCTCGTACACGTACGCGCGTGTGTGCGAGGCATTGGCTCTAACTGAACCCGAGCAAGGCGTTGGGCTCTAACTGAACCCGAGCGATTGCACTGCAGGCTACGCGTTACTGAACCCGAGCGATCGATCGATGGCTGTTTAACTGAACCCGATCGAGCGATTCCTTCGGTACTGCTGCTAACTGAAGCCGGTCGATTGGATGAACAGTGAGCGTTGCGGGGGTGGGGGGGGTGGATGAGTAGTGATCGGTGGCATTGCCTCTGGATGAACAGGACCTTGTTGTGTGGAGGGCTGGATGAACATTAGACGATGGAGGGGTGCCCCTGGAGGGGTGGTTGAACAGTAGTCGGTGGAGTAGCGCGTGGTGGAGGCTGGATGAACAGGAGCCCGTGGAGGCTGGAGGAGGTCGACGGTGGAGATGAACAGTATCCCGTGGAGTCCCGTTTTGCGGTACGCCACTCCCCTCCCGATGAACAGGACCCCCGTTTCGACCGTAGCGCTCCAACACAAGTCCGTTTTATCCATTTTGCGGTACGCCGCACCCCTCCCGATCAACAGGACCCCCGTTTCGACCGTAGCACTCCAACACAAGTCTGTTTCCTCCGTTTTGCGGTAGGCCACACCCCTCCCGATGAACAAGACCACCGTTTTGACCGTAGGAGGTCCGTTTCCTCTGTTTTGCGGTACGCCACACCCCTCCCGATCAACAGGACCCCTGTTTCGACCGTAGGAGGTCCGCTTCCTCCGTTCTGCGGTACGCCAGGCCTCATTTCCATTGCCTGTTTCGTACAAGCCCTCCCGATGAACAGGACCACGCATTCTGTTCCGACCCAGCCGGTTGGCTCCCACGCGTTTCATTGCCTCCCGAAGAACACGACGCATTCTGTTGCCTCCCCATGAACACGACGCATTCCGTTGCCTCCCCATGAACACGACGACGTTGTTGTTGCTTCGTTCCGACCCAGCCATGTACACGAGCCCTCACCGTAAGTATGCGCGAGTAGGCGTTCGAGACCCCGGCCGTATGTACACATACGTGGCCGTATTTTCTTTCTTGCACCTTGGCCGTTGTACGTACGTGTGGGCCTATACTACGACACATCCGCGCCTCTACATCCACCAGTATATATGTACGTACACGTTCACGACCAGACTGACAATGCTACGTACGCTTCAACGAGGTGGGTCCCGAGTGTCAGGCACTTCCTTGCATGCGAATATGTAGATGGTGGGTCCCAGCAGTCAGGGGGAGAATCGATTTTTTATTTTTTGCCCAGACGCACTTCCTTGCATGCGCTGATGTAGCTGGTGGGTCCCAGCAGTCAGGGGGCGAATCGTTTTTTTCACCCGGACGCACTTCCTTGTGTGCGAAGATGTAGCTGGTGGGTCCCAGCAGTCAGGGGGCGAATCGTTTTTTTTTGCTCGGATGCACTTCTTTGCGTGCGAAGATGTAGCTGGTGGGTCCCAGGTGTCAGGGGGAAATGTTTTTTCGTGAAATACAGTGGCCCGTCTGGTGGGTCCCAGCTGTCAGGTGGAGGAATCATTATTTTCCGCGTAATAAGGAGGCACTTCCTTGCTGCGGCCGTGGACCCAGCTTTTAGCCTCTCCACGTATAGTCCACGTCTGATGGAAGTTGTTCCTTGACCACGTTGACCACGCCGCGCCAAGAGCACCAGGGGGGCTGGATGACAGCGAGGCCTAGGAAGGGGACGACAGGGAGCCGGGGAAGTCACGACAGTGGAAGCCCGCACGGAGAGGAGTACGAGGGTTCATTGGTTTGGCTGCGGTGTGAGGCTGCCGTCATCGCAGGGCCTGGCCAGCAGTGGGAATAGTAGGGGGCGGTGAGGCCTCTGCGGCAGCACATCCGGCCACAGGAGGCAGGAGCATGCGGCACGACTGGCGCTGCTTTGGGCGGCTGGAGCAAGAAGACCAGAGGTTGAAGAAGCACTACGGCCGTTGGATGGACATCGTACGATCACTGGAGCTAGAATCGTTTATATTGACTAAGTTGACAAAGCCCTCCGTCCCCGTCAACTTAGTAGGCCCACAAGTCAGCCTCCCACCAAGGTGGGTCCCAGCTAGCAGGGGGGTATTCATTTTTTTGTGCGTAATAAGGAGGCACTTCCGGTGGGTCCGAGCTGCCAGCAGAGGGAACATTTTTTTTTCGCGAAATACGGTGGCCCATCGGGTGAGTCCCAACATTGAGGGGCAAATGTTTTTTCATGAAATACTGGTGGCCCGTCCGGTGGGTCCCTGCTGTCAGGTGGAGGAATAATTATTTTCCGCGTAATAAGGAGGCACTTCCTTGCGGCTGCCGTGGACCCAGCTGTCAGCCTCTCCATGTACATTATTCTTTCGATTGAATTCGGTTGTTGACCACATTGACCGCGCCGCACCGAGAGCACCATGGCGGTGGACAGCGAGGCCTAGGAAGGGGATGATGTGGATCCGAGGAAGATGCGGCAGTGGATGCCCACGCAGAGAGGAGTACGAGGGTTCACTGGTTCGGCTGCGCTGCCGTCGCCGCAGAATAACAGGGGGTGTGGGTGAGTGGAGGGATGGCCTGGCCAGCGGTGGGAGTAGTATGGGGGCGGTGAGGCCTCCACGGCATCACAGCCGGCCATGGGAGGCAGGAGCAGGCGGCACGACCGGCCCTGCTTTGGGCAGCTAGAGCAAGAAGACCAGAGGTTGAAGAAGCACTACGGCCGTTGGACGGACATCGTACTGTGAGTCGAGCTAGAATCATGCATATTGACTAAGTTGACAAAGCCCTTCGTCCCCGTCAACTTAGTAGGCCCACTATACTGGGTCCGAGCTAGTAGGGGGGTATTCATTTTTTTTGTGCGTAATAAGGAGGCACTTCCTTGCGTGCGAAGATATAGCTGGTGGTCCGAGCTGTCAGCGGCGGTAACGTTTTTTTTTGCGAAATACAGAGGCCCTTTCGGTGGGTCTCAAATGTCAGGTGGAGGAATCATTATTTTGCGCGTAATAAGGAGGCATTTCCTTGTGTGCGGCCATGGACCCAGCTGTCAGCCTCTCCACGTACAGTCCACTTCAGATGCATGTTGGTCGTTGACCACACCACGCCGAGAGCACCAGGGTGGTGGACGATGGCGAGGCCTAGGAAGGGAATAACACAGAGGCAGGGAAGACTCGGCAGTTGTTTCCCACGCGGAGGGGAATACGACTGTACGAGGGTTTACTAGTTCGTCTGCCGTCACCGGAGAATAACAGCAGGTGTGGGACTGTGGGTGAGTAGAGGGATGGCTAGGCCAGCGATGGGAGTACGGTGGGGCGGTGAGGCCTGCGCGGCAGCACAGCCGGTCACGGGGAGGAGGGAGCAGGCAGTCCCACCGGCGCTTGTTTGAGCGGCTGGAGCAGGAAGAGCAGAGATTGAAGAAGCACGACGGCCGTTGGATGGACATCCAACAGTATACAGGCCATCTGTGGAAAGCCTCAAATCTGTGGAAAACAGCATAGCGGCCATCTGCCATTATTTCAAACAATTTACAGCCCATTTGCTAATTATTACATGTTTTTTTGGAGCCAATATTCTTTTTGTTAGCATTACAGCCCATATTGTGGCCACAGTTAAAAAATTACGAAATTTTGCATATGTCGGTGCGGTCTGAACTGTTTTTAATCCCGAAATTTCGAGTCACATTCAGACTAATTTTAAAAATAAATGTATATCAATATAAAATCCAATAAATTGTCCACGCATAAAAATCAGTGCAATTTAAAATCTCAAAATGAAAAAAAGATATTTGAAACTAATTGCCGGTTTGATGTGTTTTAAAAATGTACAACCCATTTCTCATTACTAATAGGCCATTTTCTCGGCCAGCCGAATGAAGCTCTTCTCATCTTGAAAGATTTGCAGCCCAACAGGACTGATAAAGCGACTTACTTGACAAATCACAAAAAAACTTGGCTAGCCATTTTCAGAAAGAAAAAAAACTACTGGGCTGGTCTATGGTAAATTTAAAAGAAAAGGTTGTCTAGACAAGCCAGATTGTCCCGCACAGCCCAGTTAACACCCTGCTTCCGTCTCAAAAAAAAATTAGATAAATGCCACTGCAATTATGGCGATTCATAAAAATGCCACTACAATTTCCAAAATTTGAAAAATGCCACTGCAATTTTTGCAAACTTTGAAAAACGCCACTGCAGTTTGCAAACTTTGAAAAACGCCACTCCAGACTTCGAAAAATGCCACTAGAAATGGCATGAAATGGCATTTTTTGAAGTCTAGAAATTGTAGTGGCATTTCTCAGATACACCAGATTTGGAGTGGCATTTATCAAATTAACCCAAAACAAAAATAACTGGGCGAGCTGCTGGGTCCCTGGTGTCAGCCGCTCGTTGTGCAATTCTCTCGTTTATTGACTACGTTGACAATGGCATGGGACCCAGATGTCAGAAATCCAGTAGGAGGAGCCATTTTTTTATTGGCTTGAAATAAGGAGGCACTTGCTTGCATACTAACATGACCTTGGCGGGTCCCTGCTGTCATCCTCTCCACGTACAATCATCTCCTGATTGTGTACGCGTCAACTTGCTAGGCCCACAAGTGAGCCTCTAAACCCGTGGAGGACAAATACAACCCATTTAAAAAAATAACAACCCATTCCATACATTCAAACGGAAAGTTCAACATTCAGAGCAAAGTAACAGGTCTGATCCACATATAGGGTACTGAACTTCCACATTGACAACCATCATAGCCAAGTTAACTATCTACTCCCACTAATACTCTAGTAGCACACAAGTACTAACTTACTCTTAGCTAACTAGACGATGCCGGCCGCCATATGTGGTACATGCTAAACGCCGGCACCGGCGTCCTGCGCCTCGCCTCGGACTTGCAAGAGGTGCGATAGAGAGCGTTGCTCGCGCGCGTTGGCCCTTTCCGTGCCAGCGTGGTCCACCGAAGCTTCGGCATCCAAGCGGGAAACCCACTAGACGAGCTGGTAGTAAAAATCAGCGCGAACGCGTGCGTGCCCGACAGCCTCCAGTGCTATTTGCCGGGCGCCGGCCTCCACGTAGTCGACCCAGTTACGGGCGCTTTGCTCGCGACTCAGAGTGTCGGTGCGCTACGGCTCCATGTCCCGCTGGCGGTGCAAATTGGCGATACGCTGCTCCTCCGCCAGGCGGTCGTGCTCCAACAACTCCTGCTTCTCCGCCATGCGGTCACGCTCCAACAACTCCTTGATCTCCACATTCCCATCTAAAGACAGATAGAATGCCTCCTCCCTCTGTCTGCCTTTCGGTGAAAAACCGAACACTAGTTCCGGCGGTGACCGCCTCCAGCGTCGCCTACTGCGGACGGGCAGGGGCATGGCGGACATGGCGAGCGACGTCGGGCTGGTAGGGGCTCATGAGGATATGGTGAGTTGGGTTACAGTGTGATGACCCACAAGTATAGGGGATCTATTGTAGTCCTTTCGATAAGTAAGAGTGTCGAACCCAACGAGGAGCAGAAGGAAATGATAAGCGGTTTTCAACAAGGTATTCTCTACAAGTACTGAAATAAGTGGTAACAGAAAGTTTTGTGATAAGATAAATTGTAACGAGGAACAAGTAACAAAAGTAAATAAAGTGCAGCAAGGTGGCCCAATCCTTTTTGTAGCAAAGGACAAGCCTGGACAAACTCTTATAATAGGAAAAGCGCTCCCGAGGACACATGGGAATATCGTCAAGCTAGTTTTCATCACGCTCATATGATTTGTGGGTGACCGGTGCTTGGGTGCTGTTCTTACTTGAACAAGCATCCCACTTATGATTAACCTCTATTGCAAGCATCCGTAACTACAACAAAAGTATTAAGGTAAACCTAACCATAGCATGAAACATATGGATCCAAATCAGCCCCTTACGAAGCAACGCATAAACTAGAGTTTAAGCTTTTGTCACTCTAGCAACCCATTAGCTACTTATTACTTCCCAATGCCTTCCTCTAGGCCCAAATAATGCTGAAGTGTTATGTAGTCGACGTTCACATAACACCACTAGAGGCTAGACAACATACATCTTATCAAAATATCAAACGAATACCAAATTCACATGACTACTAATAGCAAGACTTCTCCCTTGTCCTTAGGAACAAACGTAACTACTCACAAAGCATATTCATGTTCATAATAAGAGGGGTAATAATATGCATAAAGGATCTGAACATATGATCTTCCACCAAATAAACCAACTAGCATCAACTACAAGGAGTAATCAACACTACTAGCAACCTACTAGCACCAATCCTGGACTTGGAGACAAGAATTGGATACAAGAGATGAACTAGGGTTTGGAGATGAGATGGTGCTGGTGAAGATGTTGATGGAGATTGCCCTCTCCCGATGAGAGGAGCGTTGGTGATGATGATGGTGATGATTTCCCCCTCCCGGAGGGAAGTGTCCCCGGCAGAACAGCTCTACCGGAGCCCTAGATTGGTTCCGCCAAGGTTCCGCCTCGTGGCGGCGGAGTCTCGTCCCGAAAGGTTGCCTTCTATTTTTTTCTCATAAAAAGACTTAGGAGAATATGGGCGTCGGAGAGCCACCAGGGGGCCCACGAGGTAGGGGGCGCACCCCAGGGGGGGGCGCCCCCCACCCTCGTGAGCAGGGTGTGGGCCCCCTGGCCTTTATCTTTGGCGAAGAGTTTTCTTTATTTATTTTAAGATATTCCATGGAGTTTCAGGACTTTTGGAGTTGCGCGGAATAGGTCTCCAATATTTGCTCCTTTTCCAGCCCAGAATTCCAGCTGCCGGCATTCTCCCTCTTCCTGTAAACCTTGTAAAATAAGAGAGAATAGCCATAAGTATTGTGACATAACATGAAATAACAACCCATAATGCAATAAATATTGATATAAAAGCATGTGCAAAATGGACGTATCAACTCCCCCAAGCTTAGACCTCGCTTGTCCTCAAGCAAAAAGCCGATAACAATAAATTTGTCCTCATGTTTAGAGGTAGAGGCGTCGATAAAAGTAAAATACGGACATGAAGGCATCATGATTATTTCCATAACAGCAACATATATAGATTTTGTCATATGATTACTTATGTTCAAGTGATAATATTTTCACAAAGCAAAAGTATGAATCAGAAACCTTATTGAGCACCAACAAATTATAACCTCAGTCATTGAAGCAATTGCAATTTATCATAACATCGGAAAGAGTCTATGTCAGAGCTTAAAAGCAAGTCCACATACTCAACTATCACTTAGTCCTTCATAATTGCTAACACTCACGCAGTACTTGTGGTTACGGAGTTTTAATCGAACATAGAGAAAGATAGGGGCTTATAGTTTTGCCCCACAACCTTTTACCTCAAGGGTAATGTCAACAATAATAATTCATGCTCCCCTACATCCAATTAGATATATATATCATGTTCTTTCCAACATGCTTTGCTTGCCAACGGATAAAATGAAAAAGGAAAGGTGAAGATCACCGCGACTCTTGCATAAGGTAGTGGATAATAATAAAAGATAGGCCCTTCGCAGAGGGAAGCAGAGGTTGTCATGTGCGTTTAGGGTTGATGCACAAAATCTTAATGCAAAAGAACGTCACTTTATATTGCCCCTTGTATGTGGACATTTATTATGCAGTCCGTCGCTTTTATTACGTCCACAACAAGTTCGTACAAAGCTTATTTTCTCTGCACTAATAAGTCATGCATATTTAGAGAGCAATTTTTATTGCTTGCACCGATGACAACTTACTTGATGGATCTTACTCAATCCATAGGTAGATATGGTGGACTCTCATGGCAAACCTGGTTTAAGGGTATTTGGAAGCACAAGTAGTATTTCTACTTGGTGCTGAGAATTTGGCTAGCATGAGGGGGAAAGGCAAGCTCAACACGTTAGAGGATCCATGACAACATACTTTATCTCAGATATGAGAAAACATAACTTATTATGTTGTCTTCCTTATCCAACATCAACTCTTTAGCATGTCGTATTTTAATGAGTGCTCCCAATCATAAAAAATGTCAATGATAATATATCTATATGTGAAACCTCTCTTTCCTTATTACTTCATATTAATTGCAACAATGACCAAAGCTATATTTGCCAACTCCCAGCAACTTTTAATCATCATACTCTTTCTAAGTGAAGTCATTACTTTCAATAAGATCAATATGAACTCTTTGATTCTTTTTATTCTTTTTATTCTTTCTATTTACCCAAGATCATGGCAAAATAAACAAGCCCTTGACTCAACACTAATCTTTATTATATAGCTCACGGACTCGATTACAAAGAAGGATCATAAAGCAAAACTCAAAACTAGATTATGCCATGACTTTATTCTACGAAATCAAGATACTACTAATAGGATCGAACTAAGAAAAAGGGTAAAGATGGGAGTTGTGATGGTGATATGATACCAGGGCACCTCCCCCAAGCTTGGCAGTTGCCAAGGGGAGTGCCCATACCAATGTGATTATGTCTCCTTCTTTGTTGTTCACGGTGGAGGTGTTGTCGATGATGCAAGCTTATCATCCACCTTCCATGGCACAGGCTCACCATCATAGAAGGATGATCGAGTCTCTGGAATCCTCAAATCTACAGCCAAACTCATCCTTTTGAATCTATATTCATACTCACGGTTTTGATTTTGCAGATCATAGATTTGGGCTTGGAGGTGCTTGATCTTCTCATGTAGCTTGAAGATGGCCTCCTCGGTGTTCTTGGCATCCAGCTCGTAGTTGTTGGTGAACTCCGCGAGCATCTTGTGGCTAGCGTAGATTCCACGCTCCACCATCCCCTGGCACTTGAAAACTTGTTGCTCCATTGCTTCGAGCCTCGACTCCACGCTTCCGGTTCCCTTTGGTCCCTCAACATCACGGATGTGCAGCAACCCATCACGCATCTCAATGGTTTGAGGGTGTCTCAGCACCTCCGCGAGGTAAGGGTTTATCACTCTCTCGAAGAACTTGTCCTTGGAAGCACTTGAGGTCGTCATGATGATCTAGACCTGTCAGAAAAACAGCTCGAAACAAGAACAGGGGAGATTTGCATGATACGGTGGTCAAAACCTTCGGGAGTATATATAATGAATTTTACCAACCAAAATACGTATCATGCAAGAAAACGGAGTCCGGAGGGCACACAAGGTGCTCACGAGGTAGGGGCGCACCCAGGAGGTAGGGCGCGCCCTCCACCCTCGTGAAGGCCTCGTGTCCTTCCCGGACTGCCACTTATTTTTTCTATTTTTCTAAATATTCCAAAACGGAGAAATATTGCCTTAAAAATTGTTTTGGAGTCGGTTAACTTACCGTACCACATACCTATTCCTTTTGGGAGTGTGGAATGGTGCGGAAGGTGTCCCTTATGTATTCCTCCGGGGTTACGGTTTCAATAATATTAGTTTCAACATTTATAGGATTACCTGAGATATAGTGTTTGATCCTTTGACCGTTTACCACCTTCGGATCTGTGCCTTCGAAGTTGTTGATTTTTATGGCACCGGAACGATAAACCTCATCGATAACGTAGGGACCTTCCCATTTAGAGAGAAGTTTTCCTGCAAAAAATCTTAAACGAGAGTTGTATAGCAATACATAATCACCTACATTAAACTCACGCTTTTGTATCCTTTTGTCATGCCATCTTTTAACTTTTTCTTTAAACAACTTGGATTTTCATAAGCTTGGGTTCTCCATTTATCAAGTGAGCTAATATCAAATAACCTCTTCTCACCGGAAAGTTTGAAATCATAGTTGAGCTCTTTAATAGCCCAATATGCCTTATGTTCTAGTTCGAGAGGTAGGTGACATGCTTTTCCATATACCATTTTATACGGAGACATA
The DNA here is from genome assembly GCF_002162155.2 of Triticum dicoccoides. NCBI lineage: Eukaryota > Viridiplantae > Streptophyta > Magnoliopsida > Poales > Poaceae > Triticum > Triticum dicoccoides. Next base: position 458,772,021 of record NC_041387.1, on the reverse strand, counting down.
CCCATAGGATTCTTATATGCAGTTCTATAGGCCCATAATGCGTCGTCCAGTTTCTTGGACCAATTCTTTCTAGACCTATTAACAGTCTTTTGCAAAATTAATTTGAGCTCTCTATTGCTCAATTCTACCTGACCACTAGACTGCGGGTGATAAGGAGATGCAACTCTATGATTAACGTCATATTTAGCAAGCATTTTACGGAAAGCACCATGACTAAAGTGTGAACCACCATCAGTCATTAAATATCTAGGGACTCCAAACCTCGGAAAAATAATTTCCTTAAGCATTTTAATAGAGGTGTTATGATCAGCACTACTAGTTGGAATAGCTTCTACCCACTTAGTAACATAATCAACAGCAACTAAAATATGTGTATATCCATTAGAGGCAGGAAAAGGTCCCATATAATCAAAGCCCCAAACATCAAATGGTTCAATAACAAGTGAATAATTCATAGGCATTTCTTGATGTCTACTAATATTACCAATTCTTTGACATTCATCGCAAGACAAAACAAACTTACGAGCATCCTTGAAGAGAGTAGGCCAATAAAAACCAGATTGCAATACCTTATGTGCAGTTCTATCTCCAGCGTGGTGTCCTCCATAAGCTTCGGAGTGACACTTGCGTAGGATCTATTCCTGTTCATGCTCAGGTACACAACGTCTAATAACACCATCTACTCCATCTTTGTAAAGATGTGGGTCATCCCAAAAGTAATGTCGCAAATCATAGAAAAACTTTTTCTTTTGTTGGTATGTGAAGCTAGGTGGTATAAATTTAGCAACAATATAATTAGCATAATCAGTATACCATGGAGTGCTACGAGAAGTGCTTATGACATTTAATTGTTCATCACGAAAGCTATCATCAATAGGTAGTGGGTCATCGAGAACATTCTCTAACCTAGATAAGTTGTCTACAACGGGGTTCTCAGCTCCTTTCCTATCAACAATATGCAAATCAAATTCTTGCAGCAAGAGAACCCATCTATTGAGTCTAGGTTTTACATCTTTCTTTTCCATCAGATATTTAATAGCAACATGATCAGTGTGAATAGTTACTTTAGAATCAACAATATAGGGTCTGAATTTATCACAAGAAAATACAAGTGCTAAAAGTTCCTTTTCGGTAGTAGCATAATTTCTTTGAGCATTGTCTAGAGTCTTACTAGCATAATGGATAACATTTAATTTCTTATCAACTCTTTGCCCTAGAACAGCACCTACAGCATAATCACTAGCATCACACATAATTTCAAAGGGTAAATTCCAATCAGGCGGCTGAACAACAGGTGCAGAGACTAATGCTTTCTTAAGTATTTCAAATGCTTCTACACAATCATCATCAAAGACAAATGGTACATCTTTTTGTAGTAAATTAGTCAGAGGACAAGAAATTTTTGAGAAGTCCTTAATGAACCTCCTATAAAATCCGGCGTGACCAAGGAAACTTCTTATACCTTTGATGTCCTTGGGACATGGCATCTTTTCAATAGCATCAACCTTGGCTTTATCAACTTCAATACCTCTTTGAGAAACTTTTTGCCCCAAGACAATACCTTCATTAACCATAAAGTGGCACTTTTCCCAATTCAAGACAAGATTAGTTTCTTCACATCTCTGCAAAACTCGAGCAAGATTGCTCAAGCAATCATCAAAAGAGGAACCATAGACGGAAAAGTCATCCATGAAAACCTCACAAATCTTTTCGCAAAAGTCAGAGAATATAGCCATCATGCATCTTTGAAAGGTAGCAGGTGCATTACATAAACTGAAAGGCATACGTCTATAAGCAAAAGTACCAAAAGGGCATGTAAAAGTAGTCTTTGATTGATCTCTAACCGACACAGGTATTTGGGAGAAACCAGAATAACCATCTAGAAAGCAATAATGTGTATGTTTGCATAATCTTTCTAGCATTTAATCAATAAAAGGTAAGGGGTAATGATCTTTCTTAGTAGCCTTATTTAATTTGCGGAAATCAATTACCATCCTATAACCTGTGATAATTCTTTGCGAAATCAATTCATCTTTATCATTAGGGACAACAGTAATACCTCCCTTCTTAGGGACACAATGGACAGGACTTACCCACTGACTATCAGCAACGGGATAAACTATACCTGCCTCCAGAAGCTTGAGTATTTCTTTTCTTACCACTTCTTTCATTTTAGGATTCAAACGTCATTGAGGATCACGAACTGGTTTGGCATCTACTTCCAAATTTATTTTATGTTGACATAGAGTGGGACTGATGCCCTTAAGATCATCTAGAGTATATCCAATAGCGGCACGGTGCTTCTTCAGAGTTTTCAATAATCTTTCTTCTTCATGCTCTGAAAGGTTAGCACTAATAATGACAGGATATATTTTCTTTTCATTAAGATAAGCATATTTAAGATTATCAGGCAACGGTTTAAGCTCAAACACGGGATCACCCTTGGGTGGAGGAGGATCCCCTAGGATTTCAACAGGCAAATTGTGTTGCAGAATAGGTTCCTATTTAAAGAATACTTCATCTATTTCCCTTCTTTCATTCATGAACATATCATTTTCATGGTCTAGCAAATAGTGTTTTAAAGGATCACTAGGAGGTATGGCAATAGAAGCAAGACCAATAATTTCATCTTTACTAGGAAATTCTTCCTCACGATGTTGTTTACTAAATTTAGAGAAATTAAACTCATGAACCATGTCATCCAAGCCAGTAGTAACAACATTCCTTTCGCAGTCTATCTTAGCATTAACAGTATTCAAGAAGGGTCTACCAAATATAATGGGACAAAAGCGATCTTGTGGAGAACCAAGAACAAGAAAATCAGCGGGATATTTGGTTTTTCCACACAAGACTTCAACATCTCTAACAATTCCCATTGCAGATATAGTATCTCTATTGGCAAGTTTAATTGTAACATCAATATCTTCTAACTCAGCAGGTGCAATATCATGCATAATTTGTCTGTATAAGTCAATGGGTATTACACTAGCACTAGCACCCATATCACATAATCCATGATAACAATGATCTCCTATTTTAACAGAAATAACAGGCACGCCTACCACAGGTCTATGTTTATCACTAGCACAAGGTTTAGCAATTCTAGCAGTTTCACCACAGAATTGAATAACATGCCCATCAATATTATCAGACAAGAGATCTTTAACAATAGCAATATTAGGTTCTACTTTGACTTGCTCAGGAGGTGTATAAGTTCTAATATTGCTTTTACGAACAACAGTTGAAGCTTTAGCATGATCCTTCATTCTAACAGGGAAAGGTGGTTTTTCAACATAAGAAGTGGGAACAATAGGATCATTATAAGTGACAGTCTTTTCTTCAACTTCAATAGGTGCAGCTACTTCTACTTCTATGGGAGGATGATATTTAAACCACTTCTCCTTGGGAAGATCAACATAGGTAGCAAAAGATTCACAAGAAGAAGCTACTATCTCAGAGTCAAGTCCATATTTAGTGCTAAACTTACGGAAGATATCGGTATCCATAAAAGATTTAACACAATCAAACTTAGGTGTCATACCTGACTCCTTACCTTCATCGAGGTCCCAATCTTTAGAGTTGCGATTAATTCTATCCAATAAATTCCATTTAAACTCAGTAGTCTTCATCATAAAAGAGCCAGCAAAAGAGTATCGAGCATGGTGCGATTGTTATCAGAAAGCCGAGCATAAAAACTTTGCATAATTACTTCTCTTGGGAGCTCATGATTGGGGCATGAATATAACATTGATTTAAGCTTTCTCCTTCATGAGGCCAAAAATTATATATATATATAATTGCGATCACGATGAACAAGATGCATAGGGTAATACTTTTGATGAAATTCTAATTTCAATCTTTTATAGTTCCATGATCTCATATCATCACATAGCCTGTACCATGTCAATGTGTCTCCCTTCAAAGATAAAGGGAAGGCCTTCTTCTTAACAACATCATTGGGTATACCTGCAAGCTTAAATAGTACACAAACTTCATCCACACAGAGTAGATGTTCATCAGGATGCTTTGTTCCATCTCCTGTAAAAGTGTTAGCTAGCAGTTTTTCCATCATACCCGAAAGAATTTCAAAAGGAGTTTCATTTTCAATAGGTTCAGTAGGTTCAGTAGGTTGAGGAGCAATTCTTTGCTCTACTGGATAGGGTGAAGATACCCCGAACAAGCCCCTCAGAGAATTACTTTCCATTGTGACAAGTGACAGAAAATTTCAGCACACTATATAAATTATACCTTACAAAATTCCACCTACCAAAGGCGCTACACTCCCCGGCAACGGCGCCAGAAAAGAGTCTTGATGACCCACAAGTATAGGGGATCTATCGTCGTCCTTTCGATAAGTAAGAGTGTCGAACCCAACAAGGAGCAGAAGGAAATGATAAGCGGTTTTCAGCAAGGTATTCTCTGCAAGTACTGAAATAAGTGGTAACAGAAAGTTTTGTGATAAGATAAATTGTAACGAGCAACAAGTAACAAAAGTAAATAAAGTGCAGCAAGGTGGCCCAATCCTTTTTGTAGCAAAGGACAAGCCTGGACAAACTCTTATAATAGGAAAAGCGCTCCCGAGGACACATGGGAATATCGTCAAGCTAGTTTTCATCACGCTCATATGATTCGCGTTCGGTACTTTGATAATTTGATATGTGGGTGGACCGGTGCTTGGGTGCTGTTCTTACTTGAACAAGCATCCCACTTATGATTAACCTCTATTGCTGTAACGCCCAATATGCGACCCTATCCAAAAGGAACTCGAAGGTCCCACCAAGGATAGACCCGCATATTGAAACGCTTTTGCAAGGTGGATATCATTACATCAACATTACATAATAGATGGGGATACATACCAGAGGCACACAATGCCACACGAACACAACATCACAATACATCAGAGCATCATCCGACTACGGATGGATCACAAACAGAAACTGAAACGACATCCACCCTGCTAGCCCAGGTTGCCGACCTGGAACCTATCCCCTGATCGAAGAAGCAGAAGAAGAACTCAACACAAGCAAGCATCGCTCTCGCGTCATGATCATCGCATAGACCTGTACCTGCAACAGTTGTTGTAGTAATCTGTGAGCCACGAGGACTCAGCAATCCCATTACCATGGGTATCAAGACTAGCAAAGCTTAAAGGGAAAGGAAGGGGTAAAGTGGTGAGGCTGCAGCAGCGACTAAGCATATATGGTGGCTAACCTACGCAAATAAGAGCGAGAAGAGAGCAAGCGGAACGGTCGTCAACTAGTAATGATCAAGAAGTGATCCTAAACTCCTACTTACGTCAATCATAACCCAGAAACTGTGTTCACTTCCCGGACTCCGCCGAGAAGAGACCATCACGGCTACACACGCGGTTGATGCGTTCTAATTCGGATCTGGTGTCAAGTTGTCTACAACCGGACATTAACAAATTCCCATCTGCTTATAACCGCAGGCACGGCTTTCGAAAGATTATACCCTGCAGGGGTGTCCCAACTTAGCCCATGACAAGCTCTCGCGATCAACGAAGGAATAGACCTTCTCCCAGGAAGACCCGATCAGACTCGGAATCCCGGTTTACAAGACATTTCGACAATGGTAAAACAAGACCAGCAAAGTCGCCCGATGCGCCAACAATCCCGATAGGAGCTGCACATATCTCGTTCTCAGGGCAACACCGGATAAGTCAAGCTACAAGTAAAACCAGCCCTCGAGTTTCCCCGAGGTGGCCCCGCAGGCTGCTTAGTTCGGACCAACACTTAGACAAGCACTGGCCCGGGGGGGCTAAAATAAAGATGACCCTTGGGTTGGCCGACCCAAGGGAAAGGATAGGTGGTGGTGAGGCAAATGGTCAAACCAAGGTTGGGCCTTGCTGGAGGAGTTTTATTCAAAGCGAACTGTCAAGGGGGTCCCATAAATCACCCGACCGCGTAAGGAACGCAAAATCCGGGAACATAACACCGGTATGACGGAAACTAGGGCGGCAAGAGTGGAACAAAACACTAGGCAAAAGGCCGAGTCTTCCACCCTTTACCAAGTATATAGATGCATTAATAATATAAGAGATATTGTGATATCCCAACCAAAATCCTGTCCACCATGGAGCAATCTTCAACTTCACCTGCAACTAGCAACGCTATAATAGGGGCTGAGCAAAGCGGTAACATAGCCAAACAATGATTTGCATAGGAAAGGTGTCAAAGGTTAGAGGTTCATGGCAATTTGGGATGGCTTGATAAACAGGTGATAGGTAGCGCAGCAAAGCGATAGAACGAAGCAACTAGCATAGCAATGATAGTAGTGAGATCCAGGGTAGCGGTCATCTTGCCTGAAATCCCGCAAGGAAGAAGACCGAGTCCATGAAGAAGATGAAGCCACGAAGACGAACCAAGCGTAGACGAACGAATCCTCACGATCGCAACGAAACAGGAACTATCGAAAAGAAGCACACAACATAGGTAAACACACCACACATGAACAAGGCATGATGCACAAACAAGCATGATGCATGACACGGCTACACGAAGCTACTCATGGCAAGAGATGATGCAAACAAGAGCAACACATCAAGGCAAGTTTAAATGAGGCCGGGATCAACATATAACAATTCCGGTAAGTCCTCATATGCAAATTTCGAAATTGGTCCAGATCTGAATAAACATTATGTTAAAGTTGTTAAACAGCAAGTTAAGATGCACAACGATGATCTACACGAGATTCTAGTCAAGTTACATATAAAGTTCATTTAGTTCGGAGCTACGACCTAGAAGATATGAGCAAAACAAGTTAAACATGGCATTGATGCAAAATGCACCCAACATCAAGAGAACACCTCAAAACAAGGATGCAACATGATAATATGAAGCTACATGCAATACTAAACAAGTTTCATATAGAGCACACTCAAAACGGAGCAACGGTTCAAACACACACTCCATGTATATTGCAAGCAACTAGGCATATTGCAAGCATCAAAACAATAAGCAACAGCACCACAATATAATAACAAAAGGCATGGGCATGATGTACAGGTAAAGCATTACAAAACATGAACAATGAGCTATCTCCAGAAATCACTAGAACATGCTCAAACACACATGGTAAGATTGCAAGTTATAACAATTACAGACTTTGCAGAAAATAACATCACGATGCAATGTTCAGAGCTATCAAACAACATGTTACAGGAACTTATCATGACAAACAAAGGCATGGCATGAATCTACTAATTTCATAGAAAAAGAGTCCCTTACTGACCATGAGCCAAAAAGGATCAGAAAATATGATGGCACCCATGTAAACATGGCAAGTTATAATACAGATTCATACATGGCAGGAACAGAATTATGAAGGCATGTAGATGAGCTTGTGCAACTCACTACAGATCATTACATGGCCTGGCAAGGCACCCAACAGTAATAAGACATATTTGTGAAGCTAAGCATGGCAAGAGCAAGGTCATAGGGTGCATGGAACACTAGGAAAACACATGACAACAACTGAACTTAATGTTAACAGGCTGACAGAAACATTATCAAGCAACTTTGGAGCAAGGAAAGAACAACCTACAGCAAGCTATAAATGCAACCAGGGGCATGGATAGATAGAGCATGACATGTAGATCAAAACATGTTTATAGAACATCTCCATATTATGCATAGAATGATTAGTAGCAACATGTTTATATAGCATCACGAAATGACAGATTCAGCCTAGCAAAACAGCAACATCATGAACCCTACTTAACAAGTTCGATTCACTCACCACAAGTCATTGCATGACAATATAAGAATAGCATCATCAAGAAGACATGTTCATGAAACAAACCAAGTCAAGAACAAGTCCATAGCATGCAAGGATCAACTATAGCAAGCTTGGCCAAATTGAATAACATGTAAACAATCTGCCAGGAAACATTTTGAAGCAAAAGTAGAGCACTCAAATGACATGCTAGACTACTCTATAATTGCAACAAAGGCCATGAATGGATATACAATAACCAATTGTTCAAAACATCCTTACTGAAGTATCTCTAAATATGCATGGATCTCTCTGTACTATCAAGTTTACATGGCACCAAAATAACAGCAGAACAGGGCTAAAATCAGCAATATCACGATGCCTAGTTTGCATGCTTGTGCTAGTCACCACATTGATCACAAAAATACATGGTAAGCACCTTTGTAAATAAGACATAACATAGATCAAAACACATGAAGACATTAACCTCATAGGATGCACACATCAATCATGGCAAAAATGACAAATGAGCTTGTTCTGATAACAGACAGCAGAAAACATTATGAAGCACTCTTACAACAAAGATTCAGGCATCTAGATCACCTCAAATGAATATGATGCAATGGAATGAAATGAGGTACTCGTTGAGAAGAACAATTTGACATATTACATGAGCAAAATGGAGCTACGGATGCAGAGATACAATGGCATGAACATGGCATGAAAATTACTGGAATCCTGGGACTTGGCCAATTTCACCTCGCGGGAAAAGTGGACGGAGGGGTTCCGGGACGGCGCGGTCGTGTTTGGTTCGGGACCGGGTGGATCTCATCCCACCTGGCCGGATCTTGGACGGGCGGCTGCCGGCGGCGGCGAGGTCGCCGGAGGCGGGCG
>NC_041387.1:458743374-458762844 GCF_002162155.2 Triticum dicoccoides | reverse complement strand
GCGGAGGGCGCCGGGAGGCGGAGGCCGCAGGGAGAGGAGGAGGCCGCGGCCGGCACGGGCGGTGGGGCGCACGCCGGCGGCGGCTCTGGCGACCGGCGGCGCGCGGGCGAGGCGGCGTGGCAGGCGGGCGAGGCGGGCGACGACGGGCGACGGCGGGGCCGGCTCGGGCCCGGACGGGCTCCGGATGGGCCCGGACGGGCTCCGGATGGGCCCGGACGGGCTCCGGATGGGCCCGGCGGGCCACAGCGCGGGAGGAGAGAGAGGGCACGGGCCGAGGGCGAGGTGGCGCGGAGAGATTGGCTGAGGCAGCGGCGGCGATGACGTGTTGCGCCGTGATTGGGCGAAACGACGTGTCCGGCGGACATGTCCGGCACGGATGGACATGTCCGGCGGCGCACAGGAGTTTGGCTAGGGTTTGGACTGCGGGAATTTCGGGGGAGGCCACATATTTATAGGTAGAGGGAGCTAGGAGAGTCCAAATGAGGAGCGGTTTTCGGCCACACGATCGTGATCGAACGACCGAGAGCATGGAGGGGACTTAGATGGGTTTTGGGCCACTTTGGAAGGGGTGCTGGGCTGCAAAGAGAGAGGGGCTTTTGCGGTTACCCGGTTAACCGTTGGCGTATCAAATGACCTCCAAATGGCACGAAACTTGACAGGCGGTCTACCGGTGCTATACAAAGGCTGCTTGGCAAGACTCGGTCCATTCCGAAAACGTTTAACACTCGCACACAACGAGAGACAAAAAGGGGACGCCGAAGGGCATAGGAGCGCCGGATTGCAAAACGGACAATGGGGGAAAGGCTCGGATGCATGAGACGAACACGTATGCAAAATGAAATGCACATAATGACATGATAAAATGCAACACGCAAGCAAATGACATGGCAACAACCGCGAATAACTGGCAAACACCTGGCGCATCGAATCTGGGCGTTACAATTGCAAGCATCCGCAACTACAACAAAAGTATTAAGGTAAACCTAACAATAGCATGAAACATATGGATCCAAATCAGCCCCTTACGAAGAGACGCATAAACTAGGGTTTAAGCTTCTATCACTCTAGCAACCCATCATCTACTTATTACTTCCCAATGCCTTCCTCTAGGCCCAAATAATGGTGAAGTGTTATGTAGTCGACATTCACATAACACCACTAGAGGCTAGACAACATACATCTTATCAAAATATCAAATGAATACCAAATTCATATGACTACTAATAGCAAGACTTCTCCCTTGTCCTCAGGAACAAACGTAACTACTCACAAAGCATATTCATGTTCATAATCAGAGGGGTAATAATATGCATAAAGGATCTGAACATATGATCTTCCACCAAATAAACCAACTAGCATCAACTACAAGGAGTAATCAACACTACTAGCAACCTACTAGCACCAATCTCGGACTTGGAGACAAGAATTGGATACAAGAGATGAACTAGGGTTTGGAGATGAGATGGTGCTGGTGAAGATGTTTATGGAGATTGCCCTCTCCCGGTGAGAGGAGCGTTGGTGATGACGATGGTGATGATTTCCCCTCCCGGAGGGAAGTGTCCCCGGCAGAACAGCTCTGCTGGAGCCCTAGATTGGTTCCGCCAAGGTTCCGCCTCGTGGCGGCGGAGTCTCGTCCCGAAAGGTTGCCTTCTATTTTTATCTCATCAAAAGACTTCATATAGGAGAAGATGGGCGTCGGAGAGCCACCAGGGGGCCCATGAGGTAGGAGGGCGCACCCCAGGGGGGGCGCCCCCCACCCTCGTGAGCAGGGTGTGGGCCCCTGGCCTTCATCTTTGGCGACGAGTTTTCTTTATTTATTTTAAGATATTCCATGGAGTTTCAGGACTTTTGGAGTTGCGCGGAATAGGTCTCCAATATTTGCTCCTTTTCCAGCCCAGAATTCCAGCTGCCGGCATTCTCCCTCTTCATGTAAACCTTGTAAAATAAGAGAGAATAGCCATAAGTATTGTGACATAACGTGAAATAACAACCCATAATGCAATAAATATTGATATAAAAGCATGTGCAAAATGGACGTATCAACTCCCCCAAGCTTAGATATTCCGTGGAGTTTCAGGGTGTGGGCCCCTGGCCTTCATCTTTGGCGATGATTTTTCTTTATTTATTTTAAGATATTCCGTGGAGTTTCAGGACTTTTGGAGTAGCACAGAATAGGTCTCCAATATTTGCTCCTTTTCTAGCCCAGAATTCTAGGTGCCGGCATTCTCCCTCTTCATGTAAACCTTGTAAAATAAGAGAGAGTAGCCATAAGTATTGTGACATAACGTGAAATAACAGCCCATAATGCAATAAATATTGATATAAAAGCATGATGCAAAATGGATGTATCACGGTGCCACCGGAGAAGGCCGGGAAACAGTACTTATAGGCGGAAGGTAGCGCGACGGTCATCGGAATTCAATGCATAATGGCTTAGCGCGCCAGCTTGCCGTGGAAAACTAGAGAAACTGAAATTATGACTGTGTCGTCCCGTCCCGTCTGGGTCGCACGCCGGCATGGCGGTCAAACGAGTGCACTCGAATCATATCCCTCCTTGTCAATAATGATTCCACGGATTTAAAAAGCCCGCAACAATTAAAGCATATCTTTTTTCGCATCAGTTAGCTACCTTAATTACGGTCGGCTGCATGCAGGCACTCAGAATCGCTCGCAGCCAGTACGCGGAGCAGCATGCGATGAGTCGCAGCCGAGGGCACGCATGCAGCCACTTAAATTGCTGGAATTAATTCGGATTAAACTTCTGCATGCCGCTAATTATTGCCATGCCTTGGTCTTGCTGCTTTGCTCATGGGACTAATAAACCCGAACGGAGGGAGTACCTTGGTTGGTGAGAGGTTTGAATTAAGCCCTGCAAACCGGAAAGGAGGTACTAGTATGTGCGTGATCCGCTATTTATTCGTGTAGGATCGAGTAGGTCGTTTCTTGAATTGAGCCCTGCAAACCGGGAAGGAGGTAGTACGTGCGTGATCCGCTATTTATCCGTGTAGGATCGATAGTGTAGCTTGTCAGTTTCTTCAGAGGTAGGCATTTTTATCCATGTAGGATCGATAGTGTAGCTTGTCAGTTTCTTCAGAGGTAGGCATTTCTATTCAAAAAATTGCCACTTCGCATCTTGCGTCGCAAATAAAAATGCCAGGAGCACAATTGTAGGCTAGCTAGTGATTGATCAGTAACTTGTAAACACTGAGCGAACAGAAATAAGTAACTGTTAATGCATCTCAATGATTCACAGATCATATACAAATATGTAGCTCCAAAAGCAAAGATCAGCCACTTCGGATCTTGCGTTGCAACTAAAACTAACTAGTACGATTCCCATACATAAGATCAACATGTTAATGCATCTCAATGATTCACAGATCATATACAAATATGTAGCTCCAAAAGCAAAGATCTAGAAAAAAAATCTGTTCTTCCTACTAACATGGATGCTTCTCTTGGCCAACATTCAGTACAGACTGAAAGAAAAATTTGTTTGTGAAGTCTACAATTCCTCTTGCAAACGTAAGTGGTTTCACCAATAGCTGGAACCATGAGAATGAACCACACATGATGGAGGAACATCCACTACAATATGATTTGGTCTTCTCTCAATCACACTGCAAGACTATTTTCGAAATACAAACTTTAACTTCGGCAAAAATATGCCCATTGTATAATCAGACCAAAGCAATGAAGCACCTAGTGTTGGCCAATAAATAGTACAGTACTACTTTTCTACAGTCCATGAAGTGACTATCCAATCTTTCTGTGTCTATTTTCAAATGGCACTGCATGCAGTGACTATACTATTCTCTTGTGCAGTTCAACCAAAATTGCGGACACTTTGTTTGTTTGCGAAATAGCAACGGGCAGACATCTCTGTCTGCACAAATATCAAGCAGCTAGTAAACATATACCACACCATGTATTTTCGGTTTAAACATGTCTCTTCCGCTTAGCATCTGTCATGTTCTGCACTCGACAATCTGATATAGTTATGTTTTGCCCTGGACAATTTCATACTAAATTGATATGCTGGTTCAGAGCAGAAATATAGCGCCTATTCTTCATCAGACCAAGGATATCCATGTTCACAGTGATGGAAGAGGTGAAATCGATACAACCAAAATTGAGCATCCAATCATTGAATCATGTCCTGCACCTCCAATGTAGGTCCACCCTGCCAATAAATTCACATGCAAACCACTAGTATTACTATCTAATGACAGTACAAAAAGAGTAGCAAGATAGTAGCAAACCATGTACCTTCGTAATGAACAGCTCATAGTGCCACCAATTGGATATAAAGGTTTGGAAAAAAACATGCTCCTAATGTTGAACCAGTTGGACTTTTTGTGCAGTTCCACTAAAATCGAGCATCCCTGTTTGCATAGATATTGAAAGTGTGATTACTATAAAAGTGGCACTAGTTGAAGCATAAACTCACAAATATAAGCATTCCAATTTCTTAATGGGAAAAGGTAGCAAGACTGTTTCTAACCACCTGTTTCAAGGAATAAATAAAGCAACAACGGCTGATGTCAGGAAGGCATACATAGTTTTTTCTTTTTGAAAAACTGAGCCATCCCTGACCTTTCCTCTTCTTTTAAGCAAATTTTGTGTAGTTCTACTAAAATAAAATGCCATCACCACCTTGACAATTCAGTGACACTGTACAAAAGGAAATGACTTAACATTACATCATGATGTCAGGTATGTAGTCGACAGGCATTAGAGACAAACATACAGACCTCCACCGATAACATAATGAACCAGTTGGACATTTTGTGCAGTTCCACTAAAATCGAGCATCCCTCTTTGCATAGATATTGAAAGTGTGATTACTATAAAAGTGGCACTAGTTGAAGCATAAACTCACAAATATAAGCATTCCAATTTCTTAATGGGAAAAGGTAGCAAGACTGTTTCTAACCACATGTTTGAAGGAATAAATAAAGCAACAACGGCTGATGTCAGGAAGGCATACGTAGTTTTTTTTTTGAAAAACTGAGCCATTCCTGACCTTTCCTCTTCTTTTAAGCAAATTTTGTGTAGTTCTACTAAAATAAAATGACATCACCACCTTGACAATTCAGTGACACTGTACAAAAGGAAATTAATTAACATTACATCATGATGTCTGGTATGTAGCCGACAGGCATTAGAGACAAACATACAGACCTCCTCCGATAGCATAATGAACATTAATTTTAACCAAGGTGTGACTAGCTTTACCGAGAGAATTTGAGTGAACTCTACACCCTCTGTTCCTTAATATAAGACGTTTTCACGGTTCAATTTAAAGTACCCAAACATCTAGTATTTAAAAAAAATAGGTAGTAGTTTTCTTGAGCACATATCTGGGAAAGCTTGACACACTTTATTTATGTCCATACGCTAATGCAACACCATTCGAATACTACAAATATACACTAATCTAGTGGCTAGTGCAACAGTAGAGTAGTTAGTTTATTACAGGGTACAGTACAATGGTTTTACTGAACAGATTTCAATAAACTCTAGCGCTGGAAGGTTTCTATAAGAATTAACAATACAAAATGTAAAGGTAACAAGTTTCAGCATTGGTATACTAGCTGTGCATGAGCATTAAACCAAATACAAAAGTCTGAAGGTAACTAGCATTATTAACTAATGATAGTATAAAAAATTGCAAACCATGTACCTCCAAGGTAAATATCATTTCGAACTCAGGGGGACCTTAAAAATTGCTATCCCAATCTTGATAATCGATCAAACATAAAAAATTGATAGAACGAATCAAGAGAACAGCCGGAGGAGGAGGTGCCCACTCTTGACCTTTCCTCTTGTCTTCATAATTGTCTGTGCAGTTTAACCAAAATAAAATGACATCAGCGCCTTGGCATTTTGGTGACACTGTACAAAAAAATTAACTTATCTCATGAAAGTGATGTATGTAATCTATAAGCATTAACAGCGCAAAAATCTAAAGGTAGTAACAAGTTTCATCGTTGGTATACTTGTTGTGCAACGGTATTAGAATGCCTTAGCTGAAAAATCTTTAATACATCCACAATCAACAGCTAACCCTGAAATAATCCAGTGACATTAAATGGCATTGCTTAAATTTATCGGTGGCATTAGACTGAGAGCGGCATTAGTTAAATGTGGCATCACTTTAGCAGTAGCATTTCTTGACTTGACTGCTGGCGTTATACTAACAGCCAAAAAAGTGGCAATAAGAGCACGGGAGGCCCATTCGGACAGTGGGCGCACCAGTACGATGTACCTCCACGGACGTAGAGTGGTGAGGGAGGTATGGTTGCCCAGAGCAACAAATATCCAGGCATCATATGTGGATTACGTCCCATTTTTTTTCTCTTTAGCCACATTTTTCCTATGTGAGGACAACAAACCGATCGACCTGGTCATTCTCTATTGTGTTGTCATGCCTTTCTACCCTTCTTCAACCAAGAGACACGAGACTCGTTCCTTAGCTACTGATTTTCCCCTTTTCAACCTAGATGCGGGTTCGATGCCTACTCTCTTGGACAGTACAGTCTCCCTTCCTTTCCTTATTCAACCCAGACATGGATTAGTCTGCATGAAGTAGGGTTTCCTTTAATAGTCCAAATTATGGTTTTCGTCTGCGTGGCCAGCTGAGCAGAGGATAGAAAATTGGGAAGATGGTGGAGTGGAAAAAGATCCACATGCAATGACGTGGTAGATGGGGCAATAGAACAAGGGTATGGTTCGAAAAGAGGTAGCATACCCGAGGGTCTGCGGGAAGTGGCTTCGCTCTTGGTCAATGTCCTACGCACACACTACGGCATCGAGCTTGGGCACGGAGGCCATCCCGCGCGGGCGCTAGGTCTGAGAGGACGGCCTTGTCTTCAGTGCGTGACCTTGCTCGTCGACGACGAGTGCGTCAACGCTGCACGCCCTTTTCTTCCCCGGCAGATCTGTGACCATCGGTGAGGAGGGAGAGAGGGGCCATCTTTTTTAGATCTGGAGAGAGGGTGGTAGTGTGAGAAGCAAGTGGGCAGCCCTTAGCAAGAAAGTGCTGAAGCTCCAGCCTATATATCTTTTTTATACTACTAGTACTGGAGGTGGAATAATGGTAGAGTAGTTTATATTTTCTCTACGTACAGTACCAGTTAGTCGTGCTTCAAAATTGAACGGCACGCCATTAAAAAAATAAAGGTCGATAACTAATGCGGCACCTCGGGCCAACGCGGCCAGATCGCATTTTGCATGAGAAATTACACACCATGTTTCGTTGACATGTGGTCCCGTTCCAACATATCTGTGAGACGATGGCGAGTAGTAGTATTTCCGAACGGACGTGTAGGCCAGGGCACCTCTTCTTGAACCGTGGCAAACAGGCAACCGTCCACCGACTCTTCGCCTTTCCCTCTCGATTTGGAACTGCTGTCGCACGCTCTTCCTCTCCCTCCTCCATTTTCCTTCAGCCCTTCACCCTTTCTTCTGCCATTGTTTGATCGTCTTCTCCATGAAGGGAACAGGCCGAAAATGACCCCGTTATTCTTGCCTCGATCTGAAAGATGACATGGTGAAGGAACTCATTGATCGGTGCGACGTCATCACCTCGGCTAGCATGGCAGGTTCGTTCAAGCCCATTCTCGACTCAACTAATAACATCATTACAAGGAACCCAAGAGTCAAGGAGCAGTATGATCTCCCCTATCTTCTTCGCCGTGACCCTGATGACTGGCGCCGGCACGACGAAGGCCTCGCCCTGTGCAAGTTTATGCCGCTTGATAATGATATGTATGATGTTAAGATGCCATTGCTTGAGGGCAAGGCTTGGGCAGGCGCAAATGGAGATTGGGTTGTTTACATTGGGTCCAACTACGAGTGGGAACTTGTGAATGTGTACACTCGTGACCGGGTTCCACTTCCAAAAATCTCAACAGACTGCCGAGAGGTTGAGCACACTGGCATTGTACGCACGTTCAAATACGATCATGGTGACTGTCTTCTACGGAAGATAAAAATTTGTCGAGTTCCCAACCGCTCTTGGAATTAAAACAACTATGAAGTTGTTGCTATCTTCGACAAGCTTGTTGCCGTCCTTGGTGGTTTGACTCGATGGATATTGCTCAAAAATCAGTTACTATACATGGATGTGTACTGTGATGCAATTCAATACGAGGGCCTTGTGTTTGCTGCCACCGCTCATAGCATTGTTTTTGCATGGGATCCTCATAGTTTCGGTATGTTTGTCTTCCACCATAATTATAATTGTTTCATCCACATGCAAGAGGGTTAGCAAGTTTCCCTTTACTAATTACCTTCTTATTGTGTTTCCAAGGTCTTGTGAACATTCCACCACCTATACTTGAAAAAATTTATAACCAAGGGGGAGATGATGATGGTGATGATCACGAGCATGAGGATGAGTAGCGCCCATATACTCTTTGGTGCCTGGCAACTAATTCCGATGGATCACCTCTTCTTGTGTGTATACAGCACACTGATGATGTTACTGCTAAGGAAGCAGGTGTAGTCTCCTATGGTCACACTCTCCGGACCTATTCCAACACCCGTTGCATGGTATACGGGATGGATACTAGTGTGATAGCACCAACTCCTTCTTCCTGGTACAGAATTGATAGTCTTGGAGAAAACTCTCTCTTCCTTGGACAAAACTATCCAATGATGGTGAAAGGCGATCCAACTGCTGTTGACACAATGTTACTACCATTTATGAGAAGCAACTGTGTCTATACCTCGGACATTTGGGTGGTTCCCTACCCTGGTACTGATATAGTAGGCCGCTTCAGCCTGGATGATCAGTCCTGCGTTGGTCTCCAGATCAACAGTGGATGGCCCGTCCCAGAGAATCACTTGTGGTCCAAAGCAAGCGTTTCCTACGCCGATGAATGGTTGAGTTGAAGTTCATTTCATTGCTTGTTATTTGTTGTGTGGTGAAAACTTTAGTATTTATAATGTATCCTCGTTGTCGATGTGGGTTGATGACCTGTTGTATGTAATAAAATGATATGCCTGTGATGAACTTACTACATTTATGAATGGCTTTCGAGTCGCTTCTCTGAGTGAGTGGTGCGACGAGGCAAAAATATATTTTCCAAATACATAATTGTACGTGCATTGCAACAGGTTATCGGATGAGGCCAATCAACAATAGTAGTACACTATTTGTACTAGCTTCACATGCTTCGCGCGTCGGGCGGGTGTTTTTACTGTAGCCATATGTTAATGTGTTCGCTGTACGTAACCAGCACCTCGAATCCTCAATACTAGTACTATATAGTAAGTAGTAGGAGTAGTAGGGTGGCATGGGCTAGAACAAGCATTCACGTCCAGGAGTACGGCACACGCCACCACCACGACATCCATCTGACACCATATTATTTCTTGGAGTTTGTGCTAGAGCAATCTCTTCAACCTTGTCATTTCTATAACTTCAGCCATCGCGCGGCGGGCAAGGTGGGGGTTTGCCAATAGTCGGTTTCCTTAACTGCGGTCCCACTTGTAAGGCCAACTCCAACGCACGACCCCAAACGGACCTCCGTTTTGCATGAACTCCAACGATAATTTTGACTAGAAAAGCAAGACCAAAGAAAACAAGAACCACAAGAATACATTTTACTACTCCTGTAAGTTGGATTAGTGCCTTCTCGATGCATTCATTGTTGATCTGCGGAGGCTCGATCTTGCGTGCTTCTTTCTTCTTCGAGTGTAAAGAAGTAGACGTTGCTTCCTCGCATCTAGTCTCATGTCTAGCCTCTATTCTAGTAGGAGTATCAACAAGTGCACTAATCTCATCTCTAGCCTCTATGCTAGCTAAAAGTGATAGATCATCTACTAAATTGTGCTCTATCAATATATGGATGTACTCTTCTTTCCAATAAAAAAACTTGCATCCATTCTACTCCCTCCATTGCACAATACATGCCTTTTATTTGTCAAAATATATATGTAACTAGACATGTTTTAGTATATAGGTACATCCATTTTTGGACAAATTCAAGTAAAGTATTTTGGAACGGAGGAAGTACATAGTAAAAAATTTAAGTTAGCACAACTAGTATAATCCGAGAGCACAACCGAAGATTTGGTTCGGTTTTTCCTCCTTTTGCCGACACGTGGGACATCCAGCATCCAGGTCGTGTCATGAAAGAAAATAGAGTGGTAGTTGAAGCCACGAGATTTGCATCTTGGGTTAAACTGTAAATAGAATCTTACTACTCTTGAGTAACTCCAAAAGCAGCCACCGAAGATCTTTATTGGATTTGTTTTTCATCAGCAGCACGTCGAGGTGAAAGATGAGCAGGTTCAGTGGGTCCTCTTGAGTTTTCACTGACATGTGGGGCCGCATGTGAGCAAACAGACGATGGGCTCCGCGCGTCCGCTGGCTGGGTGAGAAGAGAGATAGAGGAGGGTTGAGCACAGACTGCAGGAAATTTGTTCTATGTACCTCGATATAGGCTCGATATAGTGGGGTGGCATGGGCCATAACTAGCATTCACATCTAGCAGTACGGCACACGCCACCCACACGAGTCCCATCCGACACCAATTTTCTTGGAGTCCATGCTACAGCCATCTCTTCTCCCTCCTATTTTATCAGCCATCGCGTGGTGGGCGGGGTGGGGGTTTGCCGATAGTCAGTTTGCTCAACTGCGGTCCAACTTGTAAGTGAAAATGCAACACCGCATGCATTCCCGCTTGAGCGGCATGCCGGACCAACCGTGTGGGGGTGCGACGCGAACACGGCAGGCTTTTCCTTTTGAACTCGTAACTTGTAAAATTTGGTTCTGCTCCATGGCACGACCGATAGATAGAAAATAACGATTTTGCCTACAGTAATGAGAAGTTTGGTTCTGGCGCCGTTCATGCATGGTGTACGTACGAAAATTATGAAGTTGATGCGAAAGGTAAGATAATTATTGTAGTATCATATTCTACTACATGGATTTGACGGAAAGATAAAAATACATACGGATCCATCAACGACATCCTCACGCCCTAGTGCACCAGGTCACCAACCGATGTGTGAGGAGTAGCGGCGTTGGCGGCGAGCTCAACGTGCTTCTGAACAATGCCATCCAAGGTTGCCCTGTGGTCCAAGAAGGCCAACATCCTGTCGTCCTCCTCTTGCATGTAGTAGTCCTTGTGGACGATTTGCACGTAGACGTGGGTGATTATGTCGATGGTGTCTTGTTGTGCCAGGCGCTGCGCGGCGAGCGCGACCTCGAGGTGGACATTCTCCGGCGCGACAGCGGGCAGTCGCAGCGCCACTAGTGCGTCGAAGAGGTTGTCACCATAGTGGGCATTGAGGGTGGCGGGCATTACAGAGCCTGGGTGCGTCGGCTGGAGGCTTACGCAAAGTCATCCGCGAGCTTCTTGACGACAGTGAACTTGTCGAGGAAACCGACGAGGACCTCGTCGAACAAGGAGATGAAGCTATCGTCCAAGCGGCCCTCGCCCTGGCGGCCTCAAGCAATACTACCTGGAGATGTTCCTCGGTGCCGGGCCGCAGGCCGGCGTTGTGGACCATCTGGCACAGCCGGCTGATGCTCGCGCTCATCGCCTCCATGGGTCTAGCTTAGCTTCTAGTCAACTGATCTTGCGATTCGAGAGATCACTCTTGCCCTTGGTTAGCATGCATAGGTGCGTAGGATTTCGTACTACTCCTCGGCCCTCTACTGCACCTGCCTTTGGCTGTATGATAGGTGGGCCAGCCACCCCTGGGCCCACGTGTCATTCACCCAAAGGCAGTTGCCGTAAGTCAATGAAGCTGCGTCCCCCTCCGTGCCGGTGCAGTAGAGTCATCTCACCGGACCTCTAGTTGGGGCCAAACAAGAGAAGTTTGATGTTTACTGGTTTATTGGTCCCCTTTGCATTTTGCGCCAAGTTTTGACCTTTGATTTAACTAATAAAATGTTAATGCATGTAAACAAAAATGTTGTGTAAGTCACCTTACGAAAACCAAATAATCCCAAAACACTTAGGCACGATGCATTAACTCCCTCCTTGTTTCTTATTTCGTGACATATCAACCAATGAGAGATGTGGGTCGTGCATGCTTTCAATGACTTGAGACTACCAAACATGACATGCAGTGTTTAGTTCATTGCATGTAATCCTATTAGTACTCTAGTTAGCAAAAAACATTAAGTTCTCTCGCCGATAGGAATAAAACACCATGTATTTATTTACAGAGGGAGTAGTACATTTTTTGTGACATGCATTACTAGATATTGCTAGTCAAATACTAAAATCTAGATGGACGTGGTAGTACTCCTAAATCTAGACGGTGGTGCTACTAGTACTAGTAGTAGTACTACCAATGTAGTAGTAGGAGTACTAGGACTGTACTACCTGTTGGTCAAA
The DNA here is from genome assembly GCF_002162155.2 of Triticum dicoccoides. NCBI lineage: Eukaryota > Viridiplantae > Streptophyta > Magnoliopsida > Poales > Poaceae > Triticum > Triticum dicoccoides. The sequence continues at coordinate 458,750,479 of NC_041387.1, read as the reverse complement.
TTATTACGTGCTGCTCCTCACAGTGAAGTGACAAGACCCTGCGCCGGAGATGACACCTGAGTATAGGCGCCGTGTTCAGCATACCATAGTCATCCTCATCGTCTGCAGTCACTATCATCATGGCTGTAGAGCTAGCCTGCTTACAACTAGCCCTGTTCGACATAATTGCACGAAACACCAAGATTGCGGGTGGATGGTGCCGGCAGCGGCCATCGCGCCAGATTTTTCCACGGCCTTCTAGATGTGGTGGGGAGGAGATAAGGCTGATTGTGAGAGACAAGGAGTTTTTTGTAAATCCGGAACAAGTGCGGGCATCTTTTTGCAAAAATGGAAAAGCTTGGTTTTTATGCGCTAGATCTAGATCTGATGGCTATTGGTGAAAGATGGAAGGCAAAACATCATCACCAACTCAGGACCTATTTGATTCGCAGGATTTTGAAAACGTAGGAATAGGACACGGCAATATTAAAGTTTCAAACTGATATTACAAATGTTAGGAGTAATGCTGCACCTACGAAGAGGGAATTACTAGGAAGTTTATGTAAGAACTTTCGTTACTTTAGGTGGATGCAACATTATCGTACAAACTAAAATCCACCGCCCTAACAAGTCACTAATGGGCAAATAAGTTTTCGAGTCTCTGGCCACTTGATGTTTCAAAAACAAATTCAGCTTCTGCGGAGACTTTGTCATTTAGGCTTAGACGCTTGCGGTGATCAGCACGCCATTCATTGTTGCACCAGAGAACGCCAAACCTCATTACCTTGAGCACAGTTGCCTCCAAAATAAAGAACCTGGCCAATTTAATCTCAGATGTGCTGCCTCGGTAGTCGATCAAATCAATTACTATAAGATTGAGATCAAGGCATTCGATGAGATTGTTATAGTGCAGCACATTTTTCACTTTCGGGTCTTTTTTATCTGCAAAAGAAGAGAACATATTAGAGCAGCTGGCTGTATAAGATTGTCGTGTCATCATGAGGTACCAATATCATTCGCTCATACGATAGGGTTGGCTGGCTAGTGATATTTTTTTCACTCTCTCTCTCTCTCTCTCTTTGTTTCCTCTCATTTAACTAGGAGCACGTGAAGAGCTTGGGCATTTGTTGCCTTCCACTTTGTGGCCATGCCATATTTCGCAAAAGTATGCCACATAATACGCATCGATGTCCAATCAAAATATTTTGGCACCGCTATCGCGATGTGAGAGAGTTGGCACCGTTGTGCACACAGACCCACATGTATAAACAAATCAATCAAACCAACTACACCAGCCTCTCACTCTCCCAAACAAGTGTTCTTTTATTGCCTCAGTCCTCTCTCTCTCTCTCTCCCACACAGTGTTTTTTCATTGCGTGAGTTAGTTTGGCACCGGAGCAAAGTAGGTGATCCAGATTGGGGCACCAGGTGAGCAATGGAGGGGCATCGATGCCAAATGCATCACAAGTGAATTTGGCACATGTTTTGGCCTACATAGCCCACTTTTGTACTCCCTCCGTCCCAAAATTCTTGTCTTAAATTTGTCTAAATACGGATGTATCTAGTTACATTTTAGTGTTAGATACATCTGTATCTAAACAAATGTAAGACAAGAATTTTGGGTCAGATGGAATACTACCTCGTATTTAGTATAAAATTTTGACCATAGATTTACCTAAGAAAATGCCAATGCATGTCACGAAAAATTACACCATTTGAAATTATGTTCAAATACGAATCCAGCGATATAGTTCTTGGTGACATGAATTAACATTTTGTTAGTTAAATATATGGTCAAATTTTGATACTACAAAATTGGAAGAGTAAACCAGGACGGAGGTAGTACTTGCTCTTAGGGTAACCATAGAGTTACTGGAGTAGTCTAAGTTACTTTCCACTATGACTAGCCTAGGATACTATAGTAGTACGACATAAAAACGATGCAGGTGATCACGTGAGAAAAAAATACTAAAAACATTTCTTTCGGTGCAATGCGTAGATGCAGTTTTGAACACTACACTTGTCATCGTAATTTGGGAAAATTATGAAAAAATTGAGCTACGTTGTGATTACCGTTTACTTATAGGAAAGAAGTTTCACCTTGATGGGTAGCTTCTCCATGCACGGAAAGCATGTAAGGAATCCAACAACTTGATCCAGATTGGGGCCGATAGATTTTAGTGCTAAGATATTCACTGTGCGCATGGACTGGGTCAAGCTTGTGGGAATCATTTTCTGGAAGACGGTCGTAAATACATCAAGAAGAAATTAAAAAATGTGAATTTCAAGAAGACGGAGAAGAAGATGAGTGCTATACCTAAACGATTACGAATCCAATAAAGAGTTCGGAGAATTTGGCAGACGAGTACACCAACGCTGTCAATTTCGGCACGTCAATGACCCTAATTTTTGTTGGACCTTCTAGATCCGATACAAGCAATCTCTCAAGGAAAGGCGCATTCTCAGTGACCATAACGTGGAACAACTAGAGTGATCTCTTCCCAATTGATGTCTTGTTGCGGGGCCAGCAAGACACATAAATCCATCGGAGATTCATCGAGGCAATGTGGAGGCTAATGAACCCGTGGATCTTCTCAAGACAAAGGTACTCGAGCGCAGTACAGCTGCGGAACAGGTGCTCCATAGCCTTCTTCGAGATGACAACGTCAAAGAGGTCAAGCTGCTTGAGTTGAGGGAGAAGAAGGGCGGGCGTGGCATTAATCTGGGGAAAATAGCAGGAGCTGAAGCTGGCGCGGCGCAGCATTGGCGTGAGGCAGAGCGCGGACAGCGGCAGAGAGCGACATCGTCCAGCTTCAAAGTTGAGCTCCTCGAGCTGATCTAGGGCGGGGGATAAGAACCACTCGTAGAAATTGGGTTGGACCTTGCAGTTGGTACTGAACATGCGGATGTCAAGGCGTCTGGCTGGCCCAGGGTGCGATGAAAGGATCTTGGAGACTGCGGCCATGCGTTTGTAATCCCCATCGCAGAGGCAGCTATCGACGGTGAGGTTGAGGGGGACGTAGCGCCAGAGGGGGCGCCACCGCTAAGAGAGCAGGGTGGTCCGCACGGCAGATTTGGTGGAGAGGAGGCCAATGATGACGAGCAGCATGTCATCGGGGAGGCTGCTGATGAAGTCCAGGCTCGCTAGATGCGGTTTTGGCTCGAGCTGCCTCCGCTTGTTGGCTGCCTTGCCGTCCATTTCAACCGGTGGCGATGCCGGTGTACACATGTGCTGGTGTGTGTTGTGTGTTGGGTGTGCGCGAGTGCGTCCTTCTGTGCATGCCGCCGCGCAGTGGTGAATTGTGCGCGAGTGCGTCCTTCACGCGCAAGAAGTTTGTCCTCAATGCGCCCTCAATTTACTAGCGTGCAGGGTGCTACCCCGAGTGGTTTCAACTTTGTTTACTTCACCGCGTGTCAGATGGGCCTCTAGTTTACTTATTTTCACCCACTGCCACATGGGCCACCACACGAAGATACAGAACACGAGCTGACAAGGCAGCATGTGGATTGGTTGACCGGTCAACTAAATAATATATGAAGCTATATGCTGACATAGTGAGCGTATAATCCGTCTGTATAGAGAGTTTGAGTGAGAGGGGAGGCCCGTGAGAGATAGCAGAGAGAGAGAGAAAGAGCTACTCCCTCCGTTTGATAATGTAGTTCCAACATTTTTTTTAAGTCAAACTTTTGAACTTTGAGCAAGTTTATAAAGAAATTACTTATATCTACAATACCAAAGATAAATGATAGTATGAAGTAAGTACATGTTGTGATGAATCTAATGATCGTTCCAGATGTAAATGTTTTTCTCCACATATACCTGGTCAAACTTTTCTGAGGTTTGACTTTTCAAAACATCCATATGCTTATGGACGTGACAGAGTCCCTAACTAGAGAGAGAGAGAGAGAGAGAGAGAGAGAGAGTAAAAAAGTGTGTGTGCGTGTGTGAAAGAGACATGGACAACACACGATAAAAGTAGAGAAAAAGCATGCGTGTCTTATGCAAACATATCACACATGCATCTTTGACAACGGAGGCAAGGTGAGGAGATAGTGTGTGGTCGTTTGGAACCGAGAGAGCAAGACCCCTAGCACGTGGCCAAGAGGGGTCTGACAAACAAGGGAGAGAGGTCGAGAGAGACGTACGGAGAAAATGCAGACATGGGGAGGACAGAGTGTATGTTTGTCATAGAGAGATCCCCTGGAGATCGTGATGGGACTACATGGGTGGGAGATCGAGTGACAAGGTGTGTGTGTGATAGAAGATGCCCCGAGATATGTCGATATATACGTATGGATGGAAGGAGACAATACGTGTGTTCCTGATGGCTAGTAAGAGATAATCATACTTCGGAGGGGGGAGTGCTTGCGCCTATGATGGAGTGAGGGATTATGGTACTTAGGGGGGTGTGTGTCACATGGAGAGAGAACAAGGGCGGAGAGTGTTGGATGGGTCTATATGTATAGCGCGAGCGAGACATGTGTATGTGTGAACCAGGGAGATAGAAGGTCAGCTTGGCTTGCGTCCTGAGCATATTTTGCCTGGCCTGGGGTTGTGGCAGGATTTCATGCACGCTTGTTTGGTTGCTACCCTGTGAAAAAGAAAGCCCGCCTGGCCTGGGTTCCCTTGCACTTTAATTAGCCTAGCTGAACTCCAGACACTGCAAGTAGCCTAGCCCAGGCGACCAATTTCGAACGCCTGGCCGTGCCTCGTCGTGCGGCCACGAGGCTAACAGCAACATGGATGGATATTAGCATTAAATAATTGATGCATGGATTGACTGATGGGACGTTGATGCTTTGCCTGGCCCAGGCATGATCCAAATGCTTCAGCACCACACAAGCCTGGCCAGGCAGAAATATTTTACATCTCACGTCCACACCAGGCAGTACCGGCCATCAAGGCATGAGGATCAGGTCACGAACCAAACTGACCAATAAAGTTTGAGAGAGATTGAGGAGCCCCGATAAGGCTGAGTGGTGCTTCAGATAGCTGAGAGGGGGAAAGAGATATTCCATCCGCTCAATAATGCAGTGCATGTAAATTTTTTAGAAGTCAAACTTTGGAAACTTTAATCAGGTTTAAGCAAATGTTATTTATATCTACAATACCAGAGATACATCATACAAAACTGCATCCCATGGTGAATCTAATGGTATATGTTTGCCGTACTAGATGTAATTCTTTTTCTCCACGTACATGGTCAAACATTGTGATGTTTGACTTTTCAATAAATCTATATGCTATGGACCGAGGAGAGTGCCTCAGTCAAGACAGATCAAGTGCGTGTGAAGGAGAATGAGTAAGTGTGCAAAAAGAGTATGTTTGTGAAAGAGAAAGTGACAACAACGATAAATTAGGGATAGTGTGTGTTTTTTCGTTTCTTATGCGAGCATATCACGCATGCATCTCCAAGATGGAAAAGCGAGGCGAGGAGATACACGAAGATAGCCAGTGTGTGATTGTTTGCAATGGAGAGAGACACCCCTATAGCACATGTCCAATAGAGGTATGGCCAACAAGGAACAAAGGTCGAGAGGGACAAATGTATGGCATGGACGCTTGGGGAGGGAGAGAGGGTGTGTTTGTGATAGAGAGATCCCCTCGAGATCGTGAGGGGACTATATGGGTGGGAGATCGAGGGAGTGCGTGCGCGATAGAAAGATGCCCCGAGAGAAATCGAGATAGACCATGCACATGTTTGTGATGGAGACTAAGATTAGTTAGTCATATACATATAGGGGGGACTGCGTGTGCCTACAATTGAGTGAGAGACCATCATACTTGGCTAGCTGGGCATGAGATTGTGTGTGTGTGCGTGTGAGATGGAGAGAGAATGAGGGAGAGAGTTAGAGTTTTAGATGGGTCTATCGAGTGCGAGTGAGATATGCATGTGTATGTGTGACCCAGGTGGATGGAGAGTTTGAGAGAGGGGTAAAGAGCTCCGAGACCATAGAGTGGTGCGTGAGAGAGTTACGGGCAAAGAGCCAAGGAATTTGTGTGCGTACGATGAGTGCACCCAAGATATCTAGCTTGGACTAGCTAGAGTATCATACATAGTGTGCGAGAGAGACCTATAGATGGTGTATATATGCATGCAAACTAGAAAGACCCCCCCACCCCCCCACACAAAGAGAGAGAGAGAGAGATGGAGAGAAAGGGAGAGGGACCAACAAGGTTTTTGTGTTGGATGCGTGCGACAGAATCAAAGATTGTCAGAGAGAGAGAGAGAGCAGGAGTCTGGGAGAGGGGGAGGTCGCGTTTTATGCATCAAAGACTGATATAAACCATGTTTCGATATAAACTTGCATTCAAATATTTAAATTGGAGAACACGTTGTCTTCAATGTCTGCAATCCACACATGAACGGATATATGCGTATATCAAACAAGTTCATTAATTTGACTTTCAACATGTTCATGGAGTACTATAATACTGTACAACATGCTACTCGATTGAGGTGTTCAATTTTGGATTTAGTTCACTATTTTGACCTACTGAATGAGCTATTTCATTGAATCGAGATATTTCATTTTGGGTTTGATTCGCGTTTTTGACTGGATCAACTATTTGTCATATAGTAAATCACTAGCAACGAGCATGTAAAAACACATTACTCCCGAGCATCATCTCTCCATCTAAAAAAGAAGTGGCAAGCTAATATTTCAAAATTTGATTCGAATCGACTTGGTAAGGTAGACGTGGATGCTCGTTCTCCCACAATTTGAACGAACCGTTAAACATCCTCTCTGCTCGGTGGAATTCGCCCGAGCAAATAAATGGTAGACGCGAAATTACCATCCTATGTGGGACATGCATCAATTGGCCCGTTGTACATTGAGGGTAGGTTCGTAACTTCATCCAAGCACGCCTTCTCCTCGGCCGAAATGACATGTGCCGAATAATTCATAAACCATGGTCGGCAAAACACGCCCTCCTCGCCCGAAATCGCTCCCGCCCACTATTTGGGGAGAAGCAAAGTTACTCTACTATCCCTGACCCTCAGTACACAGACCCAAGCCGAGAAGCCTATAGGCAAGGGTAGAACTGTAACTCCCCCTCACATTTCAGACAAATGCGTCCTTAAGACATGGTTCCACTCCCCTCCTAATTCCCCCCACCTGC
>NC_041387.1:458720471-458743067 GCF_002162155.2 Triticum dicoccoides | reverse complement strand
CACCTTCTCCCCGGGAAGCTCCCTTCTCCCGAGCCGCGAAACCTCAGCCCCACCTCCATGGCGCCCCCCACTGCACCAATTTCACAGCCGCCCTCCTCCCTAATGCCGGGGACGTTGTCCATTTGCCGTCGTGCACTGGGCCATGTGCCTCTTACTCCGTGTTGCTGGTGCTGCCTCGACGACGGACGCGTGAACCGTACCGGAGCCGATTCACCCCCGCCGTTGTTCACTGCGCTGGAGTGGCTCCAACTTCGGATCCGTCCAGAGTCCTGGCGCTGCTTCCCCGTAGCCGTCGACCGTTGCGACATCGCTCTTTCCCTGCCACCGGTCGCCACCGCAACCGCGCCGGACTCACTGACTCGACAGCTGGACCTGCCTACTTCACCATGCCGCCAGATAGGTCGCACCCTCATCTCAAATCACTTTATTTAGGCGTCAGTTGTCTGAATTTTTATTCTGGGCCAATCGATTCCCAATGGGAAGCAGCACCCCTCGAGGCGGCGGAGCTCCTAGGATGTCAGTTGGCTGGTGTCTAACGTAAGGGTGCGGGGCCGCAAGTTCGCTGTGGAAGCAGCGCTTAGATGGCTATCTTTTAGAGTTGCGTGGCTTGAAGGTACTGCCGCCGCTGGATCTGGATGACGGGGAGTCTTTGTGGATTGGCCCGGGGCGGCGCAACCACGGCAGTTTGGTGGGGCGGGGAGCGGGGTTTTGGCCGGGGCCACGGACGGCGGAGGCAGGCTGCTCTGCCGTTGGTCGCTGGCTCTTCGGGGAAGATTCCGAACAGTGTGAACCGGGAGGCACAAGACGGCCATCAAGCCATCCGGCGTAGATCAGACAGTACCAAAATTAAATTAAATTGTGTGACCCCAATTTAGTCTTCAGTGAACAGACGTGTGACCACTCTCGTACCTTGTTGTTGATCTCTTGGTGTATTTCTTCAGATCAAAGATATATGTTGTTCTTAACATTATGCGTTATCTGCATCTTCAGACACACCGTCTTCCAAGTCACCGCAGCTGCTCCAACAAGGGAAGCATACACCAGAAGGGAGCTATAGTCCCCACTCAATAGTTCCCTGTACCAAATGCGCGTGCCCGACATGGAGAACCACAACAACTGCAGGGCCATCGACAAGTCAGCACATGATGCTCACTCCTATGGATGGCAGCCAGATAGGTTGTACCCTCATCTTACTTGTGTGAAACATTTATGGCTTTGTTATTCATCTAAGCATGGAAAATAGATCATCACATTTCACTGTATATTCATGCTGATCTCTTATGGGTCTTGTTCAGGAGTTAACGATGTTCCATAGTTCAGCTAAGATACTTGTTCTTTAGGTAACGTTGTTCCATAGTTATCATCCATCAGCCAATGCTATCCCACAGGCTGCTGATTATAGTATTATACCACTTCTAGTATTACCTATGTTGTTCGTTAATACTTTTGTGTGCCATCTAGTTAATCTCGAGTACAAACGATACATATTCTGTAGCTTTCATCTGTGTTCTCCCTTTAGTTTATGAGACCTGTTGCTGCTAGTTAACCCCAGTGCTACTATTTATGTCGTCTCCTATAGGCACTCATTAAATAAATCTAACTACTAGTTGTCTTCCATGCATGTCAGATATAATTGCACACACTGGCATGTCCACAAGAACCTAACGGAGCAATGTAAAGGCCAATAAACTTGATGTCAATGATACCCAATATGATGGAACATGTAAAGGCAGTTCTTCAGAAGACTTGCAGAAAGATGATGAATCCTCTTCACCCCACAAGGTCCTTGCTCTAACTTGGCCTGTGATATGGGTTCAACATACATATAATGTCCTGGAGTGTATGTACTCTGTTGCAATGCCATGTGCTTAGCATGCTGATCATGCATGTAAATATGTCATGCCTTCCTGTTTTTCAGTACCTATTCCATTCATGATAACATGTTTTCAAATTCAAGTACTGTCGTTCTACTCTATCACAATGCCATATGCTTAATTTGTACATCATGCTTCTGAATATCTTATGCATTGTTATTCATCAGTATGTAATTCATCTGTCTACCATACCATGTTTTTTTACATTGAAGTGTTGCTCTAGTGCTCTGTTGCAATGCCATCTTATTTTCCCAATCATACACGTGTATGTTGCCTTAGTTATTTCTGTATGTATTCCGCTAGCATACAGTTTTACATTCAACTAGTGTTTTTTTGCTGTGTTCTCTTGTCGTATCCCTAGCTCTTACACCATACTCCCTCCGTCCGGATTACATGTTGCCGAAATGGATAAAAAAGGATGTATCTAGAACTTTAATACGCCTAGACCCATCCATTTTTTCCGGATGGAGGGAATACATGTCAATATGTCATGCCTTTCTATTCTTCAGTACCTATTCCATCTCTCTGCTGTCGCATGTTTTATAATTAAAGCACCATTCTTTTATAAAAGGCATGCAAGGGGAAGACGACTATGTTAGAATCTGAAGGGTTACAAACAAGGCCTTTGCAAAAGATCCAAACGCCAGGAGATAATAAACCAACTCCAGTTTTTATAGATACTGCTCCAGCACAGAGAAACCCAACTCCTACTGATAATAAGAAGATTCCAGTGGCCAAAGAACTAGTCCGCTCCAGTCCAGCAAAAATATGTCAACTCCATTCTAAGAAGCATGTGCGTATCCTTGCATCATGAAATTTTATAACATGCTGGTCATATTTTCTACATGTTTCTTACCCATCTCTCTTTTAGAAAATAATCTTAACAGATAGAAGAATTTCTGCAATGGTATCGTTTATGAGGAAAGATTCTTGCAGGAGTTCTCTGTGCTCCAATGTAGATGTAAGTACCTGTTGTATATCACTATATTTTTACATCAGCATGTATTTTGTTAATCGGTGAATCCAACCTTTATCTGATCTAAATTTAGCTGTAGCAAAATGTATGATTAAAGGCCACAATGTTGATTTTTGTAAGGAAAACTGCCTGGTAGTCTTGCATCCTGAGCTGCATGAGTGTACTATCTCATATCAGTGGGTTTGAATACTTTGGTTCTGCAGTGGGTTTTTCAGTGTTTTTTACTATGTTGTCCTGTCGTATCCCTAGCTCTTACATCATACTCCCTCCGTCCAGATTGCATGTCGCAGAAATGGATAAAAATGGATGTATCTAGAACTGAAATATGCCTAGACCCATCCATTTATTTCCGGATGGAGGGAATACATGTCAATATGTCATGCCTTTCTATTCTTCAGTACCTATTCCATCTCTGCTGTAGCATGTTTTATAACTGAATCACCATTCTTCTATATAAGGCATGCAAGGGGAAGACGGCTATGTTAGAACCTGAAGGGTTATAAACTAGGTCTTTGCAAAAGATCCAAACGCCAGGAGATAATAAACCAACTCCATTTTTCATAAATACTGCTCCAGCACAGAGAAACCCAACTCCCACTGATAATAAGCAGATTCCAGTGGCCAAAGAACTGGTCCGCTCCAGTCCAGCAAAAGAATGTCAACTCCATTCTAAGAAGCGTGTGTATCCTTGCAACATGAAATTTTATAGCATTCTGATCATATTTTCTACATGTTTCTTACCCATCTCTCTTTTAGAAAATAAGGTTAAACGATAGAAGACTTCCTCCATTGGAATCGTATTCGAGGAAAATATCTTGCGGGAATTCTCTGTGCTCTAATGCTGATGTAAGTACCTGTTGTATATCACTATATTTTTACATCAGCATGTATTTTGTTAATCGGCGTGAATCTAACCTTTATCTGATCTAAAATTAGTTGTAGCAAAATGTTAAAGGCACCAGTGTTGATTTTTGTAAGGAAAACTACCTGGTAGTTTTGCATACTGAGCTACATGAATGTACTCTCTCATATCACGCACATTACTGAATTGTAGTGCTTCTCTGGTTGCCCATTCATTCATTGTGTCAATGTTGCTTTCGTATTACCTTACCTGGCTGATGATAGGTGTGCCATATTGTGTTAATTTGGTGTAGGCTAGTTGCCCAAATGTTCGTTGTGTCAATGTTTCTTTCCTATTATCTGACTTGGCCAATGATAGCAATGCTAGTGTGTTAATTTTGTGCAGGCTGCTGAACATAAGAAGACAAACTCTGAAAATAGCAAGGCAACTCCATTGTTTCTTTCCAGCAAATCTAGGCCAGGTAATATGGCAATAACTCAAGATTAATCTGTTTGGCTCCCGTCCTAATTTATGTTAAGATGCAGTGGTCGAGACACTCTCCACTATCAATAATACAAGCCTGCCAAAATCGCCATCTGAATCTGTTCAGTATCTTCTATCTCGAATGCAATGGAATAAATGTATGTTTGTGAACCAATTAATGGCTGAAGCAATGATGGAAATGGTGGATGAATCAGAGGTGCAGAGTCGTGCGACACAACAACTGATCAATGTTTTCAGAGACAGTGTAGCAAAGCAGCAAGAACTTGCCCACATGCTTATGGGCGTCATATGTGCTAAGGTTGCAGATTGTGACGTTGTAGATGGTTAGGTTCTGCTCATTTATTTGCACTGGAATCAATCTTTGATTGCCCAGTGGATGTAATTTCCTGTAACATATGCTGGATGTGCAACGTTATTCCCTGTATGCCGTACCTTTGCTTGATTGGTTTTGGTCCTGTGCATAATTGCTCGTCGTAATGGGCTCAAATTATCTAATTTGGCCTAAAGCCATGTACGAACTTTAGTGGGGCCATTAAGTTAATGGGCCGTTACTAGGTCGAAAGTTAATGGTCGGCCCTCTTACCTCTCAGGTCGTTAACAGGCCGACATCGAAGCGGGCAATAGGTGGCCCCGATTTATTTCACGGGCCACTAACAGGCCGTTACTAAGTTTGGGCTACATATAGCCCAACTATACTATAGTCCTTTCGCAGGCCGAAAGAGACAGCGGGCTTGTACTGGACCATGAAGAGCATGGGCCGCTAAGTGGTCGAAAGTCGGGTCGTATTGTAAATGGCCCAACTGTGTTGTGGGCCTTTAGCAGGCTAAAAGAGAAACCGGGCTGGTATTGGACCATGAAGGGCATGGGCCGTTAAAAGGGCAAAATTAAGGTCCGACTACAAATGGCCCAACTCATTTATGGTCCATTAACAGGCCGAAAGGCACACAGCGCCAGGAATTGGCCCGACAGTTAAATGGGTCGCTAAAAGGCCAAAACTCAGGTCTGACTACAAATGGCCCAACTGATTTATGGGCCGTCAACAGGCTGAAAGTGACACCGGGCCAGAAATTGGCCCAACACTTAAATGGGCCGCTAAAAGGCCGAAACTCTGGTCCGACTACAAATGGCCCATCAGATTTATGGACCGTCAATAGGCTGAAAGACACACCGGGCCGGAAATTAGCCCAACATTAAAATGGGTCACTAAAAGGCTGAAAGATGTACATCCTGAAAATTGGCCCATCCATTAAATGGGCTATTAACAGGCCGAAATCTCATCGGGCCGATATTGAGCCCAAATATATAGTGGGCTGTTAACGGGCTCGAACTAACGATGGGCTGCAAAGGTGTCAAATCTTTAACGGGCCATTGACGGGCCGAATTGGCACATCTCGTATGGGCCGTGGGCTTAAATGGACCTAACACAAGTAGGCCTTATATGGGCCGACCTGCTAATTTTTACTCGGACGGCCTTTTTCACCGGAATGGGCCACTGTTGGGTCATGCCACATGTCGACCTATTGTAGGCGCCTCATGTCCAATGAGTGGATGACATTTGTCCCAACGGTGAGGCAACACGTGTTTCCTGCGACCAATGATGATTATACACGTGGAAAATCCCCATTGGTCCGGGTTGTTAACGGGTTATTGGATCCAAAACCGCACCCGATAGCTTAATGGCGTTCCGTTATGGTGGATGCCACGTGTCGGTCACCCTTGACGAAAGCACTTATGTGACGCGCGATTTATCGTCATTGAAGTGGACACTTCCGTGATGATAATTTTGCTAATGTCATGGAACACTTCTACGACAGCACATGTATGACTATCTTGATTCTGTCATAAAATCGTCATGGATGTACATGCATGACAAAAACGCGACCTACTATGACAAACACGTATCATCATGAAGTGTATTTTTTTTGTAGTAGTAGCATCATCTGGTCCATCCAATATGATTCCAGCCCATTTTGAGTTCCGGCCCATGTATGGCCCATGACGTCTTTCAGCCCATATTAGGCCCTTTGTAACTGTTGGCCCATTAACAGCCCGTGGCAAAACTGGCCCGTAATGAACAGTGTATCGCTTTATACCTATTAACGGCCCATTAATCCATTGGGCCTTTTGCAGCCCATGTTAACCTTCGGCCTTCTCAGGGCCCATTTATTCTTGGGCTCATTTCCAGCATTCGGTTACTTACAGCCCGTTACTGTCATTTTCTGCTTGTGGGCCAAATTCAGCCTGTGGTTACAGTCGGCCCGTTTGTGGTCCGTTAATACATTGGGTCGTTTTCATAGCGTCATCAAATATGGCCTATTAAGGATGGCCCGTTATGGTCGGCCCATGAACGGACGATTCCAACTCTAGCCCATTTACGGCCATAATGCGGTCTGTTATTGGCCCATGTTTGGCCAATCGATCAAACGGCCCGTATAAGGCCCATTGATGATACGGCCCGTAGAAGGCCCATTGTTTCTACGGCCCATAGAAGGCCCATTGTTTCTACGGCCCGTAGAAGGCCCACTATTTTGACGGCCCGTAGAAGGCCCACTGTTTCTACGGCCCGTAGGAGGCCCAGTGTCACTACAGTAAATATGAGCCCATGGTTATTGTGCCCTAGTTTTTAAAAATAGGTTATTGCAGCCACTAGCAAACCGCGGAAAAAGAACTGCAATGACTACAAGCAAACAAATAAATAAGACAACAAGGAAATAAATAAGCAAGCAACTTGCGCTAGGTTATCACGGCTATCACACATATTACATCCACTGGGCATCAAAGTTCACCACCAGTGCAAATAAACGCGCCGACAAAAGAATATACAAAACTAAGAGCACTTCAGAAGGCACTAGGCCTGGCCAGGTCAGGCCCCCAAACAGCCGAAGAAGCTGAGTAGACCTCAGTTGTGTCAACAATAGATGCATCAACCATAGATGTATGGCATGATTGTGCGCACGGCAGTCCTCTGACATCTTCATGGCATCTTTGACTTCAAGTCGGAGCTGAGCTGAAGCAAGCCTTTCCGCTTTAAATTGAGACTGAAGAAGTCAAACTGATTGAGGCAACGACTGCACAGATGTTGTCTCACACCTGCTGGTGAGTAGCTTCAACTCACTGTCTTCATCAAGACAGGGCCTCGGGGTCATCTCGTTGTCCTCAAGATGGTTTGGCTCACTATCTTCCCAAAAGTTCTGCCTAGCATAAGAGATACGACTCCGAAAGAGAAACAAGGAGACATGTAACAGGTTTCACAATTATAATAAATGGATCTGCTCTGCATAAGGAACATGTTTTTACAACTACAATTTGAAACTGGTAGTTGTTGCAAACATCCAATCAGATGTAAACAGCAAAGCAAACAACAGTGGAGGAAATCATGCCTATCCAAATCTATACTAGAACAAAGTTTGAAGGCTTGAGAAGGATGAACTTACATTACATGTTAACACGGGCTGGACAAAGCCCTTCTCCATGTTGATGGAAGGATAATTCAATAAATTCCCCAAAGAAAATTCTTTATAAGCATTTCCATTATTCTACATTTTGCAAAGAGTAAATATAGATCAAATAATATTGGAAGAAACAGAGGATAATTAAGCTCAGGTGCAGACTGATGATACATAATCAAATAGCAATTAATTAAGTACAGCGTTACAAGGCAGAAGGGAGAGAGGTACTGACAAGAGCAATGCAGAGCCCAGTATTCTTGTGAGATCGTACGATCCTTTGAGCAAGGAGATTCATCTGAAATTAGTTTTCATACAAGAGAGAAGGTAAGGCACATGCAGAAATTTTAGGAGTTCAAATTTTGAATTGATATCATAGACAGTACTTGACTATGGGCTCTCAGCAGTTCTAATAGGGGTTTGGCCACTAGAGTAGGGGTAAAGTGTGGTATAGTTGGGCATGTGTTTTCTGTGGCTGCTGATCTACCTGATTTAACAGGTATCACTACCTTTTCCAAATACCTAGTTTGTACTCCTTGAGGATCTGCACTCACCCTCTTCCTTTTGGACATCTATTATGAAAGAACAACATTTGACTGGAAAAACATAGTGTGACGACACATGGAATAGGATAGGTATGGCATATACTCATATATGATGCTTAAACTAAGCAAGTGGTGTAACAAAGTACAAGTAATGCAAGACGTCAGATGCAAAATATGTGCGACTAATACAACTTTGCAAAGTTAGAGCAAGCACCTTGATGAGTGAATAAGATAGGCCATCCTCCACCATGCCAAGTTTGTTAGCCAGTGGATTGTTCTGCAATATTCCTCTCCTGCGCCCATTCTCATATTCATTTTGATAATGTTCAATATCTGACAGGCATGAAAACATAAAAACAAGTGTGATTTTCTTTGTAATGCAGAAGTGATTCTAATCCAATACTGCCTCCCTGTAAACCCCTTTCTGTTATCTTTGTAATTCTTTTAAGAGATACCATGCATGCTGTAATTTGGTGTGTGCATTAATATAATGTGGCATACTACTCAAAATATGAGAGCTCCAGAAGTGATGACACTTCGCAGATGACAGCTTCAACATATAGTAAAGAAGAACAAGTCGACCTGACTTGACAGATTCAAAATATACTAAGGGAGAACAACTCGACCTGACCAGTCGATCGCAAGAGAAGAGGATCATCTTAAAGAAGAGCAGAAGAGCAAGCAGATTGAAGATATCACAAGTCTTTCAATACAATGTCGGTTGGCCACCCATGATGAACCAGAGCACACAGAGAAATACTATTCTTTCCGGTCTCTCCATATGTGGCTCACATGCACTTCGAAACTAAAGTAGGAACATTTAGCTAACCAATTAAACATCTCTCAGTTTTACTAATATCAGCATAATATCAAATATGAATTTGTACAACTAAGCTTGTTTAGCTCGATGGGTGGAGCAGTGCTATTACGACACGAACCACATAGGCTGATTGTGGTCATCATAAAATGGGGAAACCATAAGCATGATGAGTACAGTGTTGACCGTGGTAGTGGGATGGCAGATCTGAAGCTGCAAACCGCACAAAGGGTAGTTAGCAACCAATGTTTGCTTTGAAATAACAACTAAGATTTGGTATGGACAAGAAAGTACAGTCAACAAGTGACAAAGAAATGCAATTATGATGTCTCTCTATATGTCGCGACATGCATTTGGAAATTCAAGTGGGACCTTTAGCTAACAAATTAAATGTGTCGGTTAGCTAATATCAGTATCATATCACAATCATATTTGAACAACTAAGCTTTCGAATTCTAAGTGTTGTGTTGTTTAGCTTGAAGGGTGGAGTAATGCTAGTACGACAGAAAGCACCTACGCAGATCATAGTAGAGTAGATAAAAGGGGAAAACCCTAAGCATCAAGAGAAAAATCAGGAAAGTGGAACTAGCTGGACCAGTGGGTGGCGCACATGCTTTTCTAAACGAATATAGGAACATTAGGTGACCAATTAAACGTTCTCTATTTTAGTGATATGAGCATCATATCAGATTCGTATTTCAACACGTAAGCTTTGGGTTGAGGTCTTGAGGAGCAGTGCTAGCACGACACGAATCACCTACGATGATGGTAGTGAATATAAAGGGGGGAAACCATAAGCTTTATGAGTATAGTGCACATGCCATGGCAGATCTGAAGGTGCAAACGGGACAAAGCTACTTCGCAACCAGTGTTTGCTTTCAACTAGCCACTATGATTTGGTACGGACAAGAAAAGTACAGTAAACAAATTATGATCTATTTTCCGAGTGAGATCAATAACTTAAGCACATATGGAAGAGTACCACCTCTCTTGCGACGCTGTGTAGACCTATGCTGATACGTTGAGGGTGCTGCAGGTGCGATGGCTGTCGGCGGCAGGGAAGAAGACTTTAGACCGCAGACGACCGAGTCGGGGGATAAATCCTGTTGCCGTGGACGAGGCGGTCATAGGAGCGGCAACGGCAAGGTGGACGACGGCGCCGATGAAGTGAGAGGAGGCGATGAAAGGATCCTGGTCCGGCCCCGTGGATGAGAGACGTCCATCTCTTGCAGTGGACAATGGGGTAGGGGTAGCGGCTCCGGCAAGGTGGAGGATGGGGTGGCGGATGGAGGAGGCTGGCCGCAGTGCGGAGGTTGTCATGCCGCCGACGGTGTATGAATGGGGAAATGGAGGGGAGGGGGATCTCAAACTTTGGGACGCGCTTCTTTGAAATGTGGGAAATCTCGGACATCGCGTTGGTTGGGGATAGGACGGTAATCTCACATCTCCCAAATATTTTCCGGTAACTATTTCGGGCGAGGAGAGGGTGTTTTCCCGCCCACGGTTGGTGCCCATGGTGTATGAACAGGGTTGACAGGTAGTGCGGTTGTGTCACGTCTGAGGGAAGTTACACATCTGTCCTTATTTAAAATATTAGCCTACATCAATTTCGGACGAGGAGAGTTTGTTTTGCCGCCCACCATGTATGAATGGGGAAATGGAGGAAGAGACACATGTCTTTCGGACGAGCTTGAATCAAATGTGTTTTGCCACCCATGTTTGGCACCCACCATGTCTGAATGGGCTCAGAGGTCGTCATGTCACGTCTGATTGAAGTTACTAGTCTACCCCTATCGACAGCAGTGTAAATCCGGTCGATAAGGATGTCAAGTGTCAGGGGTAGACAGTAATTTCCATCTCGCAAACACTTTCTCCGGGCAGCCCACAAATTATAGTGGGTGTTTAGCCGCTTCGTTCAAAACTTGGGAGAATTAGCATTCACGTTTACCCTGGGCCCTGGCAAACTAAATTGAAATCCAATTTGTATTCGATTATGAATATCCACAGATAATTCTATGTTTTGTTATTTATTTCTTCAAAACCACAACAAAGATTTATTCCACCTTTATATATGATTATGATTTAAAAATGTCGTGATCTTCGAATTCAGTACGTTGGATACACTCTGAGTCAAACAGTTATTTCATCCAATACAATATGCTCACACGAAAAATAGTTCACCTTATGTCAATCATACAAGTATGGAGGATTACCTCGCCTAAAAAATTCGGATCATTACAACACATGGACAAGATAGGGGGTCTTGCAACATAATCCATTCAGAGACATGACACAACATGCAAGTACAATAATCCACTGACAATTCAACTGGTATCTAAAGAAGAACCGGGATTACCCTGGGATTTAGATAGCAGAAACAGCAGGACCTCCTCCATCTTCAAATGCAACATTCTTACTTCCTCCAATTCTTGGGTTGCTTGCATAATGTGTGCCGCTAATTCCGTAATTTCTAGCCTCAAGATAAAGATTACCTCATTCATGGCAGCCACACCATCTCTTTCCGCCTCTAGTAGAGCCTCAAGCACTATAATATCTGTGCTCAGACTACTCTTCGATGGTGTTGCCTCTGAACTGCTACCATCTAGTAACATGGATGGCACACTTCTTCCACAAATAAATTCTGGGGTTGTACATTGTGTCCAAGTGTGAACGGCATCCTGAAAGGTTTTCACTAGACATAAGTAAGAGATAGTTATCGTATGATCCAGGCAGTAAGCTTACATGGTAATCGATAGAAGAATTATTGCCGAGCATGGCAAGCTATATTTAAATGGTTCGAAGCAGCATCACCCGAAAAGAAATTAAAACGGTAATATGAAACTACGGATGTAAGTGGCAAATAAACGACATCTGCCGGTCCCATCTAGTTAGTTTTTGCTAGCTCCCTAGTTCATTTTCCTCAAAAAACAGAAACTCTTTTGAACTATCATACCACTAGTGGACTTTAATCGGGATTAAACGGGACCCAGTTGACATCCCTAGTTGAAAGGGAGTGTACCACCGCTATATTTAAGTTTCCAAGGCATCTAAGCAGTTGAAATAGTCTGAGAAAGCACTTAACAGTGTGGCCTAATATAAACTACGAAGACAGTCTTGTGATGAAGTTGAGAGGAAAAGTTAAGGACACAAATGAAACAGGCATGCATTTCTTTACGATGGTACAACAGGCACTGCTAACATATTGGCCAACTCAGGTATAGCGTAACAACAAACAAGCATTCGAATCAAGCAATACAGCAAAGCAGCCAACTGAACTATTTGTAATTCGGTAGGATTAGAGGTTGAGGGTTAAGCCAAGAAAGCAGCCCACTCGCATTACATTTCACATGTACTAAAACACACTGGCTTACCATATGTTGCTGTGAAGCGTCACTGTTGTTGCAATGTTCTTTGAAGATATCTTCAGCATCCCGTGGTTGTAAA
This sequence comes from Triticum dicoccoides, assembly GCF_002162155.2. Lineage (NCBI taxonomy): Eukaryota > Viridiplantae > Streptophyta > Magnoliopsida > Poales > Poaceae > Triticum > Triticum dicoccoides. The sequence continues at coordinate 458,730,620 of NC_041387.1, read as the reverse complement.
TCTAGTTGTTGTAGTTTATTCTGCACCCTCTATTTATGTAAAATTAATTTTAATCGCATGCACTGGTCCGAATTGATCATCAATGTTTATCTAAACTAATGAAAGAAGGGTGTGTGCATAAACAACAATATATCTGCTTCCCTCTATTTTTATGCTTGTTCGAGGTGCCAGCCCCAAAAGAACAAATATTTTGCTTGATGGGGTTAGCAGCTCCATAATTAATAGAAGCATCAAATTAGTGATGCAACTTGGGAAGATTAAGAACACACAAACAAGTAATGAACAGAGGCTCAAAGCAGTGATGTAATAGCTAGCATAAGAAAATGTAGGGTAAAATGAACAAAAAGCAGTGGAACCACATGCTAGTTTGCTGATGTGTAATTAAGCATAGAGAACATTAAGCAGTCTGATGGAACCAACAAGTGGCATCAGAACAACACCATTATCATAAATATAGCATTCAAGAAGTAAAATAGTAGGCAGTGATATCTAGGAAGTACAGTAATACTTCCTCCGTTCCAAAACAGATGACTCAACTTTGTACTAACTTCATTACAAAGTTAGTACAAAGTTGGGTCGTCTATTTTGGAACAGAGGGAGTACTTAGGACAAAACTAAAGCATATTAACTATATGTGCACTGGTATGTAATTTAGGGCATGTAACATGTTCACTGCCAGAAGTATGGCCCTACAAGTGCAAGCAGAATAACGCGTCTCATGAAAAACTGAATGATGCCCTGAAGAAATTCAAAGGTGCGGTACTTATGCTAGGAAAGTGAACGTAGACGCCAGCCGTTGGATAATAGTACCTGATTCTCAGCGGCGTATGGGTATCGTTGTCATACTTGATAGCTAAGGATCGTTGATGGTGCTCGTGTTGTGGTTGAATTTGGGCCGGCTGTCGCTGAAGCGGCTCCGATGCTACGGTTGCAGCGCCTGACAACATACAAGAAAGCTCATCTGTGGTAAGTGAACAGTTGCACGATAAAGAGAAAAATCGAAGGAGTACAAATCAAAATAACCTGATGAGGCTGCAGCGTCAGTAAAGCAGGGCCGGTGGAGTTGAATATGGCATCCGTGGAGCGGGTCCGGTGCAGTGGACGAAGGCTTCGGCGGGCGCGTTGTACAGTGCTTTCGGTGAGGCGGATCTGTTGCGGCGGACGAGGGCTTGTATGAAGGGCCAGCGAAGGGGCGGATGTCGGTGTCAAAACCGGTGGATCTCGGGTAGGGGGTCCCAATCTATGCGTCTAAGCCTAATGGTAACAAGAGGCAAGGGACACAATGTTTTACCCAGGTTCAGGCCCTCTTGATGGAGGTAAAACCCTACTTCCTGCTTGATTGATATTGATGATATGAGTGTTACAAGAGTTGATCTACCACGAGATCGTAGAGGCTAAACCCTAGAAGCTAGCCTATGCTGATTATGATTCTGTTTCTAAGGACTAAACCCTCTGGTTTATATAGACACGGGAGAGGGCTAGGGTTTACACAGAGTCGGTTACAAAGAAGGAAATATAATATCTAGATCGCCAAGCTTGTCTTCCAAGCAAAGGAGAGTCCCATCCGGACACGGGACGAAGTCTTGAGTCTTGTATCTTCACGGTCCAACAGTCCGGCCAAAGTATATAGTCCGGCTGTCCGGATACCCCCTAATCGAGGACTCCCTAAGTAGCCCCTGAACCAGGCTTCAATGACGATGAGTCCGGCGTGCAGTTTGTCTTCGGCATTGCAAGGCGGGTTCCATCTCCGAATACTCCAAAGTAATTATCGAACACTTAAATCATGTCCGGGTCTGCGAGATGATCTTCACATACCACCGTAGAGAGAATGATATTTCACAAATGTAATCTGCTGGCAACTTTAGACAACGTGACATGACACCACGGTCGGGTCATCATTCGAACCATCTTCCCACAACCAGCCACAACGCATATTGCGAGGCGGTTTCCTCTACACGTCTTGCCGAAGCAGAGATCATGTCCCCTTATTACGGGATTCTCATCAATACGGGTATGGGTAGCCCAACTGCACCACTAATTGCGGCGAGTGGGGAACAAGCGGGTTCCACCAGGCAAGTGGGGAGGCGCAAAAGCTTTTACCGCCTCTATAAAGAGATAAGGTCTTTTCCTTTTTTACCCACGGCTTTTCCGTCCGCTAGTCCATTCCCCTCTGCTTGAGCCCTAGTGCCTAAGTACTCTTCTTCTCCACCGAAGAGAGGTCCTCCAAAGATGTCCGGATCTGGAGCAGGAGGCAAATGGATGGCCTCTACCATCCAGGAGAGGGATATCAAAAAGCTCCAAGAGGCCGGGTACCTGGCCAAGAAAATCGGCCACCAGCTCCCGCCGGCGGGACAGATCGTCCCCACTCCGGAGCCCCATGAGAGGGTCGTGTTTCTCCATCATTTTGTCCGCGGGCTCGGGTTTCCCCTTCACCCATTTGTTCACGGTGTCATGTATTATTACGGGAATGATTTTCACGATCTTTCCCCCAATTCTTTCCTTAACATCTCGACATTCGTCGTCGTATGTGAGGCTTTTCTCTGTATTTCGCCCCACTTCGGCTTATGGCTGAAAATCTTCAACGTGAAGCCCAAGGTGGTGAATGGCGAGCACGCCGAATGCGGCGGCGCCATAGTGAGCAAGATGCCCAAGGTTGTATGGCCGACGGGCGCCTTCAATGATTCCATCAAGGAGTGGCAGCAGCAGTGGTTCTATATCACCGAATCGCGCGGTGAAAAGTGCGCCGCTGCTCCCGAATTCAGATCCGGAGCCCCACTACGGCTCACGTCCTGGCCCGAGAAGGGCCTGAACTGGTCCTCATCCGACGAGCTGTCGATGCTCCAAACGCACATCCAGAGCATGGTCGACAAGGATGTCAAACTCGTCAACGTAGTCCAGGTGATGTTAGTTCGCCTGGTTCTCCCTTTCCAGCGTTGAGCCTGCAATTTGTGGGAATATGACCCGACCGAACACCAGACCCTACGGGAGCTCTATGTCTCCTCCCACAAGGACATCTAGAAGGTGCTCTTCAAGTCCGGCAAACCGTGGCCGGGCTCTGCCGAGGATCGTGGGTATCAACTATCCCTTTCTGCAAGTCCGGTAAGTCATTGTTGTGCTATGTCCGTCCATGTTTTAGCTGACGTGTCCCGAGGGAGACGCTTTTATCATGCTTTCTATAATAATCCCAGGAATGGACAAAAAAGGTGGAGCGGATACACTGTCCAGCCCCGCTGCCGGAGGAACCGGCCGGACCTCTTCTGACAAAGATGCTGGTCCCAGCGCCTTACGAGGCACCGAAGAAAGAGGTCTCCAAGAAGGTCAAGAAGACCCGGAGTGGCCTCCGTCGTCGCGATGCTTCGGACACAAAATCCAAAGACTCCCACGACCATCCCTCCTCCGAAGATGAATAGGGGGAGGAAGAAGACGAGTCCCCCGCAGGGGGAGGGAAGAAAAGGACGGCTTCCTCATCCCTGGAGGCCGAATCACCAAAGAGGGGGAAAGGTTCCCTCCCCGAGGCGTCCACTAGGGCTGCTCATAGCAGCCCAGAGTGGGATCCCAGGGCCCAGCCCCTGGTAAAGTCGTAAGTATACGAAACCCGTACACACCTACGTCCCCGAGGTCATTAGGATGTAGTAGTTTTAACTGTCGCCATATTTTGTACAGCCCGGCGAGGTCCCACGCCGGACAGTCCTCATCGGAGGATTCGCTCAGCTCAGATGCCCTGGGGAGCAAGACGCCTCAAGAGGCCCCTTCCCCGAAGCCTAGGCACGACACCGAGGTGTCGTCTCAGCGGGACCCGGACCAGGGGGCATATCCCAGGGGCCGGACAAATGGGAGCAGCGGCTCCCATGCGTGTCGACGGCGGGGGCGATCTTAGGTTCGGACCGCAGCCGGACAGAGTCCTGGAGACCTTTAAAGCTCCAGGATCGGGCGAGCAGCCACCTTTGACGGGGGGAGGCTTGCCTACTCCGCCAGCAACATCTGTCCAAGAAGAGCTGTCGGGCAGCCTATCGACAGCGCTGAGGAGCGCGTCTATCGTCAATGAACATGGTTCCCTCATGGGTGCGGTGATTGAAAAGATTCAGTCCGCTGAGAGCGGACTGAATGAATCCTGCCTTAGTCTTATAAAGGGCTTTGAGGTATGTTTTGAAGGAACCTTTTGGAGATTGTCATAATATGAGTAGTAGCCCCTGATGCACTGTCCGGCGAAAGAAAGCCGGACAGGGGATCAAAATCTTCCACAATGCAGGAGACTCAGTTAATGACGTGTATCCCTTTGTTTGAAAATAGGCGTCTGCAGAGACGACCGCCACTCATAGTGCGGAGGTGTCCGGACTAAAGCAGCATCTGGAACGGGCCGAAGAGGAACTTGGCCGCGTGAAGAAGCAGTTGGAGGACAAGCAAGGTATGTCGAAATCTTTTGCTAAGTTGAGCACAAATTAGAAGTTGTGCTTGATGAAAATATTTGTATTGTATGCTCTAGGGGCGAGTGCCGAAATTGAGGCACTGAAGAAGGTTGAGGCCGAAGCCGACAACAAGGCCGCCGCCGAATAGGCTCTTCTTGAAAAGTACGAGGCCAGGGTCATTGAAGCTGAGCGAGAGCTCCAGGAGGCCGTGAAGAAAAGCGAGGCCTTGGAGCAGAATCTAGCAGGGAAAGAATCCGAACTCGCCTAAGCTCTCCAAACCGCAGAGGATGCTCGGGAAGAAGCCCGAGGCGCTCTGAAGGACATTCAGGAGGCCCGGAAGGTTGCGGCTGGTAAGGCCTTTTGTACTCAAAGCCATTTTTACATAGTAATCGGAGGAACTCTAAGCGACAAGCTGAATTCTTGTTTCTCCAGGGGTGTTTGCGGATCTGCCACGCAGCATATCAAATGCTACCCAATTCTACCGGACTAATGAGAAGAAGTCTGCGGAGAAGCATTTCTGGTCACAGTATTTGGCGCCGAATTATCCGGTGCCTTTTATCGATTAGCTGAAGTAGTTGGTCGAACTACACCAGGCTGCCGAACTAGCCATGAAGGACTTGGTTGTCCGGTTGTGGCCCGCGGAGCCAATTCCAAGCAGTTTCTTCGAACTCGTGAAGCGGATTGTTGGTGCTTGCCCTCGGCTCGATGTCACTAAGCGATCGGACTGCATAGAGGGTGCACGCATGGCGTTTGCCCGTGCGAAGGTGCACTGGGGGAAGCTTGATGCTGAGAAGCTGATGACTGAGGGACCACCGGAGGGTAAGGAGCATCACAAGCCCAAGTTGTACTATGAGGGTGTCCTGAAAGGAGCCCGCCTTGTGGCGGATCAGTGTACCAAAGACACTATATTTCCCTGAAGGCGGTCGTGCCATTCTTTGTAATGCGGGATAATGGCACTTTTATTATTTATTGCATGTTTATGTGAACGTTTGTTCTTCCTGTGCGGCTATTTAGTGTATATAAATCCTGAGAGTTGGCCAATCGTCGGCTTCTGCCCCCACGTAAAAAGTACGGGGGTGTTCGGGACATACCTGAACACTCTTTATCCCATTTTTGGGTCCTTTTAAGGAGGTGTTCCTCACCACGAACCAGGCAATCAGACTATAGGGCTTTATCACTCTCACTTAGCCATAGGAATTCGAGTATGGTGGGCGCAGCCCATGGTGTTCGGAAGACCGTACTAGGGGCTTTATCGGCGCCTGATCGGAAGACCGATCCGTCGCACTTTTCATTTATAATGGCATTATGCGGAATAAATCTTTAAAGATTTTACAACCTCTCGAAAAGCTGACCAGCTCTCACTGTATCATGACAGTCAGTTTTCGGCTTTCTCTAATGAGGTGCTCTTCCGGAAGAACCGGGACACAATCGCAGTAGTTCTCCCACCGCTACCTTAGCCAATGGAGCGGAACGTAAGGTACCAAAACATGGGAGCCGGGCAAACCCAACTAATGACCTAAGACATGATTCGGAGCTGATGCATATAGTGCTATAAGTTTGGGGTGCCGAGCGATCGAAAAGGTGGTCGGACTTTGTTGCCATATCATGAATACTATGAAGCCCCTGGCATAGTGGGGCATAACACAAGGCGTGGGTGCCGTTTATGACACAAAGGCGTCAATGAGGAACGACGGCCGGTAAGTGTTACTTAAGTCTACGTATTGTAGTAGAGTGACATGTCTATGCATATGAGTATGGTTTATGATTATAAAAAGAGGTGTTTTTGGCGGAACCTGTCATGGACGAACTGGAAGAGGCTGTGTGTGGATCCGAAATGTATCTGGACTGCCTCCTTTGGGGGGAGGTTTTACTTATGTGTTCCTGCCTTGTGCGTCCGAGCTGATTCCACGCCGCCAGTCCTGTTCTGCGCCAAAGTTAGTCTGTAAAGACAAATGCTTAAAGGCAGCTGCATGTCCTGTGGTTGAACCGCGGGTGCCTGATCGGAGCCTGGCTGAACCAGGCTATCATGCCATAAAGTAGCTAGGACTCCTCAGTTGGTGTCCGGGTAGTTGGCTGCCGAATCGAAATTTGATAAACAGGCACGACTCGCTATTCCAGCAGCGGTATGATTTCCACTCTGAGGGTGGGGTCCGGCCTTGCCCATAATTGTGACTATGTCACGCAGGACTGGCCTAATGTTGTACCCCATTGAATCTAGCCAACGTGGTTCGTCCCGGTAGTATGTGGTAATTACTGTATAAGGGGACAATGCCGAAGACTTATTCTTCGGCGTGTTATTTGTTTGGTGATCCGAAGACAACCATTAGTGTGGTGGGCTAGTAAAATTTGGCCTTTGCACCTGGCATTTTTTAGGATATGTTATTGATAATTTTATGCCCGTGGGGGCTCGTGTGGGATGGAGCCCTCAAACTATTGGGTCGATAGTGAGTGCAATTAAATTGCTATGGTTGATGTTGTCCGGACGGTCGATGTGATCGGAGAAGATCGGCCGTATTTTTGTACTGTGGAGGATCTTCTTTTGACTTCGCCATGTTTGATTGGTCTTTCGTTGTTTGGAACCTCCTTTCATTGTTTCCGGTGCACGACCGGCCATTTTGTTTTGAGGATCCGGCATTCTCTATTGGTATGCTTGGCCGCCCTTCTAGGGGTACCATGAATTTCACATGGTTGAGTATGCTTCTTGGGCCGGATGGGCTTGAGCTGTTCTTTTTCCGCTGACCGGACTGGCAGCCGCTGAATTCGGCACCAATTCCTTAACTTGACGCTTATGACGATTGCGTCGAGGTTTGTGGATGCTGCCTCGTGTTTCCTGCGTATTGTCCCGGACTGTGGTATATTGACGTCGGGGTTTGGGAATTAAGTTCTCCTTCTTAGGTTGAGGTAGAGGATTGTGTCTTGGGTACCCTTTGACAGGGCAGTCGAGTCCGTATTCCTTGGTGGCCAGGACCTTGATCCATCTGTCTGTGAGCGAATCTTGGTCAGCTTTAAGCTGTTGTTGCTTCCTTTGCAGGCTTTTTGCCGTGGCCATAAGTCGTTTCTTAAAGCGAACTTGTTCCATGGGATCCTCTGGAACTTCGAATTCATCATCATCGAGGCTCACCTCGTCTTCGGAGGGGGGAATGTAGTTGTTCCTTTCCGAGTATCCGTCCGTCGCCTGTCCGGCCTGCTCGAAGGCAGTTTGATCAGGGTTGTATTCATCTTCGGCACTATCTGGATTGTTTTTGACTACTGTGTCGGTATTGTTGTGACGGGGATTGGGGCAGCGCTGATGACGTTCATACTTTGCCTTCTTTCTTAAGGGGTTATCCTCCATTGCCTCGTCGCCATTGGTTTCTTTCGGAGTGTCCACCATATATATATCATATGAGGAGGTGGTTGTCCACCGCCCCGTGGGCGGTGGTTCCTGTTCTTCTCCTACATCATCGTCCATACCGTCGATGTCTTCAGAGTCGAAGTCAAGCACGTCGGTTAAATCATCGATCGTGGCAATTAAGTGGGTGGTGGGTGGGCAACGAATTCCTTCATCGCCTGCTTCCCACTCGAGTCGGACATAGTTCGGCAAAGGGTCTCCTGACAAAGAGAGAGATTTTAACGAGTTCAGCATGTCGCCAAAGGGCGAGTGCTGGAAGATATCCACAGCGGTGAATTCTATTACGGAGCCCGACCAGATTCGGCGGGCTCAAAAGTGCGTGGACTGGAACCTATGGCCGGATACAAGTCCGAGGGTCCGGTGTCACAGGCTTCCTTGGGGGTGAAGTCTGTGTTCGTCTCTACCGCCGATGGGTGTGCGGCCTCTGGGGCGGGGTCCATCTACCCGACCCGGGCGACGTAATTTGCCCTGGATTTAGGTCCGGGGCTCCTGCAGGGGCGCTATCCCAAGCATTGTCTGACAACAGGTCTAAGCCGTGCTCATCGGTGACTGTCCGGCGCTCCTGGCGCAGGCCCAAATCCGTTGAAGATCAAGTCTCCGTGGATATCGGCCGTGTAGTTCAGGTTTCTGAACCTGACCTGGTGGCCAGGGGCGTAGCTGTCGATATGCTCCAGATGGACAAGCGAATTGGCCCGCTGTGCGAAGCCGCCGAACACAAAGATCTGTCCGGGGAGAAAAGTCTCACCCTAGACCATGTTGTTGTTTGAAGGAGCCATCAAGCCTTGCAGCGACGACACAGAGGAACTCTCAATGAAAGCACCAATGTCGGTGTCAAAACTGGTGGATCTCGGGTAGGGGGTCCCGATCTGTGCGTCTAAGGCTAATGGTAACAGGAGGCAAGGGACACAATGTTTTACCCAGGTTCGGGCCCTCTTGATGGAGGTAAAACCCTACTTCCTGCTTGATTGATATTGATGATATGAGTGTTACAAGAGTTGATCTACCACGAGATCGTAGAGGCTAAACACTAGAAGCTATCCTATGATGATTTTGATTCTGTCTCTAAGGACTAAACCCTACGGTTTATATAGACACGGAGAGGGCTAGGGTTTACATGGAGTCGGTTACAAAGAAGGAAATATAATATCTGGATCGCCAAGCTTGTCTTCCACGCAAAGGAGAGTCCCATCCGGACACGAGACGAAGTCTTGAGTCTTGTATCTTCACGGTCCAACAGTCTGGCCAAAGTATATAGTCCGGCTATCCGGATACCCCCTAATCCAGGACTCCCTCAGCAGACGAGGGATTCAGTGAAGGGCCTACACTGCGGTGGACGAGGGCGCCGGTTAAGCAGATCCGGTGCGGTGGACCATGATGGCGGTCAAGGAGATCTGGAGCGGTGGACAAGCCAGTCACTGAAGCGGCTCCGGTGAAGTGGTGAGTTGGCAGTTGGGGGTTCCAAGGTGCGGAAGGTAGATCCGACGGGGTGTGAGGACCACCGCTGCGGCAGAGGACTAGATTCGGCGGCTTGCCGTGGTTGGGGGTGTCGGGGAGGGGAAGGGGAGGGGCTCTGGGGAAGAATGTTGGGGGCAAAGAGGGCAAAACAATGGAGTTACCAAAGCAGCCCTTTTCCGTTCATGTAGGAGGGGTAAAACAGGAATATCGCAGGGCTAAACTTTCGGGCGCGTGATATTTTGATGTGAGCGGGAAGTTTGAAAGCTTTTGGCACCTAAAATTATAAGTGTTTTGCTCTTGTATGGCCGACTATGATATCATGGCCGACAATTTGTTTGTTTTGCACGCAAAAAAAAGTGCAAGTTTTGAAAATCAATGTCTCCAACTCGAAACTTAGATTGTCCATTCAATTCAAATATGGATCATTGAGCTACTACAAGGAAATACCATCATACGGTCCAATTCAAATGAAATTCCAAATGTGTTTATCCTAAATATGATGACAAAAGCAAAAATGTGTATGTGTATGAATAAAGTGGATGATTGTAAAGTTTGAACATGCCCGTATGTGTATATCTCTAGGTTTGGTACATGAATTTGAAATCACAAAATCCCAGCTTAAAAAATGTACCTTCATTTAAATGAACTACAAAAGCTAATGATCAAAAGTATATCACGCATGTTCAAAAGTATCGTTATCTCATAGTCCAAACTGTGAAACAAATTGATCAACCATGAGTGCACAATATCTCAATTACGCTAAAGTCCCTCAAATATAGACACCTTTCTCTTTATCTGAAGCCAACCCCCCCCCCTCGTCCCCCCCTCCCCCCCCCACACACACACACCAACACACAAGCACATTAATACCCCTCTCTTCTAAAATCCGAACCCCAA
>NC_041387.1:458646043-458720086 GCF_002162155.2 Triticum dicoccoides | reverse complement strand
GTCTCTCGGGCATGCACACATCTCTTCCCCCACTCTCTAGGTCTCCCACTATCTCTCTTTCCCAAGCACATGCACTATGTAGAGTGTATATTTCCCATACACACAAAACGTCGCCCCAAACGTCTATCTCCCTAGTTATGTGGTTCTCGCGCACTCACCTCACACACCACCCCCACTGCAAAGAAGCACACTTTGTCTCCTTGTGCACCACTCTCCTCTTTCTATCTCTCCCACATGCGGACCCGCCCCAGCTCCTTCCCTGTATACATATATGTCGTGACTCTTTCCATAGCTCCCTAATGTATCATCGTTCTCGATTTCGCACATTGTTCTCTAGACCATCTATTCTAGATCTCTCATGAAGTCCCTATCACACACACGATGACTCGCTTCCCTTGCGGCTCTGTACATAGGCCAATTTTGAACAACATCAACATTGTCTCCCTATCTATGCACCATTTATGGACTCAAACGACCCCTCTCTCTCTCTCTCCATCGCTAGGTCTCTCTCTCTCTCGCTCGCACTCACACCCCTCTCCCACACACACACTCGATGTCTCTTCCAAATAGTCTGCTCTCCCCGCCCGCACCCATGCTATCCCGCTACTACATACGTCACACCATTCCCCCTTCCCTTATACTAGGTTTACATCATTAGTGGTCTCTCTACTCCACATACACACACTCCCTCTCACACACAAACACGTGCACAAACACACACAGACACGCACAAAAACCCATTTATCTGGATCCTCATCTCTCCCCGTGTCCGCATGTGTATCTCACACACTCACTCTCTAATTAAGTATATGTGTCTCCATGTTACACAACACTAAGCCCCATGTACATGTCTCTCTCTATCCTCCACGCACATAGACACAAAGAATCTATTATCATTGCCCCAGTCTCTAACATATCACACACGCAAACTGTCTCTCTCTCTCTCTCTCAAACATGCTCAACAAGGGTTTCCCCGTGAATAACTTACCATCTATTCATCAATAGCCGTGGAAGTACAGCGAACATGAGACGTGAAAAAGAATAAATCTACACGTGCTTAGACCACCTAGTATGACTACTAGGACTAGAGCAAGCCAAAAAGCGTGCCACCGTCACCCCCTCCTTATCCGCGACGGGAAAATCTTTGTTTTACACACTCAAGAAGTCATTGTGCTAAGGCCCCACATGCCGAGGCGTTGAATAGAATGTAGATGCTAGTTTACGGAAGCAAGTATCGATAATACGTTTGTATCTCCATACTTATATTTCTTCTCTTATAAAAAACCGAGTTGGTGATGATGGTACGTGTGCCATCCTGCAATATAGACCGTCCGATCTATATCTGACGGATGGAAATTAAACTAAAAGATACCCGCACCCCTCTCCACATTTGCAGACAAGGCCTTCCCTCGTTCATCCTTATCTCCAACAACCTCATTGTTGAGCAATTAAGAAAGGAAGCCTCTGGAACAAACTGGCCTGGTGGCCGCTGCCGGCGTTGTCAATCCCCATGCCTCCGCTCAGACTGACCACCAATCACCACCGCACCCCACTCCTCTTCACCTTATCTCATATTTTTCGAGATATCATTAGTTTTTACACATGGGATTACTCCCGCAAGGGTCAATCACAAGAAGTGTTTTATAAAAAAATGCATCTTGATGTTCCGTGCAATGCACGGATCTTGCTAGTACTCCTACAGAAGACTAAGTTGGTGATGATGGTGTGTCTGCCATCTGTCGTTTCTGACCATTAGATCTACATCTAACGACTACGAGGTAAGTTGTTGCCTTTTCTCACCAACATCCCACTTGTCTACCAATTTGCAGAAAAAGCCATAATTTGTATCTTAAAACCAACCACATCCCTCCCTGACCTCACCAAAACAGCCCAAGGAATATATTCTAATTGAAACATAATATATCTCTAGTGATATATGTATATCAAAATTAGAGTGTGTTGTATCAAGTTTGTGAATAAGTATTATTCTAATTATGATTCGTTGCAATGCACATGAACATTGCTAGTATTTCCAACCATGCATTTTTTCCTAGTATTCCATAGTTTTGAGTTTTCCATCAAGATATTAGTCACTCATGGTTGATATTTACATTCAATCATGTACACATATGCACTATGTAACTAGCCTTGCTTATTGGGTTCCAAAGCTTAACTTTTACTCCTACTTACAATATGTAGAGTATTTAACAAAAAACTACGACTTTCAATCAGCCCTAGGAAGAATCTAGTGTACAAACAATAGCAAAAACATACCCAAAATTTCTTAATCCACGCGAAAAACTACTACCTGGTACTCCTACCGATTAGGTTCGTTTAAACCCATTTATGACAGGGTTGGCCCACACGTCCGTGCTAATGAGGCAGCTTAAACCAACACATTTTGTTTGACCATTGACATGAGGGACCCACATCTGACCTTCTATCATGCTATTCCCCCTCAAATCATTATTTTTCCTACATTACTAAACAGTACTGATGCGTGTTTGTCGGTGGCGCCGGTGATGAGCGAGTTGGCCGCCGCTCCGCCGGACGGGCTGGACGCCGCGCTGGCCTCCGCATGGGTTGGCAGGCTGGCCCGAGGCGTGACTCATGAGCGAGCAAGCCGCCGCGCTAGCCTTCGCTCGAGCCAGATGGCTGGCCTTAGCGCGGCATGCGTGAGCAAGCCGCCGCGCTGCCGTGCCAATCTAGCTAGCAAACCTTGCAGACAAGCAGCTGGACGGAGCTATCTTGGCTAGCTAGCGGCCACGAGCGCCGGTTGGAGCTGGCAACCGGGCTGCCGCAACATGGGCTCCGCACCACCGGCGATTTTGACCTCGCCTTCTGCCGGCGGCGGTAGCTGCATCCCATGGCCGAGGATGACTAGGTGGACGGGCCGGAGGTAGGAGGTCACTCGGGGATTTTTGTGCAGACTGACATGTAGGTCCCACAAGTCATAACACCTGGTCGAATAGAAGGCGTTGACTTAATGAGCGACATGGGCCCTATTAGAGGTTAGAGTTAGATTCTAACCCTGAACTAACTCTAACCAAAGTGGTGTTTGGATGGCAGGGTTAGATTGACAACAAATGTATCCAAACAGGGCCATGGGTTGAAACGTGCCTATAACGGCACTTTGTAGAGTAGTCGTTTCTTGGTAGGGCTGGTTGGTAAGAGCATGTACAATGGTTGATAAGGTAGTCTTATCTTAAGTCTGCCACATATGCAAGTGGTAGTAGTTTTTTGGCATTTTAGTGGTTTCTTGCATTATTAGGGGTTTCTTGTAAGGAACAATGTACGTACTACTAGTGACAAAAGGCGATTCTAGGTTGTGTTATACTCCAACGAGTACTACTAGTGGTCGCGGGAGTGTATACCTCGTTTTGTCAGTTCGATCACGGCTGAACGCACGATGGCCTTTTTTTAAAATAGTAACTTCGCTGCAAGCCAATATTTTACATGGGTAGTTTGACTTTTGAAGTCAAACGGACGTGCGGCACCACAATCTGGGTGCACTAGATAGCCTAGCCACATGAACGGGTTTTCCTTCCCAGCATCCCGTGGCTCGCGTGCTCGCCCTAGCCGCACCTCGCTTGCAGCTTCCTCATCAGCTAGTAGCATATTTAAACGAGCGCTTCCCAATTAAGCCCGAGGAGCCGGAAAAGCCTGGTGGGGCATTGGGAACTGTGCAATATGGCTATGTACGTAAAGTGCTCTACTATTACTCTGTAGCTTGTGGCGTTGCATGCATGGACTTCACTCCATTATCGGCTCTATTATAAAAGAAATTCCTCTTGACATGTTTTTTTCTAAACAGAGGCAAAAGCTTTGCTTCATCTCATTCATAAAGAAGGAACTACTAACAAAGTTCGACGAGATCCGTTACACCTCCACAAATGGAAGCGAAAAGCCTAGTCCCGCTGTATCAAATAACTCAAATGTTCTGCCCCCGCAGTAACCATCACTGATAAACAGGCTGCTAGTGTGTGCATGAGAGAGTGACTGAGTAGGCCAGCTACGTGAGAGGAGCGGCTGAATAGAGCACCGAGAGTACCCACTAGGCCACTACGCAGGTGTACTTTCCCTGCATTGATAGTACATCGATGGTTCTACAGAATAGTAGTACCCTCCACTTCCAACTGTAGCTCCTTGGCCCTGAGATTCAAGAGTTCAAAACTGGTGCACTATACTACACTAGGCTAGAAGTACAGTACATCGCACTGCTAGTTGAGAAAAAGTAGTACTAGTACTGCTACAGTACGAGTACGTACTCCTCCGTCACATAGTGTAAGGCGTTTTTTGACACTAGTTGGCGTGTACAAAAAATAGCAAAAACATACCCAAAATTTCTTAATCCATGCCAAAAACTACTACCTAGTGCCAAAAATTTCTTACTAGTGCTATTATTTACAGTATAATGCAATCCCATAATGTTCCATAATGCTAGTACTAGTATTCAATAATAGCCTCACCCCTTCGCTAAGGAACGATCTACAGTTGCAAGGGACGAGGCCATGCGGTTACTACGCTCTTATCTCCTCCTCGCCAGTTCCCCTTCCCCCGAGGAGAAGGCAGTTCATTGCTGCCCCCATGGATTCGCCAGGCGGTTCTCCTCCTCGTCGGGGCTGGGAGACCTTGGACGACGATCCTCTGGGAGAAATCGCACGCCGCTCCAACGTCCTCACCGCCGCAAGACTCGGTGCTTCCTGCACCAACTTTTTCAAGACGGTGCTTAAATAGGCTTGGGAAAAGGCCATGCTTGTTGGTCTTCCATGCGTCCTCGAGGAGAAGGTTCTTCTATGGGACAATCCTTCGAACAGTCCACCGCTCCCTGGCCATGGTTGCACGTTGACTCCGCTAGAGTTGCCGACGTTGAGAGGTAGTCGGATTTTGTCCGATGAGCAGGTCAGTAATGGAGTTTGATCATGTAGTACTTAGTTATTCCATTTCCATCCCGTAATTTCTCCGCTGCCCACCGTCTTATATATAGGTCTGGGTCGGTGCCAACAAAGATTGGATTGCATACCTCCGGCCGGATACCACCATCATTTTGCACAACATCCACAGCAGTGCGGCCGTTCTGCTAGACCCCTTCTCCACCATTGGGATCGGCCTTCCGGACTGGCTGGGCTTGAATACGTATGATGATGCCTACATGAGATTGAAGAAGATAGCAATTGCGGACCCGCCGACACAGCGACGCGGCTACGACGATTACTATCTCATCGTGGTGTTCGACATAAGGATTGCCATCAATGCAAGAGGCAGTAATGGCAGAGGCTGGCGCATGTTGGTGGCGACAGATTTGTACCCCTACACGTTCAAAGACGTCGTGCGCCATCTAGGCCGCATCTTTGCGGTGACAAGCCAGGGGACTTGTTTCATCTGGTTGCCATCCTACGGTACGGGAGATTACAAACGGAATGCACAAACCATCATTTGCATCCCTAACGGTACTCCATTATTTTGCAGGGATCAGTCATCCCCCCATCAAAATAAGATCGCCGATCCTGGATGTCCATTTGCATCCGCGATTCGGTCTAACCTGGAACCTTGTAGCTGACTTTGGCATATTGGGATCAACTATCTTAGCAGTCGTTACCCATGGTACCACTGATGTGCAACATGGTCACACAATCTACCACGATCGGACCGTCACCATCTACCGAGGTATTCAATTTTTTAACCCTCTCGCCTTCTCTTTCATTGTTTTACTAGTAGTATACTTACTAGTACTAGTAGGAGTACTTTTTACCTTGGAGGACGCATATAGCTAGCTAGGCCCTTGAAGACTTGAACCCACTAGCTGCCATCATTTTTGTTTTTCCATGTCTTACTATCTCATCCATGTAGCCAAGAGTGGCTATATATAATAAGCCGGTTATTTTACTTCCTCTATACCGGAGTAGTACTATTTGTTGCACAATATTACTGACCGCCATATTTGAGCACGACATTATTATGCATGGACCTTGATTATGTACGTCACCATGGGTCCAGATCTGAGATGTCGCGTGTACCAGATGAACGGCGCCGAGTTCGACCCCCGTGATGCTACGTGGGTGCCGAGGAACACTCTTGGAGAGTACTCACTTTTCAATTGGAGAGCTACCCCATTGTGAAGCGGATGCCACCTTCCGTGCACGACACTGAAGTCCTGCCGTTCATGAAGCATGGTTGTGTCTTCAGTGCGCACCGCCGGATGAACGACATGATGGGACACGCTATCCCTGATTTATGCCGCTTAAGCTTGGATGAGTCTCCATCATGTGGAACCGGACTAGAAAGCTGCGACAATGATTCCCATTGCCCACCGCTATGGATCGTGCCATCCATGAAGAACACCTGGGACTGGAACCTGGAGGAGGACATGTAGCCCATCTATAACGTGCAAATGGAGTACGATAATTGTGAACGGTAGCACTGTGAATATATGTAGACTAGTCGTGCACAAATTTATCACATGAATTGGAGATGAACTTGTGTGGCATTCTGGCATTTGTCCTTTACAATTTATTACTAGTAAATGTGTTATGTGCATGTGCAACTTGTGTGTTTGTTGCACGGGCTCCAACACGCTCTTTGAGAAAAAAGGTGGCACAGCTTTGGATATACGTGACGTGGCGGCATCATACAGTAGCATCGTTCTCTATAGTTGTAGTACACTCCTACTAGGACGACAACTCCTATAAAACCTTGCGCTTGGCTCTTTGCCTCTTCGGGAGGTTCAACGGTTCATACTCGTGTGAACCTTGCACTTGGCTATTCGCCTCTTCAGAAGGTCCAACAATGATGATACTACAATACAATATGCTTCTGGCAATCTGACACCGATTGAACTGCTGCACGTCCACCGCGAGGGCGAGGGCGAGGGCGAGGGAGAGGGAGAGGGAGAGGGCGCTGTAGTCAAAACCCTCTCCTCATCCTACAAACCACCATGCACGTGGGCGAGGGAGAGGCGTAGTAAGCAAGCTTCTCCTCGTTCAGCGAGTTGACGGGACACATCAAAGCATTACTAGTACTACTACCTCCGTCCTGGTTTATTAGTCCTCTATGTAATTTGTGCTAAATTTTGACTAAATATTTAACTGATAAAATGTTAGTGCATGTCAAGAAAAATTATATTGTTGGATTCAAATTGAACATAGTTTTCAATGATCTAGTTCTTTGTGACATGCATGAACATTTTGTTAGTTAAATTCATGGTCAAAAATTGTCATAGATTACAACGAGGACCAATAAACCAGGATGGAGGTAGTAGTCCATACTGCGTCCTTTCCGATTAATATGGCTTAATTTGAAATGAGAAAAATACACTGGTGGTCAACGTATGTAACAATACGCTCTTTACAGTCACTATATATAGTTTTGCGGTGATTATACAATCACTAGCTCATCGTAGAGCACCGTATTGCACCCTACTGACGGGCCACATAGTCAACATGGCACTTTGTTGACTGGTTAAATTGTCACCTGGTTTCTGGGTCCCACCTGTCAGTTGGCAGAGCAAAGAAATCAGTTAAACAAAACTTTACGCAGGCGCGACAGGAGTCCAACCCTTGCGCGTGAACCACCCTGGCTATATATGTGAGTGCATGCACGTGTACTCCCTCGGTCTTCCAACAAAGAGTATACATCGGCTAAAAAACAAAGAGTGTAGTACATGATGTACATCTACACTTCCAATGCATTTAGCCTTTAATCTAAATCGATATTGATTGACTAATGGACCAACTTGTGCTCTAGGTATAGGTTACATGTCTATCCTTAATTACAGCATGCAACGGCCTTCATTTAATCTTCTTCTCTCAATGGTCGCATGCACACATAAGTCTGCTACTTTTGGGCGTTAATTATGCCCTGGTCAATGTGTAAATCTCTAAATGTACAATCTTTCACGGACGTAGGGAGTAGGTTGAGCACTTGAGCGTGAGCGTGTGTGTTGTGTCGTGTGTTGTGTGTTGCATGGGTGCGTGAGTGTTGTGTGCGTCCATGTTTACGTCTGAGTGTTGCATTTTGCATGCATGCATGCATGCATGCATGGGTGTTACTCCCTCCCATTGACATGTTCATATTTCAAGCTTCCTCTGTTCCCTCCATATTGTGATACTCCCTATGTTCCCAAATACAGAGTAAAAGCCTCCCTCTGTTCCCAAATACGGAGTATTTGTCTTTCTACAGATTTCAACAAGTGACTAGGTACGGAGCAAAATGAGTGAAGTGAGCGTAGAGGCATAGGGATACTGTAGAAAGAAAGTCTTCGCAATCCATTATTCCCCATCTCGGTCAGAGAGAACTATTCAACTAGTCTTTGCAGTTAAGTGACAATACACGCTGCAGCAGATGGGACACGTAATTAATAAGCTGAACTATCGTGTTGGTGTTCCTAAATCAGCCTTACCCAGTACTGCCATCATGTTTGCCAGTAGAGCACGCTTCCGAAAATACGCCTACGCACCTCTGTCCTTCATTAACTGACATATGGGCTCTCTTGTGGTAGACCCACATGTCATCGGTGTAACTATTTACACTCCAAAGGACGGTATATCCTGGTAGTAGTACTAGTAGAATTGAGATTTAATGCACTTTCTTCCCCGTCTTCTACTCTTCTTCCTCCTCTCTTCTTCTTCCTCCTCTCTTCCCCATTGTCGGCCGCACACCACTTACCCCCGCTCACTGCTTGCCCGCCCGCGCCATCTTCCTTGGTAGCTCGCGCGTACCATATCCCCCCGCTCACTGCTCTGCCACACGAGGAGAAGCTTCTTCGCTCGCCCGCCCGAATCCACTTCCCTGCTGGCTCACAGGCACCGAAAACCCCAATGGCAGAACCGACTGACACGCAGAGCCGAGATTGGAATTCCGTCCCCGATTTTCTCTTGGAGCAGATCTGTAATCGTATGGACCTACTCAGCACCGTCCGTCTAGCCGCATGCTCAGTGTCTTTGTATCGTCTACTTGTCTGCAACAGGCTGGCTCTTTTCAAGACACCCTGCTTGCTGATGCCCGATCCTTGCAGGTGGCCTAGACACCGACTTGACGATCCTACTGGTGCCCCTCGACATGCTACCACTACCCGTCCACCTGTCCTTCATGCGCGGCCACTACTGGGCGGGCATGAAGGCAAACTGGATCGTCCTCATCCACCAATCCGGTAGTCCGTGGCGTCTCGTGGATATCTACAGAACCTTCCATCGTTGGATACCGCCACCATCAAGCCTCACGGCCCGCCGGACACTCCTGCCTACTACGCACGAGACGCGTCAAGCTTTTGGCTCGACCTCTGTTTGCTGAAAGTTGTAATCTGCGACGTGCCCACACCATCAGAAGACTACATGGATTACAAGCTCATTGCCTTGTTCAACATGGGATTAGTCTATCTGGAATCCGGTTGCCATACATGGTTATGGCTCATCGTTAATCCTGTTGAGGCAACATTTCTGTCTGATGCTATAGTGCATGATGGCATCGTTTACGCGGTCGACGCACAGATTGGGTGCCTATACTGGTGGAATCTTTCGTCGTGTAATTGTTCTATCTCATCTCATCTTTACCTTATGAATATGACTGCCTGTTCATTGTTACAAATTTAGAATAGATAGTATGTCTATAACCACATCATTGCTATATGTTCCACTCATTTCCTAGATTTTTTATGACCACACATGTTATTGTTAGAGTTGATATGAGAACAATTGGCATCTAATGATTGTTAGAATACATATTGTGAGCATAACATCATGATTGCTATGTGTTACTCTCATTTCCAAGATTTTTATAACAACGCATGTTATTGCTTAGAGTTGATATGAGAACAGTAGTAGTAAGTGCTATGGTAGAATATGAGTAGGCTCTGTCATAGCTGTTTTCCTCTCATTGTTACATGATGTTTGAACCATGACATATTCTTGGAATATGAAAGCCATTGGCTTTTTTTACCCTGGGGTATGACTATGACCACGGCATTGCAATTCTCTGTCTATGATATGTGTCACTATTATAATAATCTTAATTCCACACATACTCTGAACATGATTGTTTATTTTTGTCCTTTTGGTCTCCAATTTGAATTGTTGCAGCAGACGCAAATGCGCTGGCCTTCATGATTCCAGGACCTGGAATCATACCAGCCAATCGGTGGTCGTTTATCGCTCGTTCAGCTGACGGCGGTCATTTGATGCTCATTCGCACATACCAAATTGACCAAACCATTACATCAAACCACATGCAGTACAATGTGTGGGGCGTTCATGACATTGATGGCTATGGTTGCTTCATGTTCGAGAAAGATCCCAACTCCGTTGGGACAGGCGTATTCAACTGGAGACGGGTTTAGAGCCTCGGCAACCACTCCTTGTTCCTCGGGCTCAATTATCCAATCATCCAACCAATCATCGATCATATCACCGGCGATGATTACCGTGCTATGCAACTTTCATTCGCCAGGGGGACTGTGTTTACACATCATACCATGGGTTTCATGAATCACCATATCCAGAGATTCATCGACACAACTTGTTGCCGTATAATCTTCAGTGTGTGGAAGGCATCAAGCTTCCATGCGAGGGATGGCTTTTGCAAACCCGACATGCGGCTATGTGGTTCATGCCAACAGCAAATATGCACAACTTGATTCGTGCTGATATCTAGACCGAGCCATGTATTCTGCTGCTGTAGCACGACCCTCTTTTGTTGGATATTATGTACTGTTGTTAGTTTGAAGCACTCCTCCGGTTTGAAGCATAGATACCTTCCTGGGATCAAGTGCATCCTAACTCACCTGCGTAGGATGTACTGATAATGATGATGGAGATGCTATGCAGAAGCCATATATATCAATTAGGCTTCAAGTGCGTACTTGTTAGTTAAACCTACGGTTAAAATGTGACACTAAATACGACTAGTAAGTAGTACAGTAGCAGTACTAGTATATGTCGGTCAAATTATTCATCGTGTCCACACATTGAATTGACGTGACAACACGCTGCGCGTGAGGTGACACAAGAATCCCGGTGGCATGTTCGGGTATTCTGTACTTCAGATTTGGAGTACCACTTATCTGTCGATTTCATCAATCACTTAAAACAGTCGATTGATCATACATTGAGTACCATATAATTGGAATAACCGATGCAAGTCGAAGAAGGATTGGCCGATGCTGCCGGCCGGCGTCAAGTTCGATCCCACGGATCAGGAGCTGATCGAGCACCTTGAGGCCAAAGTGAGTGTTGACAGCGCGAGGTCTCACCCTCTCATCGATTTGTTCATACCAACCATCGACAACGAGCACGGCATATGCTACACCCAACCTGAGAAACTTCCAGGTAAGACACCAATCAGCTGTCTACTTGCACAAACATATTCCTTTGTTTATAGCTCTATTTTTCCTTTTAGACGCAGACCTAGTGAAGCAATTACAATTTGATAGTTAATAAAAAGTGAAACAACAAGTGACTGCAACGTGCCAAAGATGTTACGAAAATGCCAACTACATCACTAAAACTTGTATTCGACAATACTGCAGGTGTCACACTGAGTGGCCTAAGGAAGCATTTCTTCCAGCGCAATTACAGGGCATTCAAAAGGGGCACGTGGACGCATTGCAAGATACAGTCGAAGTGCGGCATGCACGCGATGTGGCACAAGACTGGCAATACCTTGCCAGTGATGGTCAACGGCCGGCAGACGGGCAGCAAAAAGGTTCTGGTGCTGCACACCAACAAGAACTTTGACCACCAAAGGACCAATTGAGTGATGCACCAGTACCACCTCGGGGACCTAGAGCAAGAGAAGGAGCGGGGGCTGGTCCTCTGCAAGATTTTCTACCAGACGAACACTAGGGCCAGGAGTAAAAAGATTATAAGTTAGTTTTGTATTGGTAGTTGTGCTACCTTGTCATCCGCAAGTTGGTATTGTTGTGAACGATCTTTTGGTATGAACTTGCATTTGTTTCCAACCATCATGCCGAGGGTCGACGTGGATATAAAGCTGAATCATTTGTTTCGAAACGAATTTTCAGGCACCTGATTTTTATTTGATGGGTAGCATAAGCACCTGCCGTTCGAATTACCAGTTCTCCAATTTTTTCGAAACAAGTGCATGCACTTATTATCACGATGAAAAAACAATATCCCTGCTGCATCCCAGTTATCAGTCTGTACTTGCAGAATTCTCTCGTTTATTGAGCACGTATATTGTTTTTTCAGGTCGAGCAAGTTTCAACTAGGTTGTAGACTGCCCAGGCTTGGTTTTGTTTTTAACGGGCCCGGCCCATGACGACAACGGGGCGCAAAGATCTAGCAGGTATCTACTGGCCTCTGGCCCACCAACATTAGTTATATTTGTCTTACAACATCCACAGGCAGTTTTTTTACTGAATCAAACACACAGCCCAGTTCTATTTTCCTCTTAAACGCATGTCCTACATCCGTTTTCTAATCTCTACCTATAGTTTTACTAGTTCATATACATGTATCATTATATTGAAAACACATAAAATTCCCTTTTCATATTTACATCCTTATTTTTGTTGTTTTTTCCCTCCCAGCGCTGATTTTTTTACCACTAGTTTTCCCTTAAACCAACTCAATTGTCCCACGTCATATTTGCTTACAAAAACAAAACGATTTTTTGGCAAATCAATAAGTTCTTAAAAAATGTTTATCATTTCAGGATTACAACAGTTCGGACTCCACCGAAATATGCAAAATAAGGTTGAACTTTTTGACCGTGGTCCTGGGCAGAAAATGGGTTCTAATAAATTACTTAAGAATTAGCAAATGGGCTGCAAATTATTAAAAAATAGCAAATGGGCTTTATGTTGTCTGCCACAGATTTGGAGGCTGACTTGTGGGCCTACTAAGTTCATGCGTACACAAGGTTTCTCAAAAAATAAACTTAGTCAACAATCGACTCTACCAGCATCAGACCATTAGGTGTCAATCTAACGGCAATCGTCTTCTTCAGTCTCTGATCTTCCTGCCCCAGCCGCCCAAACCAGTGCCATCGGAACTGCCTGCTCCTGCCTCCTGTGGCCGGCTGTGCTGCCGGGCACGCCTCACAGCCCCATCATACTCGCATCCCTGGCTGTCTATCCCTCTACTCACCCACACCTCCTATTATTTTCCGGCGACGGCAGCCGAACCAGTCAACCCTCATACTCTCCATCGCGTGGGCAGCCACTGCCGTGTCTTCCCCGGCTCCGTGTCATTTCCTTCATAGGCCCTCGCCGTCGTCCATCGCCCTGGTGCTCTCGGTGCGGTGTGGTCAACTTGGTCAACGAACGACATCCATCGGAAGTGGACTGTACGTGGAGAGGCTGACAGCTGGGTCCATGGCCGCACACAAGGAAATGCCTCCTTATTAAGCACAAAATAATGATTCCTCCACCTGACATCTGGGACGCGCCTGAAGGGCCTTTGTATTTCGCGAAAAAAGTTCCCTCCGCTCACAGGTCAGACCCACCAACTATATCATCGCACACAAGGAAGTGCCTTCTTATTGCGCACAAAAAAATGAATACCCCCTGCCAGCTAGGACCCACCATAGTGGGAGGCTGACTTGTGGGCCTACTAAGTTGACGGGGATGGAGGGCTTTGTCAACTTAGTCAATATATGAACGATTCTAGCTCCAGTGACCGTACGATGTCCATCCAACGGTCGTAGTGCTTCTTCAACCTCTGGTCTTCTTGCTCCAGCCGCCCAAAGCAGCGCCGTTCGTGCCGCATGCTCCTGCCTCCTGTGGCCGGCTGTGTTGCCGCGGAGGCCTGACCACCCCCATGCTAATCCCATCGCTGGCCAGGCCATCCCTCCACTCACCCACTCCCCCTGTTATTCTGCAGCGACAGCATCCTCACACCGCAGCTGAACCAGTGAACCCTCGTACTCCTCTCTGCGTGGGCATCCACGGTCGCGTCTTCCCCGGCTCCGCGTCGTCCCCTTCCTAGGCCTCGCCGTCGTCCACCGCCATTGTGCTCTCGGCGCGGCGTGGTCAATGTGGTCAACGACCGACTTCCATCGGAAGAGTACTGTACATGGAGAGGCTGACAGCTGGGTCCACGGCAGTAATACGTCCATTTTGCATCATGCTTTTATATCAATATTTATTGCATTATGGGCTGTTATTACACATTATATCTCAATACTTATGGCTATTCCCTCTTCTTTTACAAGGTTTACCATGAAGAGGGGGAATGCCGGCAGCTAGAATTCTGGCTGGAAAAGGAGCAAACGTTGGAAACCTATTCTGCACAACTCCAAAAGACCTAAGACTCCACGAAATAACTTTTTAGATTTAATAAGAATTTTTGGGCAAAAGAAATATGCCAGGGGGCCCACACCCTGTCCAGGAGACAGGGGGGCGCCCCCCCCCCAGGGCGTGCCCCCCTATCTCCTGGGCTCCCTGGTGGGCCTCTGACGTCCATCTTCTGCTATATGAAGGGTTTTCCCCTGGAAAAAATCATGGGCAAGCTTACGGGACGAAACTCCGCCGCCACGAGGCGGAACCTTGGCGGAATCAACCTAGGGCTCTGGCAGAGCTGTTCTGCCGGGGACACTTCCCTCTGGGAGGGGGAAATCATCACCAACGTCATCACCAACGATCCTCTCATCGGGAGGGGGTCAATCTCCATCAACATCTTCACCAGCACCATCTCCTCTCAAAACCCTAGTTCATCTCTTGTATCCAATCTTGTATCAAAACCACAAATTGGTACCTGTGGGTTGCTAGTAGTGTTGATTACTCCTTTTAGTTGATGCTATTTGGTTTACTTGGTGGAAGATCATATGTTCAGATCCTTTATGCATATTATTACCCTTCTGATTATGAACATGAATATGCTTTGTGAGTAGTTACGTTTGTTCCTGAGGACATGGGTGAAGTCTTGCTATTAGTAGTCATGTGAATTTGGTATTCGTTCGATATTTTTATGAGATGTATGTTGTCTCTCCTCTAGTGGTGTTATGTGAATGTCGACTACATGACACTTCACCATTATTTGGGCCTAGAGGAAGGCATAGGGAAGTAATAAGTAGATGATGTGTTGCTAGAGTGACAGAAGCTTAAACCCTAGTTTATGCGTTGCTTCGTTAGGGGTTGATATGGACCCATATGTTTAATGTTGTGGTTAGGTTAACCTTAATACTCCTTTTTGTAGTTGCGGATGCTTGCAATAGGGGTTAATCATAAGTGGGATGCTTGTCCATGTTAGGGCAGTACCCAAGTGTTGGTCCACCCACATATCAAATTATCAAAGTACCGAACGCGAATCTTATGAACGTGATGAAAACTAGCTTGACGAGAATTCCCAATGTGTCCTCGGGAGCTCCTTCTTCATATTAGAATTTGTCCAGGCTTATCCTTTGCTACATAAAGGATTGGGCCACCTTGTTGTAATATATTTACTTTATTTACTTTTTGCTCGTTACTATTTATCTTATCACAAAACTATCTATCACCTACTATTTCAGTGCTTGCAGAGAAAACCTTACTGAAAACCGCTTATCATTTCCTTCTGCTCCTTGTTGGGTTCGACACTCTTACTTATCTAAAGGACTATGATATATCTCATATACTTGTGGGTCATCAAGACTCTTTTCTGGCGCCGTTGCCGGGGAGCGTAGCACTCTTGGTGAGTGGAACTTGGTAAGGAAACATTTATATAGTGTGCTGAAATTTTCTGTTACTTGTCACTATGGAAACTAATCCTTTGAGGGGTTTGTTTGGGGTATCTTCACCCCAACCAGAAGAGCAAAGAGATGCTCCTCAAGCTACTGAACCTTATTAAAATATTCACTTTGAGATTCCTTCGGGTATGATAGGAAAACTGCTAGCTAATCCTTTTGCAATAGACGGAATATTGCATCCCGACTTACACCTCATCTTTGTGGATGAAGTTTGTGGATTATTTAAGCTTGTAGGTATTCTCGATGATGTTGTCAAAAGGAAGGTCTTCCCTTTATCTTTGAAGGGAGATGCAATAACATGGTATAGGCTATGTGATGATATGAGATATTGGAATTATAAGCGATTGAAGTTGGAATTTCACCAGAAGTTCTATCCTATGCATCTTGTTCATCGTGATCGTAATTACATATATAATTTCTGGCCTCACGAAGGAGAAAGCATCGCTCAAGCTTGGGGGAGGCTTAAGTCAATGTTGTATTCATGCCCCAATCATGAGCTCTCTCGGGAAATGATTATTCAGAATTTATATGCTGGGCTTTCTCTTGATAATCGCAACCTGCTTGATACTTCACTACTAGTAAAAGGGCTATAGATGATATAGCCACTAATGGCGCACCAGACATGTGGTGTGCCGTTAGTATATACTAATGGCGCACCATGTGTTGGTGCGCCATTAGTGTCCAAATACTAATGGCCCACCACACCCACGGTGTGCCATTAGTAACAAATTTTTTTCAAAACTAGTAATGGCGCACCGTGGATGTGGTGCACCATTACTAGTTAAAAAAATTCAATATTTTTTAATTTTTCTTTCAAAACTAGTAATGGCGCACCAGTGGATAGTGCGCCATTACTAGTTAAACTAGTAATGGTGCACCACATCCACGGTGCGCCACTAGTAAACTTTTTTTCAATTTTTTTTCCATTTTTTTTATTTTTTTCAAAACTAGTAATGGCGCACCGTGTGTGTGGTGTGCCATTACTAGTTCAACTAGTAATGGCGCACCACTCCCATGGTGCGCCATTACTAACTTGGCCCAAAAATTCCACCGAATGCACACCCCCCCCTGTGGACCGCCTTTTTAGTTTAAAAAAATAAAAGAAAATGATGGCAATTGTCAAAAAAATAAAAGAAAATAAGTTTCCCATGTGATATGTGGTCTACTTGTTGGGAAAATTTACAAATATAAATTTGGACTTTATTTGCAAAATCTCCCTGGAATTTGTAAAATGGGCATAACTTTTGCATACGAACTCGGATTAAAAAGTTTTTTATATGAAAAATCATCTACACGAAAAGTTACATCTGAATTTAACGGGGGGAACCCCGTTAAACATTTTCAAAATCCCCAAAACCCTAACAAAAAAATGTTATGGGGCTTTTAAGATCTAGAGGAAAAAAATGGAAAAAATTTCAAACTTACTAGTGGCGCACCGTTTGCTAGGTGCGCCACTAGTAACAGAAAAAAAAATTGATTTTGAAATAAAAATCGAATTTTTTTCAAAATATGATACGTAATATGACCG
The DNA here is from genome assembly GCF_002162155.2 of Triticum dicoccoides. Lineage (NCBI taxonomy): Eukaryota > Viridiplantae > Streptophyta > Magnoliopsida > Poales > Poaceae > Triticum > Triticum dicoccoides. The sequence goes on along the minus strand of NC_041387.1, from coordinate 458,702,880 downwards.
CGAAGTTTGAAATATTTTATAAAAATTTCATCATACTCATGAACATGAACAAAGTCCTAGACATCTAGAAGGTTTAATATGATTGATATGATAGATATATCAACAAGTGCCTTCGAAGTGAGCTGGTGCTGAGGTTGGATAGCACTGCGAAGTTAATCATGCTCGGGATGGAGTAGTGTGAGGATGGGTGACCTTTCGGGAAGTTTGACCACAGAATGTGATTTGACTTGAGATTAAGCATATTGACCCGAGATTAAGCCATAGTGACCTGAGATTAAGAAAAAAACGAAAAAAAATAAAAAAAATCTGAAAAAAAATTGAAATTTTTTTTTGAAAAAAAAATGTTACTAATGGCGCACTTCTATGTGGTGCGCCATTAGTATACCAGATACTAATGGCGCACCACAGGTGCACCATTAGTAAAAAATCTAATGGCGTGGTGCTAGTGGTGCACCTGTAGTGCGCCATTAGTAGCGAAAATAGGTGCGCCACTAGCAGCCCTTTTTCTAGTAGTGCTTCCTTTGCTGGTTCCTATATGCTGAAGACTATTGATTTCAAATGGGGCTTATTGGAAAGAATTAAACGCAACTCTGAAGATTGGGGTTCCGACGATGGTAAGGAGTCAGGTATGACACCTAAGTTTGATTGTGTTAAATCTTTTATGGATACCGATGCTTTCCGTGGATTTAGGTCTAAGTATGTTCTTGACTCTGAGATAGTAGCTACTTTTTGTGAAACTTTTGCTACTCACGTTGATCTCCCTAAAGAGAAGTGGTTTAAATATAATCCTCCTGTTGAAGTGAAAGTAGTTGCACCTATTACAGTCGAAGAGAAGACTATTACATATAGTTATCCTATTATTCCTACTGCTTATGTTGAAAAACCTCCTTTTCCTGTTAGGATAAAAGATCATGCTAAAGCTTCGACTGTTGTTCGTAAGAGCAATGTTAGAACTTATACACCTCCTGAGCAAATCAAAGTTGAACCTAATGTTGCTATTGTTAAAGATCTCTTGTCTGATAATATTGATGGGCATGTTATTTATTGTTGTGATGAAACTGCTAGAATTGCCAAACCTTGTGCTAAAGATAAACATAGACATGTGGTAGGCATGCATGTTATTTCTATTAAAATAGGAGATCATTGTTATCATGGCTTATGTGATATGGGTGCTAGTGCTAGTGTGATACCTATTGACTTATACAAAGAAATTAAGCATGATATTGCACCTGCTGAGTTAGAAGATATTGATGTCACAATTAAACTTGCCAATAGAGATACTATTTCACCAATGGGAATTGTTAGAGATGTTGAAGTCTTGTGTGGGAAAACTAAATATCCTGTTGATTTTCTTGTTCTTGGCTCCTCTCAAGATAGCTTTTGTCCCATTATATTTGGTAGACCCTTCTTGAACACCGTTAATGCTAGGATAGATTGCGAAAAGGATGTAGTTACTATTGGTCTAGGTGATATGTCTCATGAGTTCAACTTTTCTAAATTTCGTAGACAACACCGTGAAGAGGAACCATCTAGTAAGGATGAAATTATTGGTCTTGCTTCTATTGTTGTTCCTCCAACTGATCCGTTAGAACAATATCTGCTAGACCATGAAAACGATATGTTTATGAAGGAAAGGGAAGAAATAGATGAAGTGTTCCTTAAAAAAGAACCTATGCTGAAACATAACCTTCCCGTTGAAATTCTTGGGGATCCCCCTCCACCCAAGGGTGATCCCGTGTTTGAACTCAAACCATTACCTAATAATCTTAAGTATGCTTATCTTGATGAAAAAGAAATATATCATGTTATTATTAGTGCTAACCTTTCAGAGAAAGAAGAAGAAAGATTATTGAAAACTATGAATAAGCACCGAGCTGCTATTGGATATACTCTGGATGATCTTAAGGGCATTAGTCCTACATTATGTCAACACAAAATCTCAGTGGAAAAAGATGCCAAACCAGTAAGAGATCCTCAAAGACGATTAAATCCCAAAATGAAGGAAGTGGTAAGAAACGAGATACTAAAACTCCTTGAGGCAGGTATTATTTATCCCGTTGCTGATAGTGAATGGGTAAGCCCTGTCCATTGTGTCCCTAAAAAGGGAGGTATTACCATTGTTCCTAATCATAAAGAGGAATTGATCCCGCAAAGAATTATTACATGTTATAGGATCATAATTGATTTCCGTAAGTTAAATAAAACCACTAAGAAAGATCATTACACTTTACCTTTTATTGATCAAATGCTAGAAAGGCTATCCAAACACACACATTTTTGCTTTCTAGATGGTTATTCTGGTTTCTCTCAGATACCTGTTTCAGCGGGGGATCAATCTAAAACTACTTTTACTTGCCCTTTTGGTACCTTTGCTTATAGATGTATGCCTTTTGGTTTATGTAATGCACCTGCTACCTTTCAAAGATGCATGATGGCTATATTTTCTGAATTTTGTGAAAAGATTTGTGAGGTATTCATGGATGACTTCTACGTCTATGGATCCTCTTTTGATGATTGTTTCAGCAACCTTGATCGAGTTTTGTAGAGATGCGAAGACACTAGTCTCGTCCTGAATTGGGAAAAGTGTCACTTTATGGTTAATGAAGGCATTGTCTTGGGGCATAAGATCTCTGAGAGAGGTATTGAAGTTGATAAAGCCAAAGTTGATGCTATTGCAAAGATGCCATGTCCCAAGGACATAAAAGGTATAAGAAGTTTCCTTGGTCACGCCGGTTTTTATAGGAGGTTCATTAAGGACTTTTCTAAAATCTCTAGGCCTCTGACTAATTTATTGCAAAAAGATATTCCTTTTGTCTTTGATGATGATTGTGTAGAAGCATTTGAAGCACTTAAGAAGGCTTTGATCACTGCACCTATTGTTCAGGCACCTGATTGGAATTTACCTTTTGAAATTATGTGCGATGCTAGTGATTATGCAGTAGGTGCTGTTTTAGGGCAAAGAGTCGATAATAAATTGAATATTATCCATTATGCTAGCAAGACTCTTGATACTGCCCAGAGAAATTATGCTACCACTGAAAAAGAATTCTTAGCAGTTGTGTTTGCATGTGATAAGTTTAGACCTTATATATTGTTGATTCCAAAGTTACTATTCACACCGATCATGCTGCTATTAAATATCTTATGGAAAAGAAAGATGCTAAGCCTAGACTCATTAGATGGGTTCTCTTGCTCCAAGAATTTGACTTGCATATTATTGATAGAAAGGGAGCTGAGAACCCCGTTGCAGATAACTTGTCTAGGCTAGAGAATGTTCTTGATGACCCACTGTCTATTAATGATAGCTTTCCTGATGAACAATTAGCGGTTGTCAATGCTTCTCGTACTGCTCCTTGGTATGCTGATTATGCTAATTACATTGTTGCCAAATATATACCTCCTAGTTTCACATACCAACAAAAGAAAAAGTTCTTTTATGATTTAAGACATTACTTCTAGGATGATCCACACCTTTATAAAGGAGTAGATGGTATTATTAGACGTTATGTGCCTGAGCATGAACAGGAACAAATCCTACGCAAGTGTCACTCTGAATCCTATGGAGGACACCACGCTAGAGATAGAACTGCACACAAGGTACTACAATCTGGTTTTTATTGGCCTACTCTTTTCAAAGATGCTCGTAAGTTTGTTGTATCTTGTGATGAATGTCAAAGAATAGGTAACATTAGTAGACGTCAAGAAATGCCTATGAATTATTCTCTTGTTATTGAATCGTTTGATGTTTGGGGCTTTGATTATATGGGACCTTTTCCTGCCTCCAATGGTTATACACATATTTTAGTTGCTATTGATTACGTTACTAAGTGGGTAGAAGCTATTCCAACTAGTAGTGCTGATCATAACACTTCTATTAAAATGCTTAAAGAAGTTATTTTCCCGAGGTTTGGAGTCCCTAGATATCTTATGACTGATGGTGGTTCACACTTTATTCATGGTGCTTTCCGTAAGATGCTTGCTAAGTATGATGTCAATCATAGAATCGCATCTCCTTATCACCCGCAGTCTAGTGGTCAAGTAGAGTTGAGCAATAGAGAGCTCAAATTAATTTTGCAAAGGACTGTGAATAGATCTAGAAAGAATTGGTCCAAAAAACTTGATGATGCATTATGGGCCTATAGAACTGCATACAAAAATCCTATGGGTATGTCTCCGTATAAGATGGTTTATGGAAAAGCATGTCATTTACCTCTTGAACTTGAACATAAAGCATATTGGGTTGTTAAAGAGCTCAATTATGACTTCAAACTTGCCGGTGAGAAAAGGTTATTTGATATTAGCTCACTTGATGAATGGAGAACCCAAGCATATGAGAATGCTAAGCTTTTCAAAGAAAAAGTCAAACACTGGCATGATAAGAGGATACAGAAGTGTGAATTTAACGTAGGAGATTATGTGTTATTGTTCAACTCTCGTTTAAGATTTTTTGCAAGAAAACTTCTCACAAAATGGGAAGGTTCCTATGTTATCGAGGAGGTCTATCGTTCTGGTGCTATAAAAATCAACAACTTCAAAGGCACAAATCCGGGGGTGGTAAATGGTCAAAGAATTAAACATATATTTCAGGTAATCCTATCAATGTTTAAACTAATATTATTGAAACCATAACCCCTGAGGAATACATAAGAGACACTTTCCAGAACGTTCCAGACTCCGAAAAGGCATAGGTACGTGGTACGGTAAGTAAATCGACTCCAAAACAACTCTAATGGCAATTTTTACCAGTTTTGGATTATTTTAGGATTTTAGGAAGAAAGAAGTAGTCCGAAAGTGACACGATGCTCCCACGAGAGAGGAGGGCGCGCCCCTCCCCTGTAGGGCGCGCCCCCCTGTCTCGTGGGCACCTCGTGTGCCTCCTGGAATCCATTTTCTTGTATGTTACGTATTTTGGTCGGTAAAAATTCATTATATATACTCCCGAAGGTTTTAACCACCGTATCATGCAAATATCCTCTGTTTTCGTTTCAAGCTTTTCCTGTTGCAGAATAAAGCAAGATGTCTTCTCGGGAATCAGTTGGGGAGAGCTGGGTATCTCACCCAACGCTAGGTCCAGGAGCAAATAGCGATGCTTATCACTTTGGACCATCAACGGAGGACGAGATGGAGTCTGATTTGAAAAGGATAGATGTCATGGAGGAAGATCAAGAAGTTACCTCTCGCCTCCAAGCAGAATTCACAATGGGGGAACTACCTAGCCTGGCTGTCCCTACTTCGTGTTGGGGAACGTTGCAGAAAATAAAAATTTTCCTACGGTTTCACCAAGATCCATCTATGAGTTCATCTAAGCAACGAGTCATGGGAGAGAGATTGCATCTACATACCACTTGTAGATCGCGTGCGGAAGCGTTCAAGGGAACGGTGATGATGGAGTCGTACTCATCGTGATTCAAATCACCGATGACCAAGTGCTGAAGGACAGCACCTCCGCGTTCAACACACATACGGTACGGACGACGTCTCCTTCTTCTTGATCCAGCAAGGGGGAAGGAGAGGTTGAGGAAGAAGACTCCAGCAGCAGCACGACGGCGTGATGATGGTGGAGAGGCAGTACTCCGACAAGGCTTCGCCAAGCGCTCAACAAAGGAGGAGATGTGTTGGGGAGGGGAGGGGTTGTGCCTTGGATCAGGTGTTCAGCCCACCCCTCGCCCCTCTATTTATAGGGGAAGGGGGAAGGGGGGCCGGTCCCCTCTAGCTGAGATCTAGAGGGGGGCGGCGTCCAGGGAGGGGGCTTGCCCCCCAAGCAAAGGGGGTGCACCCCCTTTAGGGTTCCCCCCCAACCCTAGGCGCATGGGCCCAAGGGTGGGCGCGCCCAGCCCTCTAGGGGCTCGTTCCCTGCCCCATGCGGCCCATGAGGCCCTTTGAGGGAGTCCTGGATTAGGGGGTGTCCGGATAGCCGGACTACCATCATCAGCCGGACTATCATCATCGACCGGACTCCAAGACTATGAAGATACAAGATTGAAGACTTCATCCCGTGTCCGGATGGGACTTTCCTTGGCGTGGAAGGCAAGCTTGGCGATATGGATACGTAGATCTCCTACCATTGTAACCGACTCTATGTAACCCTAGCCCTCTCCGGTGTCTATATAAACCGGATGGCTCTAGTCCGTGGGACACAACAACAACCATTACATTCATACCATAGGCTAGCTTCTAGGGTTTAGCCTCCTTGATCTCGTGGTAGATCCACTCTTGTAAACATCCGCAATATCAATATCAATCAAGCAGGACGTAGGGTTTTACCTCCATCAAGAGGGCCCGAACCTGGGTAAAACATCGTGTCCCTTGTCTCCTGTTACCATCCGCCTAGACGCACAGTTCGGGACCCCCTACCCGAGATCCGCCGGTTTTGACACCGACATTGGTGCTTTCATTGAGAGTTCCTCTGTGTCGTCACCGATAGGCTTGATGGCCTCTTCAATCGACAACGACGTAGTCCTGGGTGAGACTTATCTCCCAGGACAGATCTTCGTATTCGGCGGCTTCGCACTGCGGGCCAACTCACTTGGCCATCTGGAGCAGATCGAAAGCTACAATCCTGGCCGTCAGGTCAGGTTTGGAAGCCTAAACTTCACGGCCGATATCCGCGGGGACTTGATCTTCGATGGATCTGAGCCACAGCCGAGCGTGCCGCGCTGTCACGATGGGCACGACCTAACTCTGCCGCCGGACAGCACCTTGGAGGCCGCACACGAATCCGCTTCGACCCATAGTCTGGAGCCGATCGCTCAGATCAAGAACGGATGGCTGGACACCGCCTCGGGAGCTGCAACTTCTACGGCGATGGAGCCGAACACTTATCTTGTCCCGCATAAAGCCCATGACTCCGAGGTGCCGGACCCCCTCCGGACTCCGAACCTCCTGTGCCCCTGCTAGTCTTATCCGATTGGGCGCCGATCATAGAATTCACCGCTGCGGACACCTTTCAGCACTCACCCTTCAGCGATATCTTAAATTCGCTGAAGCATCTCTCACTATCCGGATAGCCCTGGCCGAACTACGGCCAGGATGGTCGGGACGCGGACAATGAAGAAATTCAGAGCCCACCCACCACCCACTTCGTAGCCGCCGTCGACGATCTAACCGACGTGCTAAACTACGACTCCGAAGACATCAACGATATGGACGACGATGCCGGAGACGATCAAGAACCAGCGCCTACAGGGCACTGGAAGGCCACCTCGTCACATGACATACATATGGTGGACACCCCAAAGGGAAGCGATACCGAAGAACAACGGGACGCGGCAGAGGATAATCCCGCCGATAAACAACCAAAACGGCAACGTAGACGCCGCCCTAAGTCCCGCCTCGATCAAAGCAGCATTCCTAACGACCCAGCGATAGAGCAGGGCAAACCAGCGGACGACGAACATACAACCAAGCAACCATCCGAACAGGATGAACCGGATAATCAACCCCTTCACGGAGCAATCAACAGTCCGGACAAACCACCGGAGCATAAGAACCTTCACAAAAGACTCGTCGCCACTGCAAGAAGTTTGAAGAAGGAAAAACGGAAGCTCAAAACAGCAGAAGACATACTCAGAATGAAGTGGAGCAAAATACTCAAGACCGCAGACAAATATGGCAATGGCCATCAAACAAAGAGCTACCCGAAGCGAAAGCTGCTGCCAGAATTTGACGAGGAAGCCATAGAGCCCTCACAGTCAAAAAATAAAGAGGCCGCCTAGCCGGATAGACGGCCAGATGACAGGCCAAAAGCGACAAGCGGGGCCGCACACAAGCCGACTTATGATCCTGGGAAAACGGACGGCCCAACTAGGTCCATCTACGGGCCAAAAAGGAGGGCCCCAGGAAGTAACACAACACGACAAGTGTTCGAAGACAGCGGCACACCCAAATACAGGGGCGCCGCACACCCGCTATGTTTTACCGATGAGGTGCTGGATCATGAATTTCCAGCAGGGTTCAAACCCATAAACATAGAGGCATACGACGGCACAACAGACCCAGGAGTCTGGATAGAAGATTACATACTACACATACACATGGCTAGAGGAGATGATCTCCACGCCACAAAATACCTACCCCTCAAGCTCAAAGGGCCAGCTCGGCATTGGCTCAAAAGCCTCCCAGAAAACATTGTTGGAAGTTGGGAAGAGCTTGAGGATGCGTTTAGAGCAAATTTTCAAGGGACTTATGTCCGCCCTCCGGATGCAGACAATCTGAGTCATATAACCCAACAGCCCGGAGAGTCAGCGCGCAAATTCTGGAACAGGTTCCTTACCAAAAAGAACCAAATAGTCTACTGTCCGGACGCGGAAGCCTTAGCAGCTTTTAAACACAACGTCCGAGACGAATGGCTCGCCAGACACCTCGGCCAAGAGAAGCCAAGAACAATGGCCGCGCTAACAAGCCTCATGATGCGCTTTTGCGCAGGAGAAGACAGCTGGCTAGCTAGATGCAGCACCAGCGACCCGAGTACATCCGAGATCAGAGATGGAAACGGAAAATCACGGGGTAGGAAATATCAGCGCCGGAATAAAGAAAAAAGCCCAAAGGGCACGGCGGTCAATGCCGGATTCAACTCGCGGCCAAACAATAAAACACTGCCTCTTAAGGACAACAGCGACGAGCTATCAAATTTAAACAAAATTTTAGATCGTATATGTCAAATCCACAGAACCTCCAGAAGGCCTGCAAACCATACCAACCGAAATTGTTGGGTTTTTAAACAGTCCGGCAGACTCAACACCGGACACAAGGGGCTCGATGCGCCAAGCGAGTACGATGACGAACCCCACCAGCAGAGCACCGGAAGTCAAAAGACTTTCCCACAAGAAGTCAAAACAGTAAACTCACTTCATGTGATAGTACGGAAAACCAACACGGCACTCGCTAAGACAAGTGTCGCACGGTCCACCCCAGCGGAACACCGAGATTGGATGTCAAAACCAATCACTTTCGACCATCTGGATTAGTCCATAAGTATCCGGAATGCAGGATAGACTGTCCTGATATTGGATCCCATAATAGACGGACTGCAATTCACACAGGTTTTGATGGACGGCGGCAATGACTTAAACCTGCTATATCCGGACACAATCCGCAAGTTGGGATAGACCCTACTACAATTCGGCATAGCCGCACTTCCTTCAAAGGAGTCGCGCCAGGCCCTTACGCCAGGTGCACAGTTTCATTATTACTAGAAGTTGTGTTCGGGTCACCTGACAACTTTCGACGAGAAAAGCTAACCTTTCATGTCGCCCCATTTAAAAGTAGCTATCAAGCATCACTGGGACGGGAAGCTTTCGCCCGCTTCAATGCAATACCACATTACGCGTCTCTTACGCTTAAAATGCCCGGTCCACGTGGCATCATTTCATTAAAAGGTCGCCTGAGACCCCGGACACGGCTGGACGAGTCCGGAATAGATAAGCTAGGGGCTACCTAGCCACACACCCATTCACAAGGGTTTGTACATATAAGCCATAATGAGCTAGCATAGGCTCAGCTTTATTAATCTATATTTCAATTTTTTATGCACTTTCTCGCACGATTTCTTTTCAAACTAAGTTCCTCTCTTTTTACAGATGAACAACGTGCACACCCGTCCAGGATACGGCACAACGGAGACACAGGCACAGACGTGCAGTAGGGACCCGTTGCAAGGACTCTTTTCAGACTAAGACCCTACGTAAACCTTTCTTACTGTCTCTTGTTGCTATAATCCCCTGGTTTCTCATTATAACCAGAATGGATACTGGCATTTTGGCATCGGCCGCGCCAGAAGAACTTGCCCATACCTGGACACAAGGGGCTTAGGGCATTGTTTTGCCCACTATTGTAAAGACCGAACACCTTCGGGAGTGTTCGGCGTCTCGAGTTAGGCCTTATATGCATCAGCTCCGAATCATGTCTTTGGTCAAATGTTGGGTTTGCCCGGCTCCTGTGTTTTGCTGCCTTACGTTCCGTATCATCGGCTAACGTGGCACCAGGAGAACTACTGCGATTGTGCCCCAGTTCGGCTGGGCGAGCACCTCAGTAGAGAAAGCCGAAAACTGACTGTCATGATACAGCGAGAGACTGGTCAACCACTCGATCGACCATGAGAATGTTTAGAATTCCTCCGCTTTGACGAAGGGCCGTTTCCCGGTCAGGCACATACGCGCCCCAAATTCGGAGAGCGCGGTGCCCCCAAGGGCTATGTCGTAGCCCCACCCTCGAACTCCATGGCTAAGTGAAAGTGATAAAGCATTATAGTCCGGTTGCCTCGTTTGCTACGCTACCACCTCCTTTACAGGACCGAGACGTCGGACTAAGTGTGAAAACATGCTATTTTTTGCGAACACCCCCGCACCTTGTGCGTGGGGGCTGAAGCCGACGACTGCCATCTTTCAGGTTATACACACGTATAGATGAACGACAGCATAGGAGATATTCTATTACTTGAACGCACAAGTATAAAAGGCGCTTACATGATAAATATTGTTTTACATCATAAAAACATTCATTCGAACGTAACATTTTTTGAGCACTGCGACTCTATTACACGAGCACCACGCAGCACTTCGCCAAAATAGTGCTCGGCGGGTAACCGGTTATCGTCCGAACCCGGGGTCGCAACAGCGGTGGCATCCATCTCTGTCCAATGTGTCTTCACCCGGGCGAGTGCCATCCGCGCACCCTCTATGCAGGCCGACCGCTTCATCGCCTTGATATGCGGCACCGCTCCAAGAAATTGCTGCAATAAGCCAAAGTAACTCTTCGGCTCGGGCCTATCCGGCCAGACATGGGTCACTATATCCGTCATAGCAAGCCCGGACAACCTATTTAGCTCAGCCCACTCGGCCAAACGGTCGGTCAGCGGAAGTGAACACTCCGGACTATGGAATTGAGACCAAAACAGCTCTTCCGTCTTGTGATCCTTCTAGCTTCGAAAATGCACAACGGCATCCGCCGCACTCGCTGCTAAGTCCATATAAGGGTCCTCTGGACCCCACAGTTGGCCCAGCTGAGTATACTTTGGATCCGTAAACCTTCGGCGCAGCAGAAAAGGCTTGCCAGCTACAATCTCTCCGGCCTGGCGCAGCTCTTCCTTTATAGCCTGCATTGCAGAGCGGGCATCCTTGGCTTCGGCGGTGGCCTTCCCCAGGTCTTCTTGCCCCGCTAGGCGCTCCTCCCCAAGAGCCTCATTGCGGTCGGTAGCATCTTTTAACTTCACGGCCATTTCGGCCATCTCTTCCCTGCTCCGGCAGTGTGTGGACCTTTCGGCCGCTAACTCCTCGGCCGCCCTCGAGGCCGCCGCATTACTCCTTCTGGCCTGCTCCTTGGCTTGAGCAAGTTCGGTCCGAAGGCTCTCCACAGCAGCGGCACTATCTGCATTTCACACACATGTTGTAAGGAGCTGGCTTCGGCTCCCTTACCAAGTGACCGCACAGAAACACTTACCTTGCGACTCATCAAGTCGCCTGTTGACCGGCGTGATGTCCGCATCCGCAACAGCGAGTTGCCGCTTTAGTTCAGCAACTCCATCAGTCCGGCTGGCCCCCGGACGACCCGCCACCTGCATCGGCACGGCGGAAATTTAAACCTGCGATTTTGATCCTCGGCACGCTGTCGATTTTGACAAACCTACCGAGTCTCAGGGGCTACTATCTATACAGGGCGCATTCTATATGCAAAAATGTTAAGAGGTGTGTCATTTTTATGTCCCTCAAACCCCGCCAGCAAACTCCTGACGGCATTATGCAACCCGCCTTCGGCGGACGAAATCCTTTCAATCACCATGCTCATCAATGTGTGGTGATCTTCTGAGATAGACGCCTTCTCAAGCAGATCCTTCAGCCGTACATCAGTTGGCGCCGAACTATCCGGCTTTGCCAAACCCAAGGGCTCCCTCCGTGACGACACTTCAGGCTCGTCCGCCCTATCCGACGGCGCCCCGGACGGAGGCGTCTCACTCTTCATCATCTCCGGACGAAGGTCCCCCGAAGACGAGCTCATTTGCGAAGGACGGAGATCCGAACTACAAGGTAATAACTTTAGTTATCCTCAGAAGCACAAATAGGGATGTCCCTTATTATGAAACTCCTTTCTTTCTACTTACGGCTCGTTGGAGGGCTGATTCTTTAAGGGAGATTGTGCGGCCGGGGCCTCCCCAGACGCAGGACCCTCTGGCGAAGATTTCTTCCCCCGTTTAGGGGCTTTTGCCCCCAGGTCCTCGGAGGCAATCCTCTTCTCCCCTTGGAGGGAGGGATTCTCGATCCCCCCTCTTTCAAGAGCCTCCTTAGGCGAGGCAGTAGCTTTCCTGCTTTCCCCTTCGCCTTCCTCTAGAGGCGCAACCTCAAGCATCCAGACCAGCACGGAATCTGGCGCGGTCTCGGGGAGGGGGGCCGGACACCATATCAATTTTGCTTCCGCTATCCACTCCTGTGTAGAAGGAAGTTGGTCATAAGGCGAATCATCGAAAGGCAAACAAACGGTATGTCCGGACTTGGAACTACTTACTTGAGTATCCGGGCGATTGCAGCTTAGGCCAGCATCCTCGGTCAATTCCGGACACGCCTCTTGCGATCCGAAGAATAATTTGTACATCTCCAGGGGTGTCATGCCCATGAAGTGTTGAAGAATCCGTGGGCCCTCCGGATTGAACTCCCACAGCCGGAGAGGGCGGCATTTGCAGGGCGGGAGACGCCTAATCAGCATAACCTGCATTACCACCACCATATCAACCTCCCTCGTTTGGAGATCTCGAATCCGGCCCTGCAGTAGGGGCACGTCCTTTGACGGCCCCCAGTTGAGCCCTTGGGTGACCCACGACATCAACCGTCGTGGAGGTCCCGGGCGGAATAAGGGCGGCGGCTTTTGTCTGTGGCCCCTCGGAACGGTAATATAGAACCACTCTTGCTGCCACGGGCCGAGCTCCTCTTGGAAGGAGCCAGCGGGCCATGGGGCATCGGCCCTCCTACTTATGGCCGCCCCGCCGCACTCCGCTTGACGCCCCCCGATCATCTTCGGCGCCACATTGAAGGTCTTCAGCCACAGGCCGAAGTGAGGGGTGACGCGGAGGAAGGCTTCGCAGACGACAATAAATGCGGAAATATGGAGGATGGACTCTGGAGCCAAATCATGGAATTCCAACCCATAGTAAAACATGAGCCCTCTCACAAAAGGATCCATGGGGAAGCCTAAACCCCGACGGAGGTGGGATACAAAAACGACGTACTCGCCGGGCTCGGGGGTGGGGATGGCCTACCCTTCGGCAGGCAACCTGTGTGAAATCTCATAAGCCAGGTACATGGCCTCCCGCAGCTTTAGCACATCCTCCTCCGTGACGGAGGAGGGCATCCACCGGCCTTGGAGGTCGGAACTGGACATCGTTGAAGGTCCGAAGCGCTCGAATCTGGAGCTCTAGGTGCTGGAACTTGGAGCGGGGAGAGGATTCGATGGAGGATTGAAGAAAAGAAACGAGCCTTGGTCCCGTTATAAAGAGGGAGAATACCGAGAGCCGTCTCCGTGACCGTTTGGGACTCGCCTTTGATAGAGGGGGCGTGGTGAAGGGCGCGGTTGGGTTACCCACGTCCGTATTGATGAGAATCCCGGATTAAGGGGGAGCACGATCTCTGCTTCGACAAGACGTGCCAAGGAAACCGCTTCGCTAAATGCACTGAGGTGGTAGAGTAAAAAACGATTCAAGCAATGTCTTGGTAGTGGCGTGACGTCATGCCGCAAAAAACGTCAGCAGATTGAACTTGTGTATATATTATTCTCTCTACGGTGGAATGTGGAATTTATTTTGCAGAGTCGGACACTATCCTGGTGTTCACAATCTTCTATCATTCGGAGGAGGAACCCGCCATGCAATGCCAAGCAATATACGCGCCGGACTTATCGTCATTGAAGCCTGGTTCAGGGGCTACTAAGGGAGTCCTGGATTAGGGGGTGTCCGGATAGCCGGACTACCATCATCAGCCGGACTATCATCATCGACCGGACTCCAAGACTATGAAGATACAAGATTGAAGACTTCGTCCAGTGTCCGGATGGGACTTTCCTTGGCGTGGAAGGCAAGCTTGGTGATACGGATACGTAGATCTCCTACCATTGTAACCGACTCTATGTAACCCTAGCCCTCTCCGGTGTTTATATAAACCGGATGGCTCTAGTCTGTGGGACACAAAAACAACCATTACAATCATACCATAGGCTAGCTTCTAGGATTTAGCCTCCTTGATCTCATGGTAGATCCACTCTTGTAAACATCCGCAATATCAGTATCAATCAAGCAGGACGTAGGGTTTTACCTCCATCAAGAGGGCCCGAACCTGGGTAAAACATCGTGTCCCTTGTCTCCTGTTACCATCCGCCTAGATGCACAGTTCGGGACCCCCTACCCGATATCCGCCGGTTTTGACACCGACACCCTCCGAGAGGGGTAGCCCCTCCCGGTGGACCCCCGGAACCCTTCCCGTGGCCCCGGTACAATACCAATATGCCCCCGAAACTTTCCGGTGTCCGCATGACAACTTCCCATATATAAATCTTTACCTCCGGACCATTTCAGAACTCCTCGTGACGTCCGGGATCTCATCCGGGACTCCGAACAACATTCAGTAATCACATACAAGTCTTCCTAATAACCCTAGCGTCACTGAACCTTAAGTGTGTAGACCCTACGGGTTCGGGAGACACGCAGACATGACCGAGACGGCTCTCCAGTCAATAACCAACAGCGGGATCTGGATACCCATGTTGGCTCCCACATGCTCCTCGATGATGTCATCGGATGAACCACGATGTCGAGGATTCAATCAACCCCGTATGCAATTCCCTTTGCCAGATGGTATGTTACTTGCCCGAGACTCGATCGTCGTTCAGTCTCGTTACCGGCAAGTCACTTTACTCGTACCGTAATGCATGATCCCGTGACCAGACACTTGGTCACCTTGAGCTCATTATGATGATGCACTACTGAGTGGGCCCAGTGATACCTCTCCGTCATACGGAGTGACAAATCCCAGTCTCGATCCGTGTCAACCCAACAGACACTTTCGGAGATACCTGTAGTGCACCTTTATAGTCACCCAATTACGTTGTGACGTTTGGTACACCCAACGCACTCCTACGGTATCCGAGAGTTACACGATCTCATGGTCTAAGGAAGCAAAGAGATACTTGACATTGGAAAAGCTCTAGCAAAACGAACTACACAATCTTGTGCTATGCTTAGGATTGGGTCTTGTCCATCACATCATTCTCCTAATGATGTGATCCCGTTGTCAACGACATCTAATGTCCATAGTCAGGAAACCATGACTATCTGTTGACCAACAAGCTAGTCAACTAGAGGCTTACTAGGGACGTATTGTGGTCTATGTATTCACACATTTATTACGATTTCCGGATAATACAATTATAGCATGAATATAATACAATTATCATGAACAAGGAAATATAATAATAATCCTTTTATTATTGCCTCTAGGGCATATTTCCAACACTTCGGTCACTCCTTTCAACTCCCGATTTCTTTCTTATGAAAATATGAAAATGAGTTTCACTTGTTCTCTAGAAGCTATACAGCATCCTTGGGTAAAAGGAGCTTTGTCTGTCACGGGCAAGCTCCGTAAAGAAAATATGGACCTCAAAGAACAAATTAATAAGCTCGAGGAGGTGAATCGTATTCTGAAGGGCATAATCGCCAAGAAGATCATCACACCAACCGTGAAGAAGGAGAAATAATCACATTGGTATGGGCACTCCCCTTGTCAACTACCAAGCTTGGGGGAGGGGCCCCGGTATCGTATCACCATCAAACTCCTATCTTTACCGCTTTATTTAGTTCGATCCTTTTAGTAGTATCTTGATCTATTAGTAGTTGAAGTTTTTGATATCAAGTAGTTTTGAGTTTTTTGTTGTGATCTCTTTTTGTAATCGACTCCGTGTGCTACCTATAATAAAGATTAGTGTTGAGTCAAGGGCTTTGCTATGTTGCTATGATCTTGAAAAGTAGAAAGAACAAAAGAGTTTATATTGATCTTATGGATAGTGATAACTTCATACATAGAAAGTATGAGGCATAAAAATTGTTGAGAGTTGATGAACGTAGCCTTGGTCATCGTTGCAATTAATAGGAAGTGATAAAGAAAGAGGGGTTCACATATAAATATATTATCTTGGACATCTTTTATGATTGTGAAGCACTCATTAAGTATGACATGCTAAAAGAGTTGACGTTGGACAAGGAAGACAATGTAATGGTTTATGTTTTCTGACATCTCAGTTAAAGTATATTGTCATTGACCTTCCAAACATGTTGAGCTTGCCTTTCCCCCTCATGCTATCCATATTCCTTGCACCAAGTAGAGATACTACTTGTGCTTCCAAATATCCTTAAACCCAGTTTTGCCATGAGAGTCCGCCATACCTACCCATGGATTGAGTAAGATCCTTCAAGTAAGTTGTCATCGGTACAAGCAATAAAAATTGCTCTCTAAATATGTATGACTTATTAGTGCAGAAAAAATAAGCTTTGAACGAACTTGTTGTGGAAGTAATAAAAGCGACGGACTGCATAATAAAGGTCCACATACAAGGGGCAATATAAAGTGATGTTCTTTTGCATTAAGATTTTGTGCATAAACCCTAAACACACATGACAACCTCTGCTTCCCTCTGCGAACGGCCTATCTTTTACTTTATGTTTCACTTTATGCTTGAGTCAAGGTGATCCTCACCTTTCCCTTTTTCATTTTATCCTTTGGCAAGCTCCTCGTGTTTGAAAGATCATGATGCATATATCCAATTGGATGTAAGTTGGCATATGCTATTATTGTTGACATCACCTAAAGGTGAATACGTTGGGAGGCAACACAATAAGCCCCTATCTTTCTCAGTGTCCGGCTGAAACTCTATAACCACAAGTATTGCGTGAGTGTTAACAATTATAGGGGACAACGAGATAGTTGAGTATGTGAGCTTGCTGAAAAGCTCTATTATTGACTCTTTCTGATGTTACGATAAATTGCAATTGCTTCAATGACTGAGATTATAGTTTGTTAGTTCCCAATGAAGTTTTTGAACCATACTTGACATTGTGAATTGCTTATTACTTGAACATAGGAAATCATATGACAAAATCCATATATGTTGCTGTTATTAGAATGATCATGATGCCCTCATGTCCGTATTTTATTTTTATCGACACCTCTATCTCTAAACATGTGGACATATTTTTCGATTTCGGCTTCCGCTTGAGGACAAGCGAGGTCTAAGCTTGGGGGAGTTGATACGTCCATTTTGCATCATGCTTTTCTATCAATATTTATTGCATTATGGGCTGTTACTACACATTATATCTCAATACTTATGGCTATTCTCTCTTATTTTACAAGGTTTACCATGAAGAGGGGGAATGCCGGCAGCTGGAATTCTGGCTGGAAAAGGAGCAAACGTTGGAAACCTATTCTGCACAACTTCAAAAGACCTGAGACTCCACGAAACAACTTTTAGATTTAATAAGAATTTTTGGGCAAAAGAAATAGGCCAGGGGGCCCACACCCTGTCCAGGAGACAGGGGGGCGCCCCCCTATGGCGCCCCCCCCTATCTCCTGGGCTCCCTGGTGGGCCTCTGACGTCCATCTTCTGCTATATGAAGGGTTTTCCCCTGGAAAAAACCGTGGGCAAGCTTATGGGACGAAACTCCGCCGCCACGAGGCGAAACCTTGGCGGAATCAATCTAGGGCTCTGGCGAAGCTGTTCTGCCGGGGACACTTCCCTCCGGGAGGGGGAAATCATCACCAACGTCATCAACAACGATCCTCTCATCGGGAGGGGGTCAATCTCCATCAACATCTTCACCAGCACCATCTCCTCTCAAAACCCTAGTTCATCTCTTGTATCCAATCTTGTATCAAAACCACAAATTGGTACCTGTGGGTTGCTAGTAGTGTTGATTACTCCTTGTAGTTGATGCTATTTGGTTTACTTGGTGGAAGATCATATGTTCAGATCCTTTATGCATATTATTACCCCTCTGATTATGAACATGAATATGCTTTGTGAGTAGTTACGTTTGTTCCTGAGGGCATGGGTGAAGTCTTGCTATTAGTAGTCATGTGAATTTGGTATTCGTTCGATATTTTTATGAGATGTATGTTGTCTCTCCTCTAGTGGTGTTATGTGAACGTCGACTACATGACACTTCACCATTATTTGGGCCTAGAGGAAGGCATAGGGAAGTAATAACTAGATGATGGGTTGCTAGAGTGACAGAAGCTTAAACCCTAGTTTATGCGTTGCTTCGTTAGGGGTTGATATGGACCCATATGTTTAATGTTGTGATTAGGTTTACCTTAATACTCCTTTTTGTAGTTGCGGATGCTTGCAATAGGGGTTAATCATAAGTGGGATGTGTGTCCATGTTAGGGCAGTACCCAAGTGCCGGTCCACCCACATATCAAATTATCAAAGTAACAAACGCGAATCTTATGAACGTGATGAAAACTAGCTTGACGAGAATTCCCAATGTGTCCTCGGGAGCTCCTTCTTCATTATTAGAATTTGTCCAGGCTTATCCTTTGCTACATAAAGGATTGGGCCACCTTGCTGCAATTTATTTACTTTATTTACTTATTGCTTGTTACTATTTATCTTATCACAAAACTATCTATCACCTAATATTTAAGTGCTTGCAGAGAAAACCTTACTGAAAACCGCTTATCATTTCCTTCTGCTCCTCGTTCGGTTCGACACTCTTACTTATCTAAAGGACTACGATAGATCCCCTATACTTGTGGGTCATCAGGCAGCCGCAAGGAAGTGCCTCCTTATTACATGCAAAATAATTATTCCTCCACCTAATAGTAGGGACCCACCAGACGGGCCACCGTATTTCATGAAAAAAATTGTTTCCCCCTTGACTGCTGGGACCCACCGGACGGGCCACCGTATTTCGCGAAAAAAATGCCCCCTCCCCCGCTGTCAGCTCGGACCCACCGGAAGTGCCTCCTTATTACGCACAAAAAAATGAATACTCCCCTGCTAGCTGGGACCCACCTTGGTGGGAGGCTGACTTGTGGGCCTACTAAGTTGACGGGGACGGAGGGCTTTGTCAACTTAGTCAATATGAACGATTCTAGCTCTAGTGACCGTACGATGTCCATCCAACGGCCGTAGTGCTTTTTCAACCTGTGGTCTTCTTGCTCCAGCCGCCCAAAGCACCGCCGGTCGTGCCGCATGCTCCTGCCTCCCGTGGCCGGTTGTGCTGCCGTGGAGGCCTCACTATCGGTGTCAAAACCGATGGATCTCAGGTAGGGGGTCCCGAACTGTGTGTCTGAGGCTAATGGTAACAGGAGGCGGGGGGCACAATGCTTTCCCAGGTTCGGGCCCTCTCGGTGGAGGTAATACCCTACTTCCTGCTTGATTGATCTTGACGATATGAGTATTACAAGAGTTGATCTACCACGAGATCATAGAGGCTAAACCCTAGAAGCTAGCCTATGATTATGATTGTTGTTGTCCTACGGACTGAACTCTCCGGTTTATATAGACGTCGTGGGGGGCTAGGGTTACACAGAGTCGGTTACAGAGAAGGAGATCTACATATCCGAATTGCCAAGCTTGCCTTCCACGCAAAGGAGAGTCCCACCCGGACACGGGACGAAGTCTTCAATCTTGTATCTTCATAGTACAACTATCCGGCGTAAGTACATAGTCTGGCTGTCCGAGGACCCCCTAATCCAGGACTCCCTCAGTAGCCCCTCAACCAGGCTTCAATGACGATGAGTCCGGCGCGCAAATTGTCTTCGGCATTGCAAGGCGGGTTCCTTCTCCGAATACTCCATAGAAGATTTTGAACACAAGGATCATGTCCGGCTCTGCAAAACAAATTCCACATACCACCGTAGAGAGTATAATATTCCACAAATCTAATCTGCTAACAACTTTTCACAGCATGACATCACGTCACAGCCCGGTCATTATTCAAACCATTTTTCTCAACCAGCTGCTGCACATATTGCAAGGCGGTTTCCTTGGCACGTCTTGTCGAAGCAGAGATCGTGTCCGCTTATCTCGAGATTCTCATTAATACGGGTGTGGGTAACCCAACCGTGCCATCAATCGCGGTGCTTGGGGAATAAGCGATTTTATGGGGCAAGTGGGGAGGCGCACAGTTTCTACCACCTTTATAAAGACATAAGGATTCCTCTTTTTCACCCACGCCTTCTTCCCCTGCTCATCCATTCTCGCACGCTCGAGCTCCAGCACCCAAGTTCTCACCTTCTCCATAAAGCCATTCCAAACATGTCTGGAGCAGGAGGCAAGTGGATGGTCTCCTCCGTTACGGAGGAGGACATTACGAAGCTCCGGGAAGCCGTATATGTGGCCGCAAACATCGCGCACCGGCTCCCAGACGCAGGGCAGATCGTCCCTACTCCAGAACCCCACGAGAGGGTTGTATTCCTTGCTCACTTCATCCGCAGACTGGGATTCCCCCTCCACCAATTTGTCCGTGGGCTCATGTTCTACTACGGGCTGGACTTCCATGATATGGCCCCCAATTTCATCCTCAACATCTCGGCGTTTATCGTCGTGTGCGAGGCCTTCCTCCGCATCAAGCCCCATGATACGTCTCCAACGTATCTATAATTTTTTATTGTTCCATGCTATTATATTACCCCTTTTGGATGTTTATGAACTTTCATTTACACATTTATATCATTTTTGGGACTAACCTACTAACCGGAGCCCCAGCCCATATTGTTGTTTTTTTCCCTATTTCAGTATTTCGAAGAAAAGGAATATCAAATGGAGTCCAAATGGAATGAAACCTTCGGGAGCGTGATTTTTGGAACGAACGTGATCCGGAGAGCTTAGAGTGCAAGTCAAGAAGTACCCGAGGCCCCCACGAGATAGGAGGCTGCCCCCCCCTGTAGGGCGCGCCCCCTTGTCTCGTGGGCCCCTCGGGCGGCCATTGACGTACTTCTTCCTCCTATATATACCTACGTACCCCGAAAACATCCAGGGGCACCACGAAACACAATTTCCACCGCCGTAACCTTCTGTATCCGCGAGATCTCATCTTGGAGCCTTTGTCGGCATTCTGCCGGAGGGGGAATCGACCACGGAGGGCTTCTACATCAACATCCTTGCCCCTCCGATAAGTTGTGAGTTGTTTACCATAGACCTATGGGTCCATAGTTATTAGCTAGATGGCTTCTTCTCTCTTTTTGAATCTCAATACAATGTTTCCCCCCTCTCTTGTGGAGATCTATTCGATGTAAACTCTTTTTGCGGTGTGTTTGTCGAGATCCGATGAATTGTGGGTTTATGATCAAGTTTATCTATGAATAATATTTGAATCTTCTCTGAATTCTTTTATGTATGATTGAGTTATCTTTGCAAGTCTCTTCAAATTATCAGTTTGGTTTGGCCTACTAGATTGGTCTTTCTTACCATGGGAGAAGTGCTTAGCTTTGGGTTCAATCTTGCGGTGTCCTTACCCAGTGACAGAAAGGGTTGCAAGGCACGCATTGTATTGTTGCCATCGAGGATAACAAGATGGGGTTTATATCATATTCCTTGAGTTTATGCCTCTAGATCATGTCATCTTGCTTAATGTGTTACTCTTTTCTTATGAACTTAATACTCTAGATGCAGGCAGGAGTCGGTCGATGTGTGGAGTAATAGTGGTAGATGCAGGGAGGAGTCGGTCTACTTGTTATGGACGTGATGACTATATACATGATCATGCCTAGATAATCTCATAACTATGCGCTTTTCTATCAATTGCTCGACAGTAATTTGTTCACCCACCGTAATACTTATGCTATCTTGAGAGAAGCCTCTAGTGAAACCTATGGCCCCCGGGTCTATCTCTTATCATATTTGCTTTCCATCTACTTTTATTTTCATCTTTACTTTTTGCATCTATATTATAAAATATGAAAAATATATTTATCTTATCATACTATCTTTACTATATCTCACTTTCGCAAGTGGTCGTGAAGGGATTGACAACCCCTTTATTGTGTTGGTTGCGAGTTCTCAGTTTGTTTGTGTAGGTGTGTGGGACTTTTGAGAAGCCTCCTACTGGATTGATACCTTGGTTCTCAAAACTGAGGGAAATACTTACGCTACACTTGCTGCGTCACCCTCTCCTCTTTGAGGAAAACCAACGCAAGCTCAAGACGAAGCAATAAGGATTTTTGGCGCCGTTGCCGGGGAGGTCTTTGCTCAAGTCAAGACATACCAAGTACCCATCACAAACCCATCTCCCTCACATTTACATTATTTGCCATTTGCCTCTCATTTTCTTCTCCCCCACTTCACCCTTGCCGTTTTATTCGCCCTCTCTTTCCCAATCCCCTCCTCTCTTTTTCTCTTACCGTTTTTCTGCTTGCTTGTGTGTTGGATTACTTGTTGCCATGGCACAAGATAATACCAAATTGTGTGATTTCTCAAAAGAATTTTAATGCCTTGCTTGAAGAAAAATTGCTCAAAGTTGATGATTTGGCTAGGAACGTTGATAGACTTTCGGTTGATGTTGATTCTCTTAAACTTAGACCTTCTCCTCCTAAGCATGATATCAATGAGTCCCTCAAATTAATGAGAATTTCCATTGATGAGTGTAATGAAAGAACCGCTAGATAGCGTGCTAAGAAAGATGGCTTTATAAAAGCGTGTTCTTCTAGTTTCCATGAAAATAATGGTGAGCATCTTAAAGTTATTGATGCGTCTCCTATTAGATCTATGTTTTGCAATATGAATTTTGATGATTATGGGACTGATGATGAATCAACTTTGCCTAGAGGGCGTCCCAAGAATTCGGAATCTTTAGATCTTGATGCTAAATTTGGTAAAAGTGAGATGGGAGAATCCTCAACTTATAATAACATTGAACCTACTATCTCGGATTTCAAGGAATTTGATTATGATAATTGTTCTTTAAAAGGTTGTATTTCCTTGTTGCAATCGGTTGTTAATTCTCCTCATGCTTATTGTCAAAATAAAGCTTTTACCAAACATATTGTTGATGCCTTGATGCAATCTTATGATGAAAAACTTAATTTGGAAGTTTCTATACCTAGAAAACTTAATGATGAGTGGGAACCTACTATAAAGGTTAGAATTAAAGATTATGAGTGTTTTTCTTTGTGTGATTTGGGTGCTAGTGTTTCCACGATTCCGAAAACTTTATGTGATATTCTAGGTTTTCATGATCTTGATGATTGCTCCTTAAATTTGCACCTTGCGAATTCCACCATTAAAAAGTCAATGGGAAGGATCAATGATGTTCTTATTGTTGCAAATAGAAATTCGGTGCCCGTAGATTTTATCGTTCTTGATATAGATTGCAATCTTTCTTGCCCTATTATTCTTGGTAGACCTTTCCTTAGAACGATTGGTGCGATTATTGATATGAAGCAAGGGAACATTAGATTCCAATTTCCCTTAAAGAAAGGCATGGAGCAATTTCCAAGAAAGAAAGTCAAATTACCTTATGAATCTATCATGCGTGCTACTTATGAATTTAGTGCCAAAGATGGCACTACTTAGATCTATCCTCGCTTTTTATGCCTAGCTAGGGGCGTTAAACGATAGCGCTAGTTGGGAGGCAACCCAATTTTCTTAATGTTTTTTGTTTTTGGTCCTGTTTAGCAATAAATCCTGCATCTACCTTCTGTTTAGATGTGTGTTTATCTTTTAATTAGTGTTTGTGCCAAGTAGAACCTATAGGATAACCTACGATGATAGTTGATTTGATTCTGCTGAAAAACAGAAACTTTGCGCGCACGAATATAATTTTATTAAATCACAGGAACGTGCTTTTGCATTGATTCTTTTTTATTCTCTTCAATAAATAAATTTTCCAGGACTTCCTATTTTTGTAGGATTTTTAGAGTTCCAGAAGTTTGCGTTAGTTACAGATTTCTACAGACTGTTCTGTTTTTGACAGATTCTGTTTTTCGTGTGTTGTTTGCTTATTTCAATGCATCTATGGCTAGTAAATTAGTTTATAAACCATAAGGAAGTTGGAATACAGTAGTTTTAACACCAAATTAAATAAATAATGAGTTCATTGCAGTACCTTATGTGGTGGTTTTATTTTCTTTCACTAACAGAGCTTATAAGATTTCCTATTGAGTTTTGTGTTGTGAAGTTTTCAAGTTTTGGGTAAAGCCTTTATGGACTATGGAATAAAGGATGGCAAGAGCCTAAGCTTGCGGATGCCCAAGGCACCCCAAGATATTCAAGAATAGCCAAAAGCCTAAGCTTGGGGATGCCCCGGGAAGGCATCCCCTCTTTCGTCTTCGTTCATTGGTAACTTTACTTGGAGCTATATTTTTATTCGCTACATGATATGTGTTTTGCTTGGAGCGTCGTGTATTATATTAGTCTTTGCTTTTAGTTTAGCACAATCATCCTTGCTGTACACACCTTTTGGGAGAAGCCTATTTGATTAGAATTTGCTAGAATACTCTATGTGCTTCACTTATATCTTTTGAGCTTGATAGTTTTACTCTAGTGCTTCACTTATATCTTTTAGAGCACGGTGGTGTCTTAATTTTGAAGAAATTGCTAGTCTCTCATGCTTCACTTATATTATTTTGAGAGTCTCTTAGAACAGCATGGTATTTTCTATTATCATAAAGTTGGTCCTAGAATGATGAGCATCCAAGTTGGGTATAATAAAAACTATCATAGAAAAAGAATTGGATGCTATGATCAATATGATGCTTGATAATTGTTTTGAGATATGGAGGTAGTGATATTAAAGTCATGCTAGTTGAGGTGATTATGAAAAGTACTTGTGTTGAGGGTTGTGATTCCCGTAGCATGCACGTATGGTGAACCGCTTTGTGATGAAGTTGGAGCACAATTTTATTTATTGAGTGTCTTCCTTATGAGTGGCGGTCGGGGATGAGCGATGGCCTTTTCCTACCAATCTATCCCCCTAGGAGCATGCACGTAGTGCTTTGGTTTTTGATGACTTCTAGATTTTTGCAACAAGTACATGAGTTCTTTTGATTAATGTTGAGTCCATGGATTATACGCACCCTTTCACCCTTCCACCATTGCTAGCCTCTCTTGTACCATGCAAATTTCGCCGGTACCATATACCTTCCTCAAAACAGCCACCATACCTACCTATTATGGCATTTCCATAGCCATTCCGAGATATATTGCCATGCAACTTTCCACCGTTCCATTCATATGACACACATTACTTTTGTCATATTGCTCTTTGCATGATCATGTAGTTGACCTTGTATTTGTGGCAAGGCCACCTTCATAATTTTCATACATGTCACTCTTGATTCATTGCATATACCGGTGCACTGCCGGAGGCATTCATATAGAGTCATACCTTGTTCTAGCTTTGAGTTGTAAATCCATAAAAGTGTGATGATCTACATTATTAGAGCATTGTCCTAGTGAGGAAAGGATGATGAAGACTATGATTCCCCCACAAGTCGAGATGAGACTTTGGACTTTACAAAAAGAAAAAAAGAAAAAAGAGAAAAAAAAGAGAAAGGCCAAAAATAAAAAAGAAGGCCAAAGAAGAAAAAAAAGAAAAAGAAAAGAAAAAAATGAGACAAAAAGAGAGAAAGGACAATGCTACTATCTCTTTTTCCACACTTGTGCTTCAAAATAGCACCATGATCTTCATGATAGAGAGTCTCATATGTTGTCACTTTCATATACTAGTGGGAATTTTTCATTATAGAACTTGGCTTGTATATTCCAACGATGGGCTTCCTCAAAGCGCCCTAGGTCTTCGTGAGCAAGCGAGTTGGATGCACACCCACTTAGTTTCTTTTGTTGAGCTTTCATAAATTTATAGCTCTAGTGCATCTGTTGCATGGCAATCCCTACTCTCTCACATTGATATCTATTAATGGGCATCTCCACAGCCCGTTGATACGCCTAGCTGATGTGAGACTATCTTCTCCTTTTTTGTCTTCTCCACAACCACCATTCTATTCCACATATAGTGCTATGTCCATGGCTCACACTCATGTATTGCGTGAAAGTTGAAAAAGTTTGAGATTATTAAAGTATGAACAATTGCTTGGCTTGTCATCGGGGTTGTGCATGATTAAATATTTTGTGTGATGAAGATAGAGCAACAGCCAGACTATATGATTTTGTAGGGATAACTTTCTTTGGCCATGTTATTTTGAGAAGACATGATTACTTTGATTAGTATGCTTGAAGTGTTACTATTTCTTTTATCAATATGAACTTTTTTTTTGTATTCATTTGGATCTGAACATTCATGCCATAATAAAGAAAATTACATTATGAATTATGCTAGGTAGAATTCCACATCAAAAATTCTCTTTTTATCATTTACCTACTCGAGGACGAGCAGGAATTAAGCTTGGGGATGCTTGATACGTCTCCAACATATCTATAATTTTTTATTGTTCCATGCTATTATATTACCCCTTTTGGATGTTTATGGGCTTTATTTTACACATTTATATCATTTTTGGGACTAACCTACTAACCGGAGGCCTAGCCCATATTGCTGTTTTTTTTGCCTATTTCAGTATTTCAAAGAAAAGAAATATCAAACGGAGTCCAAACGGAATGAAACCTTCGGGAGCGTGATTTTTGGAACGAACGTGATCCGCTGAGCTTGGAGTGCAAGTCAAGAAGTACCCGAGGCCCCCATGAGATAGGAGGTCGTGCCCCCCTGTAGCACGCGCCCCCCTGTCTCGTGGGCCCCTCGGGCGGCCACCGACGTACTTCTTCCTCCTGTATATACCTACGTACCCCGAAAACATCCAGGGGCACCACGAAACACAATTTCCACCGCCTTAATCTTCTGTATCCGCGAGATCTCATCTTGGAGCCTTCGCCGGCACTCTGCCGGAGGGGGAATCGACCATGGAGGGCTTCTACATCAACATCCTTTCCCCTCCGATAAGTTGTGAGTAGTTTACCACAGACCTACGGGTCCATAGTTATTATCTAGATGGCTTCTTCTCTCTTTTTGGATCTCAATACAATGTTCTCCCCCTCTCTTGTGGAGATCTATTCTATGTAAACTTTTTTTGCGGTGTGTTTGTCGAGATCCGATGAATTGTGGGTCTATGATCAAGTTTATCTATGAATAATATTTGAATCTTCTCTGAATTCTTTTATGTATGATTGAGTTATCTTTGCAAGTCTCTTCGAATTATCAGTTTGGTTTGGCCTACTAGATTGGTCTTTCTTGCCATTGGAGAAGTGCTTAGCTTTGGGTTCAATCTTTCGGTGTCCTTACCCAGTGACAGAAAGGGTTGCAAGGCACGTATTGTATTTTTGCCATCGAGGATAACAAGATGGGGTTTATATCATATTGCTTGAGTTTATCCCTCTACATCATGTCATCTTGCTTAATGTGTTACTCTGTTCTTATGAACTTAATACTCTACATGCAGGCAGGAGTCAGTCGATGTGTGGAGTAATAGTGGTAGATGCAGGCAGGAGTCGGTCTACTTGTTATGGACATGATGCCTATATACATGATCATGCCTAGATAATCTCATGACTATGCGCTTTTCTATCAATTGCTCGACAGTAATATGTTCACCCACCGTAATACTTATGCTATCTTGAGAGAAGCCTCTAGTGAAACCTATGGCTCCCGGGTCTATCTCTTATCATATTTGCTTTCAATCTACTTTTATTTGCATCTTTACTTTTTGCATCTATATTATAAAATACCAAAAATACATTTATCTTATCATACTATCTTTACTAGATCTCACTTTCGCAAGTGGTCGTGAAGGGATTGACAACCCCTTTATTGCGTTGGTTGCGAGTTCTCAGTTTGTTTGTGTAGGTGTATGGGACTTTTGAGAAGACTCCTACTGGATTGATACCTTGGTTCTCAAAATTGAGGGAAATACTTACGCTACACTTGCTGCATCACCCTCTCCTCTTCGAGGAAAACCAACGCAAGCTCAAGACGTAGCACCCCACTTTGGCCTGTGGCTGAAGACCTTCAACGAGAAGCCGAAGGTGGTGGTCGGCCAGCAAGCAGAGTGTGGGGCGCAATGGTGGGCAAGATTCCCAATGTCACCTGGCTCGAAGGCTCCTATGTGGAGGCCGTGAAGGGGTGGCAATCGGGGTGGTTCTATATCACCGAGCCGTGCGATGCCAACTGGGCGGCAGCCCCCGAATTTCGATCTGGCATCCCCAGGCGGCTCACCTCCTGGAAAGAGAAGGGCTTAGCATGGGGTTCATCGGTGGAGCTGACCGGACTCCAGACCTATATCAAAAATATGATAAGCAAGAAAATCAAGCTTGTCAACGTGGTCCAGGTCATGCTCTTCCGCCGGATCCTTCCGTGTCAAAGAAGGGCTTTCAATATGTGGGAGTTCGACCTGGCCGAACACCAGACGCTGCGAGAGCTCTTCGATATGACGCACAAAGACGTCTGGAAGGTGTTGTTCAAGGCCGCGGAGGTACCTCCTCCCATTACCGAGGATCGCGAACTCAGCGCAAAGCACCCCGCCAATCCGGTAAGCTCTTCATATTTTACAGGATGTTCCTTTCCCCGGTATATTCGTGGGAGGAATCTAAGCCTCCACGCCAATTTAACAAGACTGGGTAGCGACAGCAGAGCAGATCGACTGTCCAGCTCCACTACCTGAAGATCCAGCAACGGCTCTCTTAACGGAGATGCTGTTTCCGGCGCCCTATGAGGTGACGGAGAAGAAGGCCAAGAAGAAGGCCACAGGGACCAGGAAAGGTCTCCGGCGCAAGGTTGTATCAGACTCATCGTCTGAAGACACCGAGGCGCGCTCCTCCAATGAAAACGAGGAGGAGGAAGAGGAAAACCCTCCCCCCAACTGGGGGGAGAAAAGGAAGGCCGCCCCATCTGGGGAGGCCGAAGGGTCGAAGAAAGGAAAGACCCTCCCTCCGGACCACTCCACCACAGCCGCCTACAGTGGCGAGGAGTGGTTGCCCAGGGCCAAGCCCCTGGCAAAGTCGTAAGTATCTGGACACTATAATACTTCCGGTATGTTTTGCTTTATTGCTTTTTATCATACCAAACATGATCGTGTAGTCCGGCCAAAGCCCACATCGACGTATCCTCTTCAGATGGGTCTTTGGGCCAGTCGGCGATGAACAGCGATTCACTCCCGACGGCCACCTCCCCCCGGCCCGCGGACGACCCCGAGGTGTTTTCTCAGAGGATACCGGACCAGGGGGAGACAATTCTGGAGACGCGCCAAGGCGAAATCCCAGACGCCGGGCACAGGGGTGGGAAGACCCCCATGGATGCTGATGACAGGGGCCACAACAAGTCTGGCCCTCAGTCGGATACTGCACCAGAACCCGCAGCGGTTCGGATTCAGGCAGGCAGCCTCTCTCTAAAGGGAGCGAGCCATCCGTGCCGATGACCTCTGTCCATCCAGAGGCATCGGACAACTTGTTGGAAGCGCTTTGCAGCGCTTCCATTGGCGAAGAGCACTGCACCATCATGAGTGCGGTGATTGAGAAGGTTCGGTCCGCCAAAAGCGGATTGACCGAGGCTTGCGCCAGCCTCCTAACAGGCTTTGAGGTAAGTAATAAAACTATGAGAAAATATCACAGTATAGACAGTAGCCCCTGATGCTCTATTTGGCGTTCAGAAAAGAAAGGCCAAACAGAGGATCAAATAACATCCGCAGGAGTCTAACAGAAAATGTCCATGTGAATGAGCAGGCGTCACTGTTGGCTGCTGCCACTCATACTGCGGACGTCTCCAGATTGAAGCAAGACCTGGAGCAGACCGAGGGAGAGCTCGGCCTCGTGAAGAGGCAGCTCGAGGAGAACAAAGGTAAGTAATACCCTATCTGTGTATTGATAAAGAAAAAATGGTTTCAGCTTATAGAAGCGTCCTGAACTTTAATAGGGGCCACGACCGAAGTGGCTGCCCTTAAGAAGGGGCCGAAGACAAAGCGGCCTTGGAGCGCACCGATCGAGAGAAGCAAGAGGCTCGTGTCGACGAGGTCCAGCAAGAGCTCCAGGATTTCGTCAAAAAATACGAGTCCTTGGAGCATGACTCTAAACGCAAGAGTCCGAGCTTGCTGAGGCCCTCCAGATTGCGTGAGACGCAAAAGCCGAAGCCCAAAGGGCCCTCCAGGAGATTCAGGCGGCCAAAAAGATAGCGGCGGGTAAGGCATTCATTATGCAAAGCAAGCATGTGAAGGAGACTTTCCTTTTACTTACCCGAATTCGGAGCTCTCCAGGAGCGTTCGCGGATCTACCGTGCAGCATATCGGATGCCGCAGAGTTCTACCGGGCCAAAGAAGGGAGCTCGACGGAGAAGTTGTTCTGGTCTCAATATATTGGGACCGAACATCCGATGCCCTTGAGCGACCAGCTGAAGCAACTGGTCGAATTGCACAAGGCAGCCAAACTGGCCATGAAGGACCTTATAGTCCGGATGTTGCCTGCCGAGCCCTTGCCCAGCAGCTACTTCGGCATCGTGAAGCGGCTTGTGAGCGCCTGCCCGCGGCTTGAAGCCATAAAGCGGCCAGTTTGCATTGAAGGTGCGCGCAGGGCCTTCGCTCGTGCGTAAGTGCACTGGGCGAACATGGATGCCGAGAAGCTGGTGACGGAGGGGCCGCCGGAGGGCAAGGAGCACCGCCACCCCGAAAAGTATTATGACAGTGTCCTGAAGGGCGCCCGCCTTGTGGCGGAGGAATGTGCTAAGGATGTAATATTTGAATGAATGTACTCATGTGATCTTGTAATATGAAAACGAGTTCATTTGCGCTATATAACGCTTATTGATTTAAAATTTTACCTTCTGTGCGGCCGTTTATAAAATCTGAGAGTTGGCCAGTCGTCAGCTTCTGCCCCCATGTAACTAGTACCGGGGTGTTCGGGATAAATCTAAACACTCTTGATCCAAATTTTTGGTCCTTTAAGGAGGTGTTTAGCGCAATGAACAAGGCAATCGGACTATACAGCTTTATCACTCTCACTTGGCCATAGAAATCTATAATTTTAAATTTTGGCGTAGCCCCTGGTATTCGGAAGACCGAACTTGGGGCGCTATACACGCCTAAATCGGACAAGGCCGTTTCCTCGCCCAAAGCGGAAAAAATCTTTAAGGATTTGAGACCTCTCGAACAGTGATCGGCTCTCGCCGCATCATGACAGTCAGTTTTCGGCTTTCTCTACTGAGGTGCTCGTCCGGAAGAACCGGGACACAATCGCAGTGGTTCTCCCTGTGCCACCTTAGCCGATGTAACGGAATGTAAGGCAGCAAAACATGGGAGCCGGGCAAACCCAACTATTGACCCAAGACATGATTTGGAGCTGATGCATATAATGCTATAAGTTCGGGGTGCCACACTGTTGAAAGTGTGCGGACTTTTCTTTGCCGTGTTATGGGGTACACTAAAGCCCCTAGCGGACTGAGCATACCAGAATGTACGGGTGCAATTTGTAATAAACAAGCAGTCAAGGAAAAAGATAAAGAAATGTAATAATAAGCTAACGATGTACATTATTTTCCATTGTTATTTAAATAATACGTCAAGGCGTATGTATACAAGTAGTGCGATAAGCGAAATAGGACTATTTGACATGTCCTAACCAAGGGCAAGCTGTGTGTGGGTATGTAAAATGGGTATAACAATCATTATCAGAGACCACCTGGGGATTCCCTAGTACGTCAAAGCTCCTTGCCTCCTTGTTGTTTCCGTCCCGTGATGGTTCCGATAATCAGGCTATCAGAAAGAGCTTCCAGAAAATAGGGTCCTAAAAGAAAGAAAAGGGTGAAGGTATACGGGTCCTGGGGTGGTTAAGCCACATTGTGGACCACATTATAGATGTGCCTCCGCCTATGCCCATGGTATTTTAAGTGCGTAATTATGTACGTGCAGCACAAATTTCTCCGCTTGACTGGGACTAGGGCGGAGGACGAATTGCTAGGCGAGCTCAAGGCGTGCCGGACGATCCTGTTGTAGAGTACTCCAGACTCTCTTGGCGGTGTCCGGGGGCTTTATTGCCGAATTGGAGGTCTGCCTAAGAAGGCTGCTCTGTACCTCTGCTGCGAGGGCCGCAGTGTGCTCCTCTGTACGGAGGGACTGCTCTGTGTTTCCATTGACTGTTATAACCCCGCGAGGTCCTGGCATCTTAAGCTTAAGGTATGCATAGTGCGGCACCGCATTGAATCTGGCGAATGCGGTTCGTCCGAGCAGTGAGTGATATCCACTATGGAAGGGGACGATATCGAAGATTAACTCCTCACGTGCAACATGCCTCTACACCTGGTATGACACCTTTTAAAGGTGGTTTTTGTTGGTTTGATCCTTGAGGGATCGATGCCCATTTTGCGCACTGTATCCTGATAGAGCAGGTACAGGCTCCTACCACCGTCCATAAGGACTCTTGTAAGGTGGAATCCGTCAATGATGGGGTCGAGGACCAATGCGGCCGAACCGCCATGACGGATACTGGTCGGATGGTCCCTGTGATCGAACGTGATCGGACAAGACGACCATGGGTTGAACTTTGGGGCGACTGGCTCCATCACATAGACGTCCCTTAGTGCACGCTTCCGTTCCCTCTTGGGAATATGGGTTGCGTATATCATGTTTATCGTTTTCACTTGGGGAGGAAATTTCTTCTGTCCTCCTGTGTTCGGTGACCGGGGCTCCTCATCGTCATCGCTATGCGGCCCCTTTTCCTTGTTTTCGGCATTCAACTTGCCAGCTTGTTTGAACACCCAACATTCTCTGTTGGTGTGGTTGGCTGGTTTATCGGGAGTGTCGTGAATTTGACACAAGCGATCGAGTATGCGGTCCAGACTGGACGGGCCTGGATTATTCCTTTTGAATGGCTTTTTCTGCTGACCGGACTTAGAGCTATTGAATCCGGCATTGACAGCTGTGTCTTTGGTGTTGTCGCCATTGTTGCGACGCTTGTGTCTGTTGCGTCGAGGCTTGCCATTGCTATCTCTGGCATCTGAAGTGCCATGATTTCTTGATGTGTTGTTGCTACGAGCCAGCCAGCTGTCCTCGCCCGCACAAAAGCAGGAGTCCTCGGCTTCTCTTGGCCGAGATGTCGAGCGAGCCACTCGTCGCGGATGTTATGCTTAAAGGCCTCTAGGGCTTCGGCATCCGGACAGTCGACAATTTGGTTCTTTTTAGTTAGGAACCGAGTCCAGAATTTCCTGGCTGACTCTCCGGGCTGTTGGGTTATGCGACTTAAGTCATTAGTGTCCGGTGGTCGCACATAAGAGCCCTGGAAGTTGTCAAGGAATGCGTCTTTCAGGTTCTCCCAACTGCCAATAGAGTTTTCTGGTAGGCTATTCAGCCAATGCCGAGCTGGTCCTTTGAGTTTTAGTGGGAGGTACTTGATGGCATGTGGATCATTGCCGCGGGCCATGTGAATGTGGAGAAGGAAATCTTCAATCCATACCGCGGGGTCTGTTGTACCATCGTATGATTCAATATTCACGGGTTTAAACCCTTCAGGGAATTCATGATCCATTACTTCATCAGTGAAGCATAGGGGGTTTGCGGCGCCTCTATGCCAGGCTACATCACGACACAGTTCAAATGAGTCTGATCTGTTGTATTTGGCCAGCCGGATTTGTTTTTAGTATATCCGGCGTGACGGTCATCGTCACGCGTTGGGGCGCGCCCCCATGATCCGTAGATCGATCTTGACTGTCCTGCTTTGTTTTCCAATTTGTCTCGCAGGTCATGCGTGTAGCCCCGGGCCTTCGTGTTTTTGCTTGTTTGGCGACGGGGTGCGGGCTGGACTTCGGGCTGATACGCCGCTTTGTCTCGGCCACGAGGTGGCCGGTTAGCCGCATCATGCGCTGGTAGTGTAGGCTTTAATGCCTCCTCCTCGAGTTGAGGTAGCAACATGCGCTTTGTGTAACTTTTGGTTGGGCGCTCGAGTCCGTATTCCTCGGCAGCCAGGACCTCAGCTCATCTATCAGTTAGCAGATCTTGATCAGCTTGAAGCTGCTGCTGCTTTTTCTTCAGGCTTTTTGCAGTGGCTATAAGAGGCACTTGAAGCGCTCCTGCTTGATGGGATCCTCAGGCACGATGAATTCTTCGTCGCCGAGGCTCACCTCGTCTTCGGAGAGGGGCATGTAATTGTCATCCTATGATTCTCCATCCATTGCCTGTTCCTTAGGGCTAGCTTGCCCATCCTCCCATTCAGCCTGCTCGAAGCCTGGATGGGTGGGATTGTTTTCGTCCTTGGTGTTATCCGGAGCGTTATTGTCTCTTGTGCCGGTATCTCTATTTTTGCTATGACGAGGCTTAGAGCGGCGCCGATGACGTCGGTGCTTAGATTGCTTCTCAAGGGGATTATCCTCCGTTGCCTCATCGCCATCGCTTTCTTTAGGGGTGTCCACCATATATATATATATATATATATATATATATATATATATATATATATGTATATATATATATATATATATATATATATCATATGATGAGGTGGTTGTCCAGCGCCCTGAGGGCGGTGTTTCCTGTTCCTCTCCGACATCGTCGTCCATACCGTCGATGTCTTCAGAGTTGAAATCAAGCATGTCGGTTAAGTCGTCGACAGTGGCTATTAAGTGGGTGGTGGGTGGGGAATGAATTTCTTCGTCGTCCGCTTCCCACTCGAGCCGAACATAGTTCGGCTAAGAGTCTCCGGATAGAGAGAGAGATTTCAGTGAATTTAGCATGTTGCCCAAGGGCGAGTGCTGAAAGATATCCGCGGAGGTAAACTCCATGATCGGTGCCCAAACAGGTTTGATAGGCACGGATGCGCGTGGTTTGGAGCCCATTGTCGGAGATGAGTCCGAGGGTCCGATGACACAGACCTCATTGGAGGCAAAGTCTGTGTTTGGCTCTATCACCGATGAGTGTGCGGCCTCCGAGGCGGGGTCTATCCACCCGTCCTCGGATGGCACGATCTGCTCCGGATCTAAGGCCAGGGCAACTGCAGGTGCGTTCTCCCGAACGTTGTCCGGTGATAGATCTAAGTCATGTTCATCATGATTGTATGGCGCGCCTGTCATGGGCTCGAATCCGTCGAAGATCAAGTCTCCACCGATGTCGGCAGTGTAGTTTAAGCTTCCAAACCTGACCTGATGGCCAGGGGCGTAGCTATCAATCTGCTCCAGATGGCCAAGCGAGTTGGCCCGCAGTACGAAGCTGCCGAATACGAAGATTTGTCCGGGAGGAAAACATCACCCTAGCTCGCATCGTTATAGATGATTGAAGGAGCCATCAAGCCTTATCGTGATGACACAGTGGAACTCTCAATGAAAGCACCAATGTCGGTGTCAAAACCGGCGGATCTCGGGTAGGGGGTCCCGAACTGTGCGTCTGAGGCTAATGGTAACAGGAGGCGGGGGACACAATGTTTACCCAGGTTCGGGCCCTCTCGATGGAGGTGATACCCTACTTCCTGCTTGATTGATCTTGATGATATGAGTATTACAAGAGTTGATCTACCACGAGATCGTAGAGGCTAAACCCTAGAAGCCTATGATTATGATTGTTGTTGTCCTACGGATTAAACCCTCCGGTTTATATAAACACTGGAGGGGGCTAGGGTTAGACAGAGTCGGTTACAGAGAAGGAGAACTACATATCCGAATTGCCAAGCTTGCCTTCCATGCAAAGGAGAGTCCCACCCGGACACGGGACGAAGTCTTTAATCTTGTATCTTCATAGTCCAACATTCCGGCGTAAGTACATAGTCCGGCTGTCCAAGGACCCCCTAATCCAGGACTCCCTCATGCACCGCCCCCTATTATTCCCACCGCTGGCCAGGCCCTGCGGCGATGGCAGCCTCACTTTGCAGTCGAACCAGTGAACCCTTGTACTCCTATCTGCGTGGGCATCTACTGATGTGTCTTCCCTGGCTCCGCATCGTCCCCTTCCGAGGCCTCGCCGTCATCCACTGCCATGGTGCTCTCGGCGCGGCGTGGTCAAAGTGGTCAAGGAACGACTTCCATCGGACGTGGACTGTACGTGGAGAGGCTGACAACTGGGTCACGGCCGCAGCAAGGAAGTGCCTCCTTATTACGCGGAAAATACTGATACCTCCACCTGACAGTAGGGACCCACCGGACGAGCCACTCTATTTCACGAAAAAAACGTTTCCGCCCTGACTGTTGGGACCCACCAGCTACATCTTCGCACACAAGGAAGTGCGTCTATGTCAGGACCCTGACTCAATGCCACATCGATCTAGCATGTAACACCTTATATCACTTTGCGGCCTCACGCACGGTATTCCCACGGGTGTCGCCTTACCTTTACCCGGGACCGTTTGCGCCTTTTGGCACACGTATATGACAGTGTCGCTAGCATCTATATGATAAAGAGCCCGGGCTGACATGGCTAGTTGTAAACCCAAAGTGGCACTAACTTACAGGGACAGGCATCCATGACCCAGCATCGAACGTGTCGGTCATCAGCGAGTGAATCCAGGCTGTAGCACTGGGCTAGCAGGACTCCGGTGAACCGGGCTGTAGCGGGCTAACAGGACTCCGGTATTCATCGCGTGACATTTCCCCGAAGGGACAGACACAGGAACGAAGAAGGACACATGCCGGCCAGCCTAAGTGTTCCGGAGCAGTAGCAAGCTACCAAGGCTCAATGGAAACACTAGGAGACATTTCCCGGTAAGAGAGGCTACTAAAGATAAACAACTAGATAGTCAGATCCCACACATACCAAGCATTTCAATAACATACACACAATATGCTCGATATGTGCAATACAACATGGCATCACAAAATGACTCTACGACTCAAGTATTTCTTCAATAGGCTCCGAGGAGCAAGATATTACAATCATGGGTCTCATGACCCAACACTCAGAGCATACAAATCAAAGCACAAGCGGAAGCTATCATGTCTGAGTACAGACATCTATAAATGAAAAAGGCTAAGAAGCCCGACTATCTACCAGATCCTGCCGAGGGCACAAGATCGTAGCTGAGGTAACAAGCTAAACGTCGAAGTCCACGTGGAACTACTAGTGAGACTGAAGTCTCTCTGCAAAAACATAAAATAGGCAAACGTGAGTACAAATGTACCCAGCAAGACTTACATCAGATCTATCTACATATGCATCATTATCAACAAAGGGGATGGTGGAGTTTGACTGCAGCAAGCCAGCTTTGACTCGGTGGCTAACCTGAACTACGACTGCAAGTAACTCTTTTGAGGTGGCGCACACGAGTCCACACATTCACCATATCAATACACCACTATGGATCCGCTCCCGTCTCCCTACGAGAATGCCATCCATAGCACTCACGCTTATCTTGCGTATTTTAGAGTATCCACTTTCACTTGTCTATGAACTGTACAAGGGGTCCAAGTTTCCATATCCGAGGAATCCGGCTATTCGAATAGATGATGTTAACCCTGCAGGGGTGTACTTCTTCACACACGCTCCCGCCACTTACCGCCCTGTACACGTCATGTACCTCGGCAACCTTCAAGCGGAAGCCGGGCGAGGGAGTCGGCCACGACCTGACTAACCGAACAAGTCTCTAGTCCAGGTTTATCGCCTATTCGGGTTCCATCCGCAAGGAGATCCGGCCGGGGTGTCGCTTACGGCCCCAAACGATGTGAGCAGGGTTCCGAAGCCCACCATCCGGGTGCCACTTGGTACACCGTGCCACTGTGCCTAGTCTGTCCCAAGCCCACCTGTACCGGGTGCCACTTGGTAGACTACTAACACTACCTACAAACACCAGAAACTAGTTGCAACTCCTGGACAGAGATCATGTTGATTAATAAGTCGAGAGGGGTCGAGTTACCGGAACCCAATGTGTGGTAGTAGCTGTTCATGGATCACAAACACAGAACTCAGTTCCTGAGGACGGCTGCAATGAGACAACCCACCATGTACTCCTACATGGCCTCTCACCGCTACCTTTACCAAATCGTGTTCACACACTTAGCTCACACACAGTAGGACATGTTCACACGCCTCTGATTCATCCCCGATGAATCAGACCTGACTCAACTCTAAGCAGTAGCAGGCATGACAAACAAGCATGAATGAGTAGGCACATCAGGGCTCAAACAACTCCTACTCATGCTAGTGGGTTTAATCTATTTACTGTGGCAATGACAGGTCATGCAAAGGATAAAGGGTTCAGCTACCGCAGCAAGTATCAAATATGTCGTTGTTGTCCTAATGCAGTAAAAGAGAGCAGGAGCGAGAGAGTGGGATTTTATCGGAATGAACAAGGGGGTTTTGCTTGCCTGGCACTTCTGAAGATAACATTGAGTCTTCATCAGTGTCAACGATCACATCATCGGTATCACGTCTATCGAGAGGGGACAAATACCGGCAACACAGAAGGGAACACAATCAATGCAATGCACAATATGATGCATGATCAGGACATGGCAAAATGAATGTGTTTTGGGCTAATGCATCTAGCAACAAGTTAAATGGGGTTGGTTTGAATACAAGATTCAAATTCAAACTCCATATGTGATTATTTAAATGCCCTTTATTGGTTTTGTCCAAAACAGAGGACAACCATTGTTCAAACATGCATGAAAATGGTACAGATGGATTCCTTGAATTTTTCTGATAATTTTTCATATATAATTTATTTAATTTGGAGTTACGGTTAATTTTCTATGATTTATTGAAGTTTTAGCTATTTTCTGGAATTTCCTGATTATTTATAAAATAAACTAAATTCCAGAAAAGGAATATTGCGTCAGCATGACGCCGGGGTGACGTCAGCAGGTCAAAGGCGTCGACCAGGTCAAACCTGACGTGTGGGGGCCAAACGTCAGTGTCACAGGGCTGCTTAGCTCACTGACAGGTGGGACCGGTCAACGGCCACGTCAGCTAGGTCAACTCCGACGCGTGGGGCCATTGTGGTTAACTTAAACTAAACAGGGATTAAACCGTGGTTCGTTAAGGGCGTGGGGCCCATATGTCATCGACACGCGACACTGACTAAACGCAATTAGCACCTAAGCTAATGGTGCCACGTCAGCCACCGGAGACCAGCCGGCGGCGACCACAGGACACGGCGGGGGCACGCCGGGCTTACGCTAGAGGCGTCATCTTGGCGCGCTGAGGGCACCAGGGGATGGCCCTTGCTCTCGCGCATCCAGAGGACCAAGTGGGGGGTCGTGGGGTCGCCGGAACTCATGCCGGCGACGAGCTTTGGCGGCGATGGTGTTCGGTGGTGCTCGGGCGCGTCGCTACGGTGCATCAGTGAGAAAATGGAGAGGCTGGGCAACACCTGCTAGACATGGGGAGCACTAAGAGCAGCACAGTGAGGTCAGGGGAGCACGGAGGCTATGCGTGCAGCAGAAATGGCGGACGGTGGCTTCGGTGCTCGTGGGGAACGGCGCTACGGTACGGAGGAGAGCATGCTGAGTTAGGGGAGAAGGTCAGTGGCTCACGGCGATGACGAGGGGACGCTCGGCGAGGTCGGGGACGGTCCGGAGCCGACGAATTTGACGAAGATGGCCGGCGGTCCCAAGGTTGAAGAAGACATCATGGGCGGTGTTGCGGCACGTCCGGGGCCTTGTGGCTCGGTGGGGAGAAGGAGGGGGTCGAGGCGGAGCTCGTGGGTGTGTCAGAGAGGCTCGGGGGTGGCGGTGGCCGCGAGGGAGCTCGTCGGTGGCGGTGGCTCCGTTCGGGCGAGTGAGAGAGAGGGAGCAGAGGAGAGAGGGGATGCAGCGGGGGAGGAAGAGGAGCGAGGGGACACGAGGCCTCGTCGTGGCGTCGCTAGGGAGGCCGGGGGAAGCAGGAGGTGGCCGGGAAGCAGGAGGTGGCCGAGGCCTCTCGGGCGCGCGCCACGCCTCGCCTCTGTTCGTCCTCTTGGCAGAGGAGGAAGAGGACAAGGGGGGAGGAGGTGGGCTGGGCCGGCTGGGCCGGTTGGTGGCGCCAGGTAGGCTGCGGGTAAGTGGCCCAGGTAGGTTTTCTGCTCTGTTTTATATTTCTCTTCTCTGTCTTTTATTTATTGTTTTCTATTTTGTTCTGTTTTGTTTTGGTTTAGGAAAAAATACTAAACCATTTTATAAAATCCTGAAAATAATTATGTGGCTAGAACTAAAATATACCAAACCACATAAAATGTTCCAGTAATTATTGGACATATATTATTTATATATCAAATATATATCCAATGCAAATAGCTATTTATTTAATTCAAAGGCCCAAAATAATTAACTCTGAGATACCAAAAATATTGTTTTGAGTTTTACCTCTTTGCAATATTTTCAGAGACTAAGAGGAGCATTTTCTTGGACTTCTTTGAGGAGATTTTAATGTTGATCATTTTTAGAAGGTTTCTGAGGCTTTGAAAATTCCTCAATTCAAATTTCATTTGAAATAAAACATGATGCTCACATGAGGTCTAGCCTAGTGCATTACCAGAATCTAGGGATGTGACAGTCTATATTACGGGCAAAAAAATGATTCGCCCCCTGACTGCTAGGACCCACCAGCTACATCTACGCACGTAAGGAAGTTCCTAACAGTCGGGACCCACCTGGTCGAAGCGTATGTAGCGTTGTCACTCTGGTCGCGAACGTGTACGTACATACTAGTCGATGTAGAGGCGCGCACGTGTTGTAGTAGAGGCGTGCACATGTCATGGTAGAGGCGCGCACGTAGCATGTACCCGTATGTATAACAGCCCGGGTGCCAGAAAGTAAATACGGCCACGTACGTACATATGGGCGGGGTCTCGAACGCCTACTCACCCATACATACGGCCAGGACTCGTGTACATGGCTGGGTCGGAACGGAGAAACTGCGTCGTCATCGTGTTCATGGGGAGGCAACGGAATGCGTCATGTTCATCGGGAGGCAACAGAATGCGTGGGAGCCAACCGGCTTGGACAGAATAGGCGATGGAAACGAGGCCTGGCGTACCGCAGAACGAAGGAAACGACCTGTTGTTCGACCGGCCACGTTCGAAACGGGATCCTGTTCATCGGGAGGGGTCTAGCATACCGCAAAACGGAGGAAACGGACTTGCGTTGGACCTCCTATGGTCGAAATGGGGTCCTGTTGATCGGGAGGTGTGTGGCGTACCGCAAAACGGAGGAAACGGAGTTGTATTGGAGCGCTACGATCGAAACGGGGGTCCTGTTCATCGGGAGGGGTGTGGCGTACCGCAAAATAGGACTCCACGAGATATTGTTCATCTCCACCGTCGACCTCCTCCAGCCTCCATGGGCTACTGTTCATCCACCGCCGACCTCCTCCAGCCTCCACCTGCGACTGTTCATCCACGGGCTACTGTTCATACAGCCTCCACCGCGCGCTACTCCATCGGCTACTATTCAACCACCCCTCTCCACGGGCTACTGTTCATCCACCCTCCACCGTCTATGGTTCATCCAGCCCTCCTAAAAGCACAAGTGCTCCCTGGGTGATTTTGGTAATTAATGTCAACATATCTCTTGTTGGACTAATACTCTTACCTAGCATGTTTAAGATAAGTTCAACAAATGGAGTGGCGTGGACTCGAGGATGTGGAACCCCTTCAAGATGCTAATGACAAAGGATTGGCTCAAGCTCAAAGCACAAGACTCTACTTTTTACTTTTAGTGATCCAAGATCACATTGAGTCCATAGGAAAGACAATACTATTAAGAGGGGATGAGGTGTTTCTTAATGGCTTGCTTGCTCAAAGTGCTTAGTGATATGCTCCAAAGCCCTCAACCACTTTCTCACATCCACATGTGTCCCAAACCAAAAGTCAAACTCAGCCCTACCGAATCTTTCTATCCGGCACCACCGAGTTCTCTTGACATAGCCACTGCCAGAAACCCTAATCAAGTCAGTCTCATCGATGGGATCTCGGTCTCACCGAGATGGGCTTGCAAACTCTCTGTTGCCTATTGCAATAATTTCGGTCCCACCGAGGTATGCAATCGGTCCCACCGAGTTTGCCTGGCCAACTCTCTATTTCGCTTATTACCCAAATCAGTCTCACCGAGTTTGTGTAATCGGTCAAACTAATTTGAGGCTTTACCCTAACCCTAGCACATTGGTCCTACCGAGTTGATCATATCGGTCCCACCGAAATGCCTAACGGTCACATTATGAACTAAATCGGTCTGACCGAGTTTTACGATTCAGTCCCACCGAGTTTGGTAAATTGTGTGTAACGGTTAGATTTTGTGTGGAGGCTATATATACCCCTTCACCCACTCTTCATTCATGGAGAGAGCCATCAGAACATGCCTACACTTCCAACATACATTTTCTGAGAGAGAACCACCTACACTTGTGTTGAGGTCAAGACATTCCATTCCTACCACATAAATCTTGATCTCTAGCCTTCCCCAAGTTGCGTTCCACTCAAATCTTCTTTCCACCAAATCCAAATCTTGTGAGAGAGAGTTGAGTGTTGGGGAGACTATCATTTTAAGCACAAGAGCAAGGAGTTCATCATCAACACACCAATTGTTACCTCTTGGAGAGTGGTGTCTCCTAGATTGGTTAGGTGTCACTTGGGAGCCTCCGTCAAGATTGTGGAGTTTAACCAAGGAGTTTGTAAGGGCAAGGAGATTGCCTACTTCGTGAAGATCTACCCGAGTGAGGCAAGTCCTTAGTGGACAACAGCCATGGTGGGATAGACAAGGTTGCTTCTTCGTGTACCCTTCGTGGGTGGAGCCCTCCGTGGACTCTCGCAACCATTACCCTTCGTGGGTTGAAGTCTCCATCAACGTGGATGTACGATAGCACCACCTATCAGAACCACGGATAAAAAATCTTCGTGTCTCCAAACTGCGTTTGCACACTCCAATCCCATTCCTTTACATTCTTGCAATTTGCATGCTTTACTTTTCACTGCTCATATACTCTTGTCATGCTTGCTTGATATGTATTGTGAATGTTAAAACTTGCCAAAACTCCACTTCAACTTAAAGAGATTAAAAACTGCAACTCTTCTTACTTAGAGTCTATTCACCCCCCTCTAGACACCTATTCTCGATCCTTTCAATTGGTATCAGAGCTTTGGTCTCCATTGCTTTGGTTTAAACACCATTGGAGGAAGAAGGATGAGTCTACTTTGGGGAGTCTTAGACATAGAGTGCCTATACTTGATGGAGAGTATTTTCATGAGTGGAAAAATGAGATGCTTGTGATTTTCAATTAATATCATTTGAACAAGTACATTACTAGCCCTTGTGCACCTCATGTTGATCCTATGCATCCTACCCTTGATGAGTCAATTGGCATGATTCGCAATCTTTGAACTGTTGATCTTATCACTAGAGGTTTGCCTAGAAACTTGATAGGTTGCTTGCCTACTCTTAAGTGTGCCTACACCATATGGAAATTT
Source organism: Triticum dicoccoides (assembly GCF_002162155.2). Lineage (NCBI taxonomy): Eukaryota > Viridiplantae > Streptophyta > Magnoliopsida > Poales > Poaceae > Triticum > Triticum dicoccoides. Next base: position 458,659,566 of record NC_041387.1, on the reverse strand, counting down.
CTTGAGGAACGTTTTCCAAATTATTCCTTGCAAAATCTAGATGAAATTCTCCATAAGTCTATTGCCTTGAGTAAGATGAATTCCAATGATCCTAAGTTTGGTGATTGTCTATTTGAGCTTACAAATCTTATGCGTGCCAAAGGAGATGTTGGAATTATTAGCAATATTATTTCTGAAGCTATTAGAATTCATAAAGAAGATCATTGTCAAACTCATTCTAATGAATCACCCTCTCTAGGAATTGATCCATCACATGACGATGTTGAACTTGGATACTATGATGAGGATGATGATAGTGACTTTGATCTTGATGATGCAATGAGACACTTTGGTGTTATGGCAAATCTTTGGGGATACATGGCAGGAGGAAAGGAATGGGTTCTTGATAATGGATGTACCGATCCCATGACCGGAGATAAAGATATGTTTCGTGAGCTTGCTCAAAACGACGGCCCTCGAAAGTATGTCACTTTTGGTGACAACTCAAAGGGTAAGGTGGCCATCTCACATGATAGCTCCATACAAAATGTGATGCTCGTTGAATCTCTTGGCTATAATCTGCTTTCTGTTTCTAGACTAGCTGACTTTGGTTTCAATGTCCTATTTACCGAAGTAGATTGCCAAGTGTTTAGTAGAGATAATCATAAAATGGTCTTTACCGGTATACGTAGAGGTAATCTTTACTTTGTTGATTTCACTAAAAAGGCTCAACCTAGAACTTGCTTAATTGCTAAATCCTCTAAAGGCTGGTCGAGGCATAGACGGTTAGGTCATGTAGGCATGCAAAACCTTGACAAGCTTATTAAAGGTAATCATATCCTCGGCATTAACAATGTCATATTTGATAAGAATAGACTTTGCAGCGCTTGTTAAGCAGGTAAACAGGTTGGAGGAAGGCATCCCGTGAAGAACATCATGACCACAAGGAGGCCACTCGAGCTACTTCACATTGATCTTTTCGGTCCCAACGCTTACAAAAGTTCAATGGAAATTCTTTTGGTCTAGTTATAGTTGATGATTTTTCAAGATTTACATGGGTGTTCCTTCTCAATGATAAATCGCAGGTCCAAAAGATCTTCAAAAACTTCACTAGGAAGGCCCAAAACCAATTTGAAGTGAAGATCAAGAAGGTTCGTAGCGACAACAGAATGGAGTCCAAAGTCAAAAGAGATCCCCGCGCCAACGTATGCCGGCGAGGGGGAAGGCGGTGGCGTCTGGGCACGCTTGGACGTCGAAGAAGTGGATGCCTTCTTCTTCGCCGCCACGGCCTTCACCTCCTTCTTCGTTGGCGCAGCCCTTGTCTGGCACGCAGATGTCTCCTAGGCCTGCCGCAGCTGCGCGGCCTGGACGGGACGAACCGGCTCGCCGGAGGTGTCCTGCCGCAGGACTCGCCCTCTTCCAGTGACTGGAGGGTCGGCGGTCGCGGTCTCCTCCCACTCATCCTCCTCCGATGATGACTCGTCGACCACGTCCTCGACGAGGGAAGCCCCAGTGCCAGCGCCTCTGGCCTCCCCAGCGGCCGCCGCCCACTACTACGTCTTGAGCTTGCGTTGGTTTTCCTCGAAGAGGAGAGGGTCATGCAGCAATAGTAGCATAAGTATTTCCCTCAGTTTTTGAGAACCAAGGTATCAATCCAGTAAAAGGCTCCTCAAAAGTCCCACACACCTAAAGAAACAAACAAAGAACTCGCAACCAACGCAATAAAGGGGTTGTCAATCCCTTCACGGCCACTTGCGAAAGTGAGATCTAATAAAGATAGTAAAATAAGATAGATATATTTTTGGTATTTTAAAATATAGATGCAAAAAGTAAAGATGCAAGTAAAAGTAAATTGGAAGCAAATATGATAAGAGATAGACCCGGGGGCCATAGGTTTCACTAGTGGCTTCTCTCAAGATAGCATAAGTATTACAGTGGGTGAACAAATTACTGTCGAGCAATTGATAGAAAAGCGAATAATTATGAGATTATCTAGGCATGATCATGTATATAGGCATCACATCCGCAACAAGTAGACCGACTCCTGCCTGCATCTACTACTATTACTCCACACATCGACCGACTCCTGCCTGCATCTAGAGTATCAAGTTCATAAGAACAGAGTAACGCATTAAGCAAGATGACATGATGTAGAGGGATAAACTCAAGCAATATGATATAAACCCCATCTTGTTATCCTCGATGGCAACAATACACTACGTGCCTTGCAACACTTTCTGTCACTGGGTAAGGACACCACCAGATTGAACCCAAAGCTAAGCACTTCTCCCATGGCAAGAAAGATCAATCTAGTAGGCCAAACCAAACTGATAATCCAAAGAGACTTGCAAAGATAACTCAATCATACATAAAAGAATTCAGAGAAGATTCAAATATTATTCATAGATAAACTTGATCATAAACCCACAATTCATCGGATCTCGACAAACACACCGCAAAAAGAGTTTACATCGAATAGATCTCCACAAGAGAGGGGGAGAACATTGTATTACGATCCAAAAAGAGAGAAGAAGCCATCTAGCTAATAACTATGGACCCGTAGGTCTATGGTAAACTACTCACAACTCATCGGAGGGGCAAGGATGTCGATGTAGAAGCACTCCGTGGTCGATTCCCCCTCCGGCAGAGTGCCAGCGAAGGCTCCAAGATGAGATCTCGCGGATACAGAAGGTTACGGTGGTGGAAATTGTGTTTCGTCTGCCCCTTGGATGTTTTCGGGGTACGTAGGTATATATAGGAGGAAGAAGTACGTCGGTGGACGCCCGATGGGCCCACGAGACAGGGGGCGGGCCCTATAGGGGGGCGCCCTCCTATCTCGTGGGAGCCTCGGCTGCTTCTTGACTTGCACTCCAAGTCCCCTGGATCACGTTCGTTCCAAAAATCACGCTCCCGAAGGTTTCATTCCGTTTGGACTCCGTTTGATATCCCTTTTCTTCGAAATACTGAAATAGGCAAAAAAATAGCAATATGGGTTGGGCCTCCGGTTAGTAGGTTAGTCCCAAAAATGATATAAATGTGTAAAATAAAGCCCATAAACATCCAAAAGGGGTAATATAATAGCATGGAACAATCAAAAATTATAGATACGTTGGAGACGTATCAAGCATCCCCAAGCTTGATTCCTGCTCGTCCTCGAGTAGGTAAATGATAAAAAAAGAATTTTTGATGTGGAATGCTACCTAGCATAATTCTCAATGTAATTTTCTTTATTGGGGCATGAATGTTTAGATCCAAATGTTTCAAAATAAAAGTTCATATTGATAAAAGAAATAGTAACACTTCAAGCATACTAATCAAAGTAATCATGTCTTCTCAAAATAACATGGCAAAAGAAAGTTCATCCCTACAAAATCATATAGTTAGGCTATGCTTCATTTTCGTCACACAAAGATGTTCACAACTTCTATACCCCCGATGACAAGCCAAGCAATTGTTTCATACTTAAATAATCTAAAACTTTTTTCAACCTTCACGCAATACATGAGCGTGAGCCATGGATATAGCACTATGGGTGGAATAGAATATGATGATGGGAATTGTGTGGAGAAGACAAAAATGGAGAAAGTCTCACATTGGTGAGGATAATCAACGGGCTATGGAGATGCCCATCAATTGATGTCAACATGAGGAGTATGGATTGCCATGCAACGGATGCACTAGAGCTATAAATGAATGCTCAACAAAAGAAAACTAGTGGGTGTGCATCCAGCTTGCTTGCTCACGAAGACCTAGGGCATTTGAGGAAGCCCATCGTAGGAATATACAAGCCAAGTTCTATAATGAAAAATTCCCACTAGTATGAAAAAGACAACTTATGAGACTCACTATACGAAAAACATGGTGCTACTTTGAGGCACAAAAATATGAGAGTCACTACATGAAGAACAAGGTGCTACTTTGAAGCACAAGTGTGGAAAAAGAGATAGTAACATTGCCCTTTTTTTCTTTTTTTTGTCCTTTCTTTTTTTGGCCTTTCTTCTTTTTTATTTTTTTTATTTTAGGGCAATGCTCTAATAATGATGATTATCACACTTCTATTGATTACACCATATGAATTACAACTCGAAACTAGAAGAAGATATGACTCTATATGAATGCCTCGGGCGGTGTACCGGGATGGTGCAATGAATCAAGAGTGACATGTATGAAAAATAAGGCATGGTGGCTTTGCCACAAATACAATGTCAACTACATGATCATGTAATGGCAATATGACAAAAGTAAAGTATGTCATGATGATGATGAACGAAACGGTGGAAAGTTGCATGGCAATATATCTCGGAATGGCTTTGGGAATGCCATAATACGTAGGTATGGTGGCTGTTTTGGGGAAGATATAAGGAGGTTTATGTGTGATAGAGCGTATCGTATCACGGGGTTTGGATGCACCGGCGAAGTTTGCACCAACTCTCAAGGTGAGAAAGGGCAATGCAGGGTACCGAAGAGGCTAGCAACGGCGGAAATGTAAAAGTGTGTATAATCCATGGACTCAACATTAGTCAAAAGAACTCATATACTTATTGCAAAAATTTAGAAGTCATCAAAAAGCAAGTACTATGCGCATGCTCTTAGGGGGATAGATTGGTAGGAAAATACCATCGCTCGTCCCCGACCGCCACTCATAAGGATGCACAAGCCAGGTACACTTCATGTTTCAAATTTGTTACACAACTTTAACCATACGTGCATGCTACGGGATTTGCTAACTTCAACACAAGCATTCTTTAAATTCATAATCACCCAACTAGCATGACTTTAATATCACTACCTCCATATCTCAAAACAATTATCAAGTATCAAATTGATCATAGCATCCAATTCACTTCCTATGATAGTTTTTATTATACCCAACTTGGATGCCTACCATTCTAGGACCAATTTTATAACCATAGCAAATACCATGCTGTTCTAAAAGACTCTCAAAAAGATATAAGTGAAGCATGATATACTAGTAATTTCTACAAAAATAAGTCACCACCGTGCTCTAAAAGATATAAGTGAAGCACTAGAGCAAAAACTATCAAGCTCAAAAGATATAAGTGAAGCACATAGACTATTCTAGCAAATTTTAATCAAATAGGCTTATCCCAATAGGTGTGTAAAGCAAGGATGATTGTGGTGAACTAAAAAGCAAAGACTAATATAATACATGACGCTCCAAGCAAAACACATATCATGTGGCGAATAAAAATATAGCTCCAAGTAAAGTTACCAATGAACAAAGACGAAAGAGGGGATGCCTTCCCGGGGCATCCCCAAGCTTAGGCTTTTGGCTATCCTTGAATATCTTCGGGTGCCTTGGGCATCCCCAAGCTTAGGCTCTTGCCACTCCTTATTCCATAGTCCATAAAAACTTTACCCAAAACTTGAAAACTTCACAACACAAAACTCAACAGGAAATCTTATAAGCTCCGTTAGTGAAAGAAAAGAAAACCACCACATAAGGTACTGTAATGAACTCATTATTTATTTATTTTGGTGTTAAACCTACTGTATTCCAACTTCTCTATGGTTTATTAACTATTTTACTAGCCATAGATGCATCAAAATAAGCAAACAACACACGAAAAACAGAATCTGTCAAAAACAGAACAGTCTGTACAAATCTGTAACTAACGCAAAATTCTGGAACTCTACAAATCCTACAAAAATAGGAAGTCCTGGACAATTTGTTTATTTATCAGCAGCAAAAATAATCAACGCAAAATCACGTTTTTGTGATTTAATAAAACTAAATTCGTGTGCACAAAGTTTCCGTTTTTCAGCAGAATCAAATCAACTATCATCATAGGTTATCCTATAGGTTCTACTTGGCACAAACACTAATTAAAATATAGAAACACATCTAAATAGAAGGTAGATGCAAGATTTATTACTAAACAGGAGCAAAAACAAAAAAACACAAAGAAAATTGGGTTGCCTCCCAACTAGCGCTATCGTTTAACGCCCCTAGCTAGGCATAAAAGCAAAGATAGATCTAACGAGTGCCATCTTTGGCACTAAATTCATAAGTAGCCCGCATGATAGATTCATAAGGTAATTTGACTTTCGTTCTTGGAAAGTGCTCCATGCCTTTCTTTAATGGAAATTGGAATCTAATATTTCCTTCCTTCATATCAATAAGCGCGCCAATCGTTCTAAGGAAAGGTCTACCAAGAATAATAGGACAAGAAAGATTGCAATCTATATCAAGAACGATAAAATCTACGGGCACCAAATTTTTATTTGCAACAATGAGAACATCATTGATTCTTCCCATTGGCTTTTTAATGGTGGAATCCGCAAGGTGCAAATTTAAAGAGCAATCATTAAGATCATGGAAACCTAGAATATCACATAAAGTTTTCGGAATCGTGGAAACACTAGCACCCAAATCACACAAAGAAAAACACTCATGATCTTTAATTCTAATCTTTATAGTAGGTTCCCACTCATCATTAAGTTTTCTAGGTATAGAAACTTCCAAATTAATTTTTTCATCACAAGATTGCATCAAGGCATCAACAATATGTTTGGTAAAAGCTTTGTTTTGACTATAAGCATGAGGAGAATTAACAACGGATTGCAACAAGGAAATACAACCTTCTAAAGAACAATTATCATAATCAAATTCCTTGAAATCCGAGATAGTGGGTTCAATGCTATTTAAAGTTGTGACCTCTCCAATCCCACTTTTACCAAATTTAGCATCAAGGTCTAAAAACTCCGAATTCTTGGGACGCCTTCTAGGTAAAGTTGATTCATCATCAGTCCCATAATTATCAAGATTCCTATTGCAAAACATAGATATAATAGGAGACGCATCAATAACTTTAAGATCCTCATCATTATTTTCATGGAAACTAGAAGAACACGCCTTTATAAAGCTATCTTTTTTGCACGCAATCTAGCGGTTCTTTCCTTGCACATGTCAACGGAAATTCTCATTACTTTGAGAGACTCATTGATATCATGCTTAGGAGGAGAAGATCTAAGTTTAAGAGAATCAACATCAAGCGAAAGTCTATCAACATTCCTAGCCAAATCATCAAGTTTGAGTAATTTTTCTTCAAGCAAAGCATTAAAATTCTTTTGAGAAATCATAAATTCTTTCACACTATTCTCAAAATCAGAGGGCATCTTATTAAAATTACCAAAAGAATTATTGTAGGAATTTCCATAATTATTAGAGGAATTACTAGGGAACGGTCTAGCATTAAAGTGTCCTCTATAAGCATTGTTTCCAAAACTATTCCTACCAACAAAATTCACATCCATAGATTCATTATTATTCTAAATCAAAGAAGACAAAGGCATATCATTGGGATCAAGAGGAGTATTCTTAATAGCAAACAATTTCATAAGTTCATCCATCTTTCCACTCAAAACATTGATTTCTTCTATAGCATGCACTTTTTTACTAGAAGATCTTTCGGTGTGCCATTGAGAATAATTTGCCATAATATTATCAAGAAGTTTTGTAGCATTTCCTAACGTGATTTCCATAAACGTGCCTCCCGCGGCCAAATCTAAGAGATTTCTAGAAGCAAAGTTCAAACCGGCATAAAATTTTTGTATGATCATCCATAAATTCAAACCATGAGTAGGGCAATTGCGAAGCATCAATTTCATTCTTTCCCAAGATTGGGCAACATGCTCATGATCAAGTTGTTTAAAATTCATAATATCGTTCCTAAGAGTGATAATCTTAGTGGGAGGAAAATACTTAGAGATAAAAGCATCTTTGCACTTGTTCCAAGAATCAATACTATTTTTAGGCAAAGACGAAAACCAAGCTTTAGCACGATCTCTAAGTGAAAACAGAAATAACTTCAATTTGACAATATCGTTATCCATATCTTTCTTCTTTTTCATATCACACAAATCAACAAAGTTGTTTAGATGAGTGGCGGCATCTTCACTAGGGAGGACGGCAAATTGATCTTTCATAATAAGATTCAGCATAGCAGTATTGATTTCACAAGACTCAACATCATTAAGAGGAGCAATCGGAGTACTAAGGAAATCATTATTATTGGTATTCGAGAAATCACATAACTTGGTATTATCTTGCGCCATGGCAACAAGTAATCCAACACACAAGCAAACGGAAAAAGGCAATCGAAAAAGAGAGGAGGAGATTGGGAAAGAGAGGGCGAATAAAACGGCAAGGGTGAAGTGGGGGAGAGGAAAACAAGAGGCAAATGGCAAATAATGTAAATGCAAGGGAGATGAGTTTGTGATGGGTACTTGGTATGTCTTGACTTGAGCGAAGACCTCCCCGGCAACGGCGCCATAAATCCTTCTTGCTACGTCTTGAGCTTGCGTTGGTTTTCCTCGAAGAGGAGAGGGTGATGCAGCAATAGTAGCGTAAGTATTTCCCTCAGTTTTTGAGAACCAAGGTATCAATCCAGTAGGAGGATCCTCAAAAGTCCCACGCACCTACACAAACAAACAAAGAACTCGCAACCAACGCAATAAAGGGGTTGTCAATCCCTTCACGTCCACTTGCAAAAGTGAGATCTAATAAAGATAGTAAACTAAGATAGATATATTTTTGGTATTTCATAATATAGATGCAAAATGTAAAGATGCAAATAAAAGTAGATTGGAAGCAAATATGATATGAGATAGACCCGGGGGCCATAGGTTTCACTAGTGGCTTCTCTCAAGATAGCATAAGTATTACGGTGGGTGAACAAAGTACTGTCGAGCAATTGATAGAAAAGCGAATAATTATGAGATTATCTAGGCATGATCATGTATATAGGCATAACGTCTGCAACAAGTAGACCAACTCCTGCCTGCATCTACTACTATTACTCCACACATCGACCGACTCCTGCCTGCATGTAGAGTATTAAGTTCATAAGAACAGAGTAACGCATTAAGCAAGATGGCATAATGTAGAGGGATAAACTCAAGCAATATGATATAAACCCCATCTTGTTATCCTCGATGGCAACAATACAATGCGTGCCTCGCAACCCTTTTTGTCACTGGATAAGGACACCGCAAGATTGAACCCAAAGCTAAGCACTTCTCCCATGGCAAGAAAGATCAATCTAGTAGGCCAAACCAAACTGATAATTCGAAGAGACTTGCAAAGATAACTCAATCATACATAAAAGAATTCAGAGAAGATTCAAATATTATTCATAGATAAACTTGATCATAAACCCACAATTCATCAGATCTCGACAAACACACCGCAGAAAGAGTTTACATCGAATAGATCTCCACAAGAGAGGGGGAGAACATTGTATTGAGATCCAAAAAGAGAGAAGAAGCCATCTAGCTAATAACTATGGACCCATAGGTCTATGGTAAACTACTCACAACTCATCGGAGGGGCAAGGATGTTGATGTAGAAGCCCTCCAAGGTCGATTCCCCCTCCGGCAGAGTGCCAGCGAAGGCTCCAAGATGCGATCTCGTGGATACAGAAGGTTACGGTGGTGGAAATTGTGTTTCATCTACCCCTGGATGTTTTCGGGGTACGTAGGTATATATAGGAGGAAGAAGTACGTCGGTGGACGCCCGAGGGGCCCACAAGACAGGGGTCGCGCCCTATAGGGGGGGGCGCCCTCCTATCTCGTGGGAGCCCTGGCTGCTTCTTGACTTGCACTCCAAGTCCTCTGGATCACGTTCGTTCCAAAAATCACGCTCCCGAAGGTTTCATTCCGTTTGGACTCCATTTGATATTCCTTTTCTTCAAAATACTGAAATAGGAAAAAAAACAGCAATATGGGTTGGGCCTCCGGTTAGTAGGTTAGTCCCAAATATGATATTAATGTGTAAAATAAAGCCCATAAACATCCAAAAGGGGTAATATAATAGCATGGAACAATCAAAAATTCTAGATACGTTTTAGACGTATCTCCCGCGAGGCAAGCTCTTCTTCCTCCGCTTCCGCCGCGGCCTTGTCCTCCATGTTGCCGATGCTGCCAACCTCCTTGGCGAGCTCCACCTCCGCCACCCTGGCGGCGATGTAGTCCAGCTCTGCCTGGGAGCTATCCTGGATGAGCCGCGGCTCGGCGGTGATGTACCCCTCGTGCAAGGTGTCGAAGAATTCCTGCACCTCGAGCTCGTCCGGCTCGACCCAACTCGGGTCAAGGCCGTGCGTATTGAAGTCCGGCATCATGGTCATGATGTTGGACCAGCGAGAATTGTTGCACAGCGGGACCACTCCTGCCAGCAACTTGAAAAGGGCCCCTTGGCAACCTTGCCGGCCTTTTGGCAGCCCTCGCAGCCTTGCCGGACCTCTCAACCTCGCCGTCGCTATTGACCTCAAGCTAGAAGATCCGTTGGCAGAGATGGGCGTGCCTCAGCACCGTCAGGTTGTGGTCGAGGCCGGGGCGGAGCCTCATGATGTCAGCAACATTCGTGAAAAGCCAGGCCGGCCTCCCCTTGTTGTGAAGAGGAGCGATTCGGCGGCGGCTGAAGTCCGCCGCGATCATTTCGAGGGTGAGCCCGGCCTCGGTGAGCCGGAGGATCCTGGTGGTGGCAATCGTGAGCTTCTCGTCGTCGGCGTCGATGTTGCCCCAATCGTTTCCACGGACTGGCGGCTCCCGGCGAACCTCGTAGAATGCTGGCGGGTCCTCCTCCTCAATCCACCACCACCGGCCCCGACACTCTTCCCACCTGTCCTTCATGGCGCCCTCCGAGTACGTCCCCTTGGCCCTCAGAATCCAGGCGACACAACCAGAGATGGCACCCCCGCTTGGATCCGAGGGGAGAAGTAGTGGCGGAAGAGCGCCGTGTTGGGGTGCACCCCGGCGAAGCCTTCACAGAGGTGCGCGAAGAGAGCCATGCACGCCACGGCATTCAGAGTGAAATCCAGAAGGCGGAAGCCATAGGTGTGCATAATGTCATTGAAGAAATCGGAGAAGGGGGGACAGAGCCCGCAGGAGAAGTAGTCGACAAAGAAGGGGTACCGATTTGGGGCGGCCTCGGCGCAGTTGGCGGGGATGACGCGTGTGGCTGGATGCCCCGTCGTTTCTCCCCCCGACTTCACCCCCCACAGAGATTTGAAGGAATCTCGGAGCTCGAACACATCGACTGTCGAGCGGAAGTAGGCCAACTGCACTCGTCGCGCCACCAGCTCGCTCTCCGGCTGCTCCATCGTCCCAGCATCTTTGGCCACTCCCTTGCCTTTGGTGGATTTGGGCGCCATGGCGGCTACGAGAAGCAAGAGGGTAGAGGATGGCGGAAGTGCAGCGATGGTGGACAAAGACGGGGGGCTCGAGAAGGAGGAAGAAAGGGGGCGCGGTTCCAAGATTGGAGAAGACGCAGGGAAGGGGTAAAGTGAGCAGCGCGCCTGCGGTTATTCCTTTTTACAGGGAAGGGCGGGCCGCCTCCTTTCCCATTAACTGCGATACGATGCATGCATGCGAAAACTGCCCTACACATTCCCCCTGCGTCACGCATGACCTCCCCCACATCGCGCAAGTCGTGGGGAAGCGCATCAGACGGAAAGTTACTGCGGTAAAAACCGCCCCACCTGCCCGCGCACCGTTTTGGGCCTGGCCCAACAATGCGTTGCGCCTATGTGTGGCCCAGGCCCGGGGGCTCCTATCGGTGTACTAAAGTAGGGGCACTCCTTTGTACCCCTTACTTGTGTGCGGGTAGTCAGAGCCACGGGCCAAAGCCACACTTAGCAGGGCAAAAGGGAGGAGTCGAAGCCACAAAAACAATTAGCGCAAACGCCAAAGAGAGCAGATGGATGAAGCAGGTTTCCCCGGCAAGACCCTTGCCGGGGCAGCCCCGGCAAGCCCCTTACTAGGGCGGCTCACCCACACCAGCGGAGTGAGCCACCCTCGAACCCATGGTCTCCAACACCATCAACCACTTTGGGCCAGGGCTCGGGAGGCACCTCCTTGGTGGCATGCAGATCTTTGTGAAGAAAAAGAATATTCAAGATCAGATGAGGATTGGAAGGCAACGATCCTCGACAAGATCCTTGCCGAGGAAACCCACAAGACCCTCGGAAAGATCCTTGTCGGGGACGTCAGCATGCCACGGCAAGACTCTTGCCGGGCCACCCGGCAAGACCCTTGCCGGGCCACCCAGCAAGACCCTTGCCAAGGGCGTCAGCGGGGCCACTGCCACACCCGCACCAACCAAGTCTCCACTGCCGTTCGCATGCAGCTGCCAGCCCAACCAGCTGGGCAGGCACCTGCGTGGCAACATGCAGCTTCCAGGCCAACTCAGCAAACGCCTGCATGGCGGCATGCAGATCTTCGTGAAGGCTCCACCACCATGCCACCTCAGCTGCTTGCCAGCCTACATGGCGCCGCATGCATCGCTGGCCAGGGCGCGTGTCAAAGCGAGGAGGAGCATCGACGGACAGGACGGGCCTCACTCATGTCCCCGATAAAGCAAGAGGACACCTAAGCTACGCATTAAATGATCCTTGTCCTGTAATATGAGCGATAAGCTCATAGCACTGTAGGCCTTTCCACCTCCCGTGTGCCACTATGGCAGCCCCTTTTCGACTATTAAAGGAGGCCCATGGCGTACTGGAGAGGGATTCGGCTCTTTTGAACCACGCAGTCACCGTAGCTAGTTTAAGAGCTCAAGAATACTCAATACATCCACCAAAGCAGGACTAGGGTTTAATGCATCCTCGCGGCCCGAACCTGGGTAAACAATCCTTGTGCTGATTGCTAATCATGCTCTTCTCACAACCCTGCGCCCCCGCAACCGCAGAAGAGACCTCGTGATCCCATAGGTGTCGTTTCCCATCGACGCAGTGGGTTCGCTCGTGCGCCCCCACTCAGCCGGCGGACTCCGCGCCTGCGTTCGGTAGGGCCCCGCACCCTCTAGCCGGAAGACTCCGTGTCCGCGCCCGGCACCCTCGACGTCACCGTCAGCTTCATCATCAATAGCAAGACCCTCCGCCCAACTTTTCCTAGTTGCCCGGAGGCTCGGTGGCTACACCTAGTGGGTGCGCTCGCATGCCCCCACTCAGCCGGCGGACTCCCCGCCTGCATCCGGCACGGCCCCGCGCCCTCCAGCCAGCGGACTCCATGTCCGCGCCCGTCACCCTCGACGTCACAGTTGGCTTCATCATCAACAGCAAGACCCTCCGCCCAAGTTTTTGAAGTTGCCCGGAGGCTCGGAGGCTACACCCAGTGGGTGTGCTTGCATTCCCCCACTTGGAACATGCTGCCCCTGTTTCACGCCCACTGTCGGCTGCAACCGGCATCTTCGACGTCATATACTGCATCGACACCCACTAAAACCCTCTGTGCAACTTTTCCAAGTTGCCCGAAGGCTCGGAGGCTACTGATATGTCTGCTACGTATCTACTTTTTCTAATGCTTTTCCTCTTGTTTGGACCTCTAATTTGCATGATTTGGATGAAACTAACGTCGAACTGATGTTGTTTTCAGCAGAACTACCATGGTGTTGTTTTTGTGCAGAAATAGAAGTTCTCGGAATGGAACGAAACTTTTTGAGGATTTTTTATATCAATAAAGAGAATTTAGGGAGCCAAGAGATACCTGAGGGGGCACCTAGGTGGGCACAACCCACCAGGGCG
>NC_041387.1:458636168-458645707 GCF_002162155.2 Triticum dicoccoides | reverse complement strand
CGCGCCCGGGTGGGTGCTGCCCACCTGGTGGCCCCGCTGACCCTGAAACCGGTGCTATAAAATCACATTATTCCAGAAAAAAATCTGAGAGAAAGAATTGTCACATTTCACGAGACAAAGCCACTGCCATCTCATGTTCTTCATTGGGAGGCCAGATCTGGAGTCTGTTTGGGGCTCCATAGAGGGGGATCTTCGCTCTTCGACATCACCAACACATCTCCATCGCTAATTCCATGATGCTCCCCCCCCCGGGAGTGAGTAATTCCTTCATAGGCTCGCTGGTCAGTGAGGAGTTGGATGAGATTCATCATGTAATTGAGTTAGTTTTGTTAGGGCCTGATCCCTAGTATCCACTATGTTCTGAGATTGATGTTGCTATGACTTTGCCATGCTTAATGCTTATCACTTTGTGCCCGGGTGCCATGATTTCAGATCTAAACCGTTTATATTATCACCATTATATCCATGTTCTAGATCCGAACTTGCAAGTTATAGTCACCTACTACGTGTTATGATCTGGCAACCCCGGAGTGATAACCGTCGGTACCACTCCCGGTGATGACCGTAGTTTGAGGAGTTCATGTATTCACCGTGTGCTAATGCTTTGTTCCAGTTCTCCATTAAAAGCAGGCCTTAATATCCCTTAGGTTCCAATAGGACCCCGCTGCCACGGGAGGGTAGGACAAAAGATGTCATGCAAGTTCTTTCCATAAGCACATACGACTATTTACGGAATACATGCCTACATTAATTTATGAACTGGAGCTAGTGCCATATCACCCTAGGTTATAACTATCTCATGATGAATATCATCCAACGAGTGATCGTTCCAATGCCTATGAATTTATCTTATATTCTTCTTGCTAAGTTACTACTACTGCTACTGCTATCGTTACTGCTACAATATCACCTCTATCACTATTACCGTTACTGTTGCTACTCCTGCTATCATCAAAACTATCATATTACTGTGCTACTAATCACTTTGCTGCAAATAATTAATCTCTAGGTGTGGTTGAATTGACAACTCAGCATCTAATACCTTCAAATATTCTTTGGCTCCCCTTGTGTCGAATCTATAAATTTGGGTTGAATACTCTACCCTCGAAAACTACTGCGATCCCCTATACTTGTGGGTTATCAAGACCTTTTTCTGGCGCCACTGCCGGGGAGCATAGCTATATTTGTCGAGTCACTTGGGATTATTATCATATTATCACTATGAAGAATCTAAAGGATGGTAAGACTAAGATTTTTCCCTCAAAGACAAGGGGAGGTAAGGAACTGCCATCCAGCTCCGCTTTGGATTCACCTTCTGTTATAAGTAAACTTGCAACACAACAACATGCTATTAATTTTGATATGCCGCAAGTTATTGATGAGGCTACTTCCGCTATGAATGCTACTGATGATGACGCTAATACCTTGCTTGATGATGATGTGTCCCTAGGTGAATTTCTTGATAAACAAATAGCTAAAGTAAGACAACATGATATTGTTGAATCTGATGATGAACTTGAAACAGAAAATCTTGAAACACCTACTAGAACTAGTCCTCCTAGATATGCATTGCCAAAGGTACCGGAAGGTTGTACTATGAGTGAGGAGGCAACTAGAGACATTCTTGCCTGTAAGGATATAGATGATCTAGAGAAATTATTATGCAAGTATAAAAAAATCTCTGAATGCTAAAATGAAATGTGATCCCGAGTTTGCTACTTCACCTATTGTTATTGATGATAAGGATTACGACCTAGAGTTAATCACTTTGGTTGAATCTGATCCTTTCCATGGTTATGAAACTGAAACTATTGTGGCACATCTTACTAAGTTTAATTACATAGCCACCCTTTTTGCTCATGATGAGAAGATTCACTATTACTATATTCTCAAGTTATTTCCTTTCTCATTAAAGGGTGATGCTAAAGCTTGGTACAATACTCTTGCTCCTGGTTGTGTATGTAGTCCCCAGGATATGATTTATTACTTCTCTGAAAATATTTCCCTCCTCATAAGAAACAAGCTGCCTTGCAGGAAATATTTAACTTTGTGCAAATTGAAGAAGAGAGTCTCCCATAAGCTTGGGGGAGGCTTCTACAATTGCTTAATACTTTGTCTGATCACCCTCTTAAGAAAAATGAAATACTTGATATCTTCTATAATGGACTAACCGATGCTTCTAGGGACTTTCTAGATAGTTGTGCTGGTTGTGTTTTCAGGAATGAACTATTGGGCAAGCTGAAGAATTATTGAATAACATATTGAAAAATTATGATGATTGGACTCCTTCGGAAACACCTATTAAACCCACTCCGAAGAAGAGGGGCATCTTATATCTCAATCCTGAAGATATGCAAGAGGCAAAGAAATCTATGAAGGAAAAAGGTATTAAGGCCGAGCATGTTAAAAATTTAGCACATATCAAAGAAGTACATGGGATTGAAGCACTACCACCACCTAAGGTGGTAGAGGTAAAATCTTTAATGAAATTCAATGATAGTGATGATCCTCATAATAAACATACTAGTCAATGCCTTTATGATTTTGATAATTACATTAGAAAGCAAGATCACTTCAATGCAAATGCTATGAAACAATTGAAATACAACTTTGATATGATTGCTCGCTTAAGTGACTTGTTATTTAGAATCTCAAATGATGTTAGAGGTGTAGGAAAGCATGCCTCTATGGTTCAAACTCAATTAGAACAAGTTGCTAAATGTCAAAGGGAGTTACTTGATGAAATGAACAATAATATAAGTGACTTTGCTGTTAGAGTAGCGACTAGAGGAGGTAAAATGACTCAGTAACCACTTTATCCTGAGGGACACCCAAAGAGAATTGAACAAGACTCTCAAAGAATTAACACTGGTGCACCTAGTCCATCTAAAAAGAAGAATAAGAAGGAAAATGATAGGACTTTGTCTGCCTCTGGTGAACCTGAAATAGAAAAACCTCCTGATAATGATAATGAAATTTCTACCTCTGATGCTGAAACTCAATCTGGTAATGAACACTCACCTTCTGATAATGAAAAAGATGATGATTAGGTTCATGAAGACACTCAACCTAATGATAAAGAACTAGATAATGATGTTGAGATAGAACCAGCTGTTGATCTTGATAACCCACAACCTAAGAATAAAAGATATGATAAAAGAGACTTTGTTGCTAAAAAACATGGTAAGTGTTGGGGATTTAACTGGTGGGTATAAACCGCCTAGGAGGGGCCGGTTTATCCTCAGAGAGGTTGCCAATATTGAAGCCCATGAAGTTATAGAAGACGGCGACTTATGAAGGAAACTTAACAAGGAATCCCAAAGCGTAGAGGCAGGTTAGGGCCCATAGACATAAACCGCCATAGGCGTGTAACTTGTAAGGTAAGGTAGGAAAGAATAGATACCGAGCCGGACACGTTTATGAACCGACCTCGGGATTCTATAGATCGACGGGCGTCAACCTGGGTATATAAAGGGACGACCCGACGGCGGTTTAGGGACAAGAAACAACAACTCGAGAGCCAGGATACGCGTATTCGCTCCCTGGATATCGAAACCCTAGCAATTCCACCTCAACTGGATTGTAGGATTTTACCTTCACCGCAAGGGGCCGAACCAGTATAAACTCCCCATGTCCTTTGTCCGGTTTAACCCCTTTAAGCTAATCTCATTGCGATGGCTCCACGACTAAGTCCTCACACTAGGACATCTAATGTGACAATTCCACGATAGTTGGCACCCAACGTGGGGCCATCGCATGATGGTTTCAAGTTCTTAGAGGGCAATTTCAAAGGACTCAAGGGATACGCAGTGGGCCGTCTGACCAAGAGTCGTCGTGGCAAGCTCTACATCGACGACGCAGGCTGCGGCCCTGACGCTGGCTCAATCGGGTACGGGTACCGGGTCCCCTTCAGAGGTATTCATGTCTTCATTGGGATGATCGGCGAACCGGGCCCTGAGCCGGACATCTGTACCGACCTCATCGAGATGGCTCAGCGTGCAAGCCCCGCCCGAGTTCAACCCGCCATGAAGCGTGCTTTCGTAGGATTCATCAATGGTGCAAAATCTGAACCGGTATTTGACGGTGAGACGGTTGTCTATTCAGATGGTGAGTCATCCACCGGTGAGACCGAGTCATTGTACCAGCTGCCAGATGGCCGGCTTGGGGGCTGTTCTGATGGCGACAGTATTACGGACCCCCTTGAACTGCCAAATCGGGTTGCGATCTTCATGGCCGGTATGCAGCCCGCGCAACACTCCTCAACTGCGGTGGCAATAATTTCCGGATCGACAATGGCAATGGCAGCCGGGGAAGGAGGCCCTGCACGCCCGCTGGCTCAAGTCCTGTCCGGTTTATTGGACGCCTTGACGACATTGTTGACCACAAAAGTTAACCTGGATAATCGGGATCAGCATAATGCGGAGGTCACGAAACTGCGAGATCAGATAGCTCAGGCCAAGGAGGACATGGCGGCTGAGGAAACCAGGATGGCTGAGGAGCGGGCCACTTTGGATGCTCAGGCACAGAGGATTCAGTCGGAAAATTACCGGCTCATGCTGGATCAGAACGCTTCAAACGACGTGATGAGGAGGAGGCATCGGTCTCATCTACCACCGGTTTATGAAGCAAGGAATCTCTGTAACACGCCAGGGGCGGGAACCAGTAACCCGGTAGTGGTGAACTGGGTCGAAGCACCTGGGACAGGAGCGCCGGGTCAGCCACGGACGAATGACCCACCTCGACAGAACAATGACCCGCCTCAGTACATGCCAACACCACCGGGTCATTTTTCTACCCCTTTGGAGAACATGATCCCTGCGGCGTCACTATTGGCAGCTATTCCAATGGAAGACGAGTCTCCGGCAGCGGTTGAGACACGGCGGGCCAGAGATCTCCTTCAAACGGCTTTGGCTCAGCATCAGGCTTATTCGTATAGTGGAGACAAGATTCATTCCACCCCTCGCCCAAGCCTAAGTTACATCAGGCATATTGAAGAACCAGCCGTGTCAAGCACTGGACGGAACCATAATCCGCCCCGTGGGCCTAACCCGACAGGAGGGGGAGCTGATGCCCAGAACATAGTTGACCAGGGCAGAGCGCGTCGAGAATCCAAGTTAGCTGCACATTATGCGGCACGTCAGCCTACTCCGGTTCGTGCAACAACTTTAGTTGAGCCAAGTGTGATCTTTATAAATTTGGGTGTACCGTGTTTAGTGTCGGCCATGCGCAATGAGCGTTTGCCTAAGGATTTCAAGGGTCCTTGCAAGGTGCCTAACTATACATCTGATTTATCCCCTGAGGCATGGATTGCGAGTTATGAGATGGCCATGGAACTGCTGGATGTTAGTGAAGTGGCGTGTGCTAAGTATTTCCCCCTGATGATGGAAGGGATGACCCGGACTTGGTTAGGGCTCCCAGCTAACTCCATCGGATCATGGGCCGAGTTAAAGGCCCGGTTTATCCAGAATTTTAAACACACATGCAAGCAGCCCATGTCAATTGTGGACTTAGCCACCTGTGTCCAAGAAGAAGGTGAATCGACGACTCATTGGGTGTGCCGGGTTTTAGCGATTCTGCACTCGTCGGATCGTATCAATGCGGATTCATGGGTCTTGACGTTGGAAGGCAATTGTCGTTTCAAACTCCTGAAGCAGAAACTGGGGCGGCTTAAACATCATTGTAATGACATTGGGACACTCATGGCGGCCTTGGTTAAGTGACTCTGATGGTACCAAGGACCCCGAGTCTGATGATGAAAAGCCGAGGAAGGGAAAGAGGAGCAGCAACACCAAGGGGCAGCAGCTCCATCCGGCAAACCAGGGAGGCAATGGTAAGTGCAAGGCTGAGAATAATTTTGACTTTGTAGCTAACACCAATGCGCAGAATAATTATCAGCGCCGTAAGGGTAAACCGCCCCCACAGACCGGACCGTCAGGCATCAATCTTGGGCATCTATTAAACCAGCCCTGACCAAGACACGGGACGAAGGAAAGGCCATCTGGACACCTCTGGAAAGATTGCCTCATCATGAAGGAGTTCAAAAAATCGAATTTTTACTAAGATGGTCAAGGACAAGGCGGCGGTTCAGGATCCGGTTTCCATGGACCGGGTTATGGTGGAGGCGGTTCAAGCTCGGGATTCCAAGGTAATCCCGACAATCAAAACAACCAAAGTGGTTACAACTAGCAGAATAATCAGGGAAATCAGCAATAGTCGGGTTATCATAGGCACCCGAAGCAGTTGAACAGTGGTCAGTATCATGTCTTCACCACTAGCTTATGCAAGCGCGACCAGAAGCTTCATAAGAGGACAGTAAATTTGGTCGAACCGGCAGTCCCGCGTTATTTGCGTTGGTCTGAACAACCCATCATATGGAGCCGAGAGGACCGCCCGCCACGGGTTGATAATCCGGGTCACCTGGCATTGGTAGTGGCACCTCAAGTTGGAGGGTATAAGTTCACAAAGGTACTCATGGACGGAGGGAGCAACATCAATATCCTCTATTATGAGACCTTCTGTCGCATGGGGCTGACAGATACAAACCTTAAACCGTCAAACACTGTGTTCCATGGTGTGGTACCTGGTAAATCGGCATACCCGGTTGGTAAGATAGCTCTGGAGGTTGTGTTTGGAGATGATCATGATTCCAGATCAGAAACCTTAACCTTTGAAGTGGTGAAGATTAAGAGCACTTATCATGCTCTGTTTGGATGGCCGGCTTATGCTAAGTTCATGGCCCGACCCTGTTATGTTTATCTGCAGCTCAAGATGCCGGGTCACCATGGGACCATCACAGTACATGGGAGCCGTAAGATAGCTTTGGAGTGTGAAGAGGGCGATGCAGCTTACGCCGAGTCGGTTTGCGCAACTGAGGAGTTGAAATTTTATAAGGACAATGTTGATCCGGCGGAGATGACATCTTTGAAAAAGCCAGCTACAGAGCATGATCCCGCCTTGAAGTTTAAATCGGCTCATGAGACTAAATTGGTTGATTTTGTTCCTGGCGATTCATCCAAGCAGTTCAGAGTCAGTACTAACCTGGATCCGAAATAGTAAAGCGCGCTCATCAAGTTCATCTGTGAGAATCGGGACATCTTTGCATGGAAACCTTCTGACATGTCAGGTGTACCGAGGGAACTCGCTGAGCACACTCTCAGTATTGATCCCAAGTTTAAACCGGTCAAGCAGTTTCTTCGCTGCTTCAATGAAGAAAGGTGCAAGGCCATTGGTGAGGAGGTAGCCTGGCTTTTGGCGGCTGGGTTTATGATTGAGGTTTTTCATCCTGAGTGGCTGGCTAACCCGGCGCTGGTTCTTAAGAAGAATGGCACTTGGCGCATGTGTGTGGATTACATGAATCTGAACAAGGCTTGTCCAGCTGATCCTTTTGCTCTCGCTCGTATTGATCAGATTATTGATGCTACGGCGGGTTGTGAGCGCTTGAGTTTTTTGGATGCTTATTCCGGTTATCATCAGATCAAGATAGCGGTTAAGGACCAGGAGAAAACAGCTTTTATAACCCCCTTTGGAGCCTTCTGTTATGTGTCTATGCCTTTCCGGCTCAAGAGTGCCCAGGCGACTTATCAGCGATGCATGCAGAATTGCCTTCACAAGCAGATTGGGCGCAATGTTCATGCTTATGTGGATGATATTGTGGTGAAGTCCAGGAAGAAGGAGACATTGATAGATGATTTGAAGGAGACCTTTGATAACCTCCGGGTTTGTAAAATGATGCTTAACCTGGCCAAGTGCGTCTTCGGTGTACCGGCAGGCAAACTCTTGGGTTTTTTGGTGTCTAACAGGGGAATTGAAGCTAATCCGGAGATGATCAAGGCCATCACTTCTCTGGCTAAACCGGCATGTATCAACGATGTACAACGTTTGGCAGGTCGTATTGCAGCGCTGAGCCGGCTTTCAGCCAGTTGGGAGAAAAGGCTATCCCTTTATACCAGATGATGAAAAAGATAGACAACTTTGTCTGGAGTGATGCTGCTGATGCAGCGTTGGAGGACTTGAAGAAGCAGTTAGCCAAGCCACCTGTTCTCGCTGCCCCCATTGATAAAGAGCTATTGCTGTTATGTGTGGCTGCTAACGCCCGGGCTGTCAGTGTGGCTATTGTGGTGGAGCACAAGGAGGCAGGTAAGGAGTATCCGGTTCAGCGGCCGGTTTATTATATCAGTGAGGTGCTTATTGAGTTGAAGCAGAGATATCCACATTGGCAGAAGCTTGTGTATGGAGTTTTTATGGCGAGCCGGACGCTTAAGCAATACTTTTAGGGCCATCCCATCACCGTGGTCAGTTCCGCTCCTTTGGGAGATATCATCCAAAACAGGGAGGCAACTGGCCGAGTTGCTAAGTGGACTATCAAACTTGGACCTCGCGGGTTAAAATATATGCCTCGTACGGCCATCAAGTCCCAAGCGCTCGTGGACTTCATCAATGACTGGACAGAGTTGCAGGCGCCGGAGGATAAACCGGATAACACGTACTGGACTATTGACTTCGACGGGTCCAGACAATTGGAGGGCTCGGGGGCTGGAGTTGTTCTTACTTCCCCTGGAGGTGACAAATTTTGTTATGTTCTCCGCTTGATGTTTCCTTGTAGTAACAATGCAGATGAGTATGAGGCCTTGCCCCATGGTCTTTGGGTGGCTAAGGAAATGAACTTAATCCGGGTATGATGCTTTGGGGACTCCGATTTAGTGGCTCAGCAAGTCTCTGGTACTTGGGATTCTAAGGATCCACTCATGGCGGCTTATCAACGTGAGGTGGATGTTATGGCTGGTCACTTCAAGGGTTACCAAGTCGAGCACATTGATTGGCGCAAAAATGAAGCAACAGACACTTTTAGCCAGCTGGGGTCTCAGCGTAAACCGGTGCCCCCAATGTATTTCTTGACGTTTTGCATAACCCTCGGTCAAGCTGCCTACGGAGGAGGATCTGGCTGTTCCTGACCTAGAGGCTCAATTGGTGGCGGTTCTTCATGTTATCCCTGATTGGACAGTGCCATACTTGTCGTATATGACCAGGGTGAGTTACCCGAGGACAAAATTTTGGCCAGGCAGATAATCCGGCGGTCCAAGTCCATGACTATTGTCAATGGTGAGTTACATCACTGCAGTGTCTCAGGGGCGTTTCACTGTTGCGTTTCTCCTGAAGCAGGATGTGAGATTTTGCGTGAAATCCATGAAGGGGATTGCGGTCATCATGCCGATTCAAAATCCCTTGTGGCTAAAGCTTTCCGACACGGTTTCTTTTGGCTAATGGATCATGCTGATGCTGAGGACTTGGTCAGGAGACACTACAAAAAAAAGACACATCCGTGACATTTTGGGCCGAACGAAATTTTTGTTTGTCATACATATGACACTTCTATGACGATAATTGTGACAAAACCCGGTATCATCATAGATGTGGTGGGCTCCTACTTCTATAACAAAAAATCATGACAGAAAATGGGCTTTTCGTCTTGGGCGGGCCGGAGACGCAGTTGCATGACATTCTTTGGGCCGTCCATGACGGAAAAAACCATGGTAGAAGCG
>NC_041387.1:458635350-458635917 GCF_002162155.2 Triticum dicoccoides | reverse complement strand
AGGTCGGGGGCGGAGCGATGCTCGTTTCTCTCGTACGTACGCGCGTGTGTGCGAGGTGTTGGCTCTAACTGAACCCGAGCGAGGCGTTGGGCTCTAACTGAACCCGAGCGATTGCACTGCATGCTACGCGTGACTGACCCCGAGGGATCGATCGATGGCTGTTAACTGAACCTGATGGAGCGATTCCTTCGCTACTGCTGCTAACTGAAGCCGATCGATTGGATGAACAGTGAGCGTTGCGGGGGGGTTTGGATGAACAGTGAGCGGTGGCGTTGCCTCTGGATGAACAGGAACCCGTGGTGTGGAGGGCTGGATGAACAGTAGACAGTGGAGGGTGGCCATGGAGGGGTGTTTGAACAGGACCCCGTGGTGTGGAGGGCTGGATGAACAGTAGACGGTGGAGGGGTGCCCGTGGAGGGGTGGTTGAACAGTAGCCGGTGGAGTAGCGCTCGGTGGAGGCTGGATGAACAGGAGCCCGTGGAGGCTGGAGGAGGTCGACGGTAGCCCGTGGAGGCTGGAGGAGGTCGATGGTGGAGATGAACAGTATCCCGTGGAGTCTCGTTTTGC
>NC_041387.1:458617550-458634979 GCF_002162155.2 Triticum dicoccoides | reverse complement strand
ATCAACAGGACCCCCGTATCGACCGTAGTGCTCCAACACAAGTCCGTTTCGTCCATTTTGCGGTACGCCACACCCCTCCCGATCAACAGGACCCCCGTTTCGACCGCAGGAGGTCCGTTTCCTCCGTTTTGCGGTACGCCAGGCCCCTCCCGATCAACAGGACCCCGTTTCGAATGTGGCCGGTCGAACACAAGGCCGTTTCCTCCGTTGTGCGGTATCCCAGGCCTCATTTCCATCGCCTGTTCCGTCCAAGCCCTCCCGATGAACACGACCACACATTTCGTTTCGACCCAGCCGGTTGGCTCCCCATGAACACGACGACAACGTTGTTTGTCCGTTCCGACCCAGCCATGTACGTATGCGCGATAGGTGTTAGAGACCCTACCCGTATGTACGTACGTGGCCGTATTTTTTTTCTTGCACCCTCGCCATTGTACTTATGTGTACATGCTATGTGCGCGCCTCTACTACGACACGTGCAAGCCTCTACATCTACGACACGTGCGCGCCTCTACATCGACCAGTATGTACGTACACGTTCGCGACCAGAATGACAACGCTACGTACGCTTCAACCAGGTGGGTCCCGACCGTCAGGCACTTCCTTGCGTGCGAAGATGTAGTTGGTGGGTCCCAGCGGTCGGGGGGTGAATTGTTTTTTTTTCGGACGCACTTCCTTGCGTGCGAAGATGTAACTGGTGGGTCCCAGCAGTCAGGGGGGCGAATCATTTTTATTTGCCCGGACGCACTTCCTTGCGTGCGAAGGTGTAGCTGGTGGATCCCAGTTGTAAGGGGGAAACATTTTTTTCGCAAAATATGGTGGCCCGTCCGGTGGGTCCTCGCTGTCAGGTGGAGGAATAATTATTTTGCACGTAATAAGGAGGCACTTCCTTGCTGCGACCGTGGACCCAGCTGTCAGCCTCTCCACATACAGTCCACGTCCGATGGAAGCCGTTCCTTGACCACGTTGACCACGCCGAGCCGACAGCACTAGGGTGGTGGACGATGGCGAGGCCTAGGAAGGGGACGACGCGGAGCCGAGGAAGACGCGACAGTGGATTACCACGCGTAGAGGAGTACGAGGTTCACTGGTTCGCTGCGGTGTGAGGCTGCCGTTGCCGCAGAATAACAGGGGGTGTGGGTGAGTGGAGGGATGGCTAGCGGTGGGAGTAGTAGGGGGCGGTGAGGCCTCCACCGCATCGCAGCCGGCCACGGGAGGCAGGAGCACGATGCACGACCAGTGTTGGTTTGGGCGGCTGGAGCAAGAAGACCAGAGGTTGAAGAAGCACTACGGCTGTTGGATGGACATCATACGGTTACTGGAGCTAGAATCATGCATATTGACTAAGTTGACAAAGCCCTCCATCCCCGTCAACTTAGTAGGCCCACAAGTTAGCCTGCCACTATACTGGGTCCCAGCTAACAGGGGGAGTATTCATTTTTTTTGTGCGTAATAAGGAGGCACTTCCTTGTGTGCGAAGATATAGCTGGTGGGTCCGAGCCGTTAGCGGCGGTAACGTTTTTTTCGTGAAATACTGAGGCCCTTTCGGTGGGTCCCCGATATCAGGTGGAGGAATCATTATTTTGCGCGTAATAAGGAGGCATTTCCTTGCGTGCGGTCGTGGACGCAGCTGTCGGCCTCTCCACGTACAGTCCACTTCAGATGCATGTCGGTCGTTGACCACGTTGACCAGGCCGCGCCGAGAGCACCAGGGCGGTGGACGACGGCGAGGCCTAGGAAGGGAACGACACAGAGCAGGGAAGACTCCGCAGTTGTTTCCCACGCGGAGGGGAGTACGACTGAACGAGGGTTTACTGGTTCGTCTGCCGTCGCCGGAGAATAATAGTAGGTGTGGGTGAGTAGTGGGATGGCTAGGCCAGCGATGGGAGTATGATGGGGCAGTGAGGCCTGCGCGGCAGCACAGCCGGCCGAGGGGAGGAGGGAGCAGGCAGTCCCGCCGGTGCTTGTTTGAGCGACTGGAGCAGGAAGAGCAGAGATTGAAGAAGCACGACGGCCGTTGGATGGCCATCCAACAGTCACTGCTTGTGTGTCAACCTTTTTTTTAGGAAAGCCTCAAATTTGTGGAAAACAGCATACAGCCCATCTACCATTATTTCTAATAATTTACAACCCATTTGCTAATTCTTAAGGTTTTGTTTTGGAGCCCATATTCTTTTTGTTAGCATTACAGCCCGTATTGTGGCCACGGTTAAAAATTATACAAAATTTTGCATATTTCGGTGCGGTCCGAACTATTTTTAATACCGAAATTTCGAATCACATTCGAACTGATTTAAAAATAAATGTATATCAATATAAAATCCAACAAATTCTCCACGCATAAAAATTAATGTAATTTAAAATCTCGAAATGAAAAAAAAAGATATTTGAAACTAATTGCCGGTTTGATGTGTTTTAAAAATGTACAACCCATTTCTCATTACTGATAGGCCATTTTCTCGGCCAGCCAAATGAAGCTCTCCCCGTCTTGAAAGATTTGCAGCCCAACAGGCCTGACAAAGCGACTTACTTGGCAAATCAGAAAAAAACTGGGCTATGGCCTTGGACCCAGCTGTCCGCCTCTCCACGTACAGTACTCTTCCGATGGAAGTCAGTCGTTGACCACATTGACCACGCCGCACCAAGAGCACCAAGGTAGTGGACGACGGCGAAGCCTAGGAAGGGGACAACGAGGAGCGGGGGAAGACATGGCAGTGGATGCCCACGCGGAGAGGAGTACGAGGGTTCACTGGTTCGGCTGCGGCGTGAGTCTGTTGTCGCCACAGAATAACAGGGGGTGTGGGTGAGTAGAGGGATACCATGGGCCAGCGGTGGGAGTAGTAGGGGGTGGTGAGGCCTCCGCGGCATCACAGCCGGCCACGAGAGGCAGGAGCACGCGGCACGACCGACGTTGCTTTGGGCGGCTGGAGTAAGAAGACCAGATGCTGAAGAAGCACTATGGCCATTGGATGGACATCGTACGGTCACTGGAGCTAGAATCGTTCATATTGACTAAGTTGACAAAGCCCTCCGTCCTTGTCAACTTAGTAGGCCTACAAGTCAGCCACCCACTATGGTGGGTCCCAGCTAGCAGGGGGTATTCATTTTTTGGTGCGTAATAAGGAGGCACTTACTTGCCTGCGAAGATATAGCTAGTGGGTTCGACCTATCAGCGGGGGGGGGGGTGACATTTTTTTCGCGAAATACAGAAGCCCTTCCCACGTACAGTGCACGTACAGTGCATAATAAGGAGGAACTTTCCTTGCGTGCGACCATGGACCTCATGGGTCCCAGCCGTCAGGCTCTCCACGTACAGTCCTCTTTCGATGACTCTCGTATGTGACCACACCGCGCCGAGCGCACCGAGGCGATGGACGACGGCAAGGCCCCAGACTGGAATGACCCGGAGATGAGGAAGACGCGGCAGTGGAGCCGCAGACGGAGAGGAGTGGTAAACTTGACTGGTTCGGGTGCGGGGTGGGCCTACACTCGGCAGAGAATAACAGGAGGTGCGGTGTGGAGGGATGGCCTGGCCGTCGGCGGGGTAGCGTTTCGCTGAGGAGCGCAAAACAACGCCATTGGACACTGAAGGATGGAGCAGGCGGTTTCGGCAGCGCTGGGGGGAGAAGACGAGAGATTGAAGAAGAATGCCGGCTGTATGTAAATCCAACGCCTTCTTAGGCTTCGACCTACTGGCCCACATGTCAGCCAGTCCATTTGTTTTTTAGTCCATTTGGTGGGCTGGGTGAAACAACGATGTAGCATCTATGCAGCCCGTTTAAATCCCATTTGCATTTTTCTCCAAATTCGCGGACTTGCTGGGCTGGGTGAAAATATCATGTTGGGCTAGACAGAGAAATGTAATAAAAACATAAACACATGATTGCACGTCAGTAAAATCTTTGCAAGCTTATGTACGCAATAACTAGGAGTTAACTTGGCAAGTTATATATAAATAATAATAATTATTATTTTGTAAGAACTTTCAACTTACAAAATAAAATATTAATTTGATGAGTTAATAGTACGTAGGGTATTATTATTTTTTAGGCTAGACGTGGGACAGTTGAGTTGGTTCTAGGGGAAAGTACTAGGAGAAAACTCAGTT
The DNA here is from genome assembly GCF_002162155.2 of Triticum dicoccoides. Classification (NCBI taxonomy): domain Eukaryota; kingdom Viridiplantae; phylum Streptophyta; class Magnoliopsida; order Poales; family Poaceae; genus Triticum; species Triticum dicoccoides. The sequence continues at coordinate 458,630,871 of NC_041387.1, read as the reverse complement.
TACATCAAAAAAGAAAGTGGGAGAAAATACAGAGACCTACTGGGTCCACCTGAGGAGAGTAATATGTTGGGAGGAAGGAGATTCAAAGCACGGCAGCCGAGTGAACTAGTTTTTTTTACGGACAAGTGAACTAGTTTACATACATTAGCAAATAGCCACTAAAAAAGCAATCAAGTTAATGGGTTCTTAAAAGAAATATTTCGGGCAAAACAAATAATTACGACACGTAGGCTAATGCATGAAACACTCAGATGATAAAGGTGCTTATAAACAGATAAAGTACAACATCTAGACCTTCCTGGCACGCTTGATCATGATGCTGTGGCTGTCCGTGTACTCGTCGGTTACGGGAAACAGACAAGCCCTCATGTCCAAGATCTGCCTGTACATGTCGTAGCATGCGTATGCGTCCTTGGCCACGTATGTTATGTAGGCTAGATTCAGAGGTACCTCCCACGTGTTCAGGTCGTCTTCTTTCATGTTGGCGTATCAGGGGTCAACCACAGAGTCCTTCTCCTACCCGTTGCTGCTGATCTTGTATTGCTTATGGATGTCGACAATCTTGTTGCACCAGATGGCCGAATCGTCGCGTTCTTCCTTCTCTCCGCCGTAGCGAAGGTGCAGTGGGCGCTGCCGATGAAACGGGCGAATGCTCCAGAACCTGTTGCAGCCATAGGACTGAGGCGAGGCAGAGCTTCACCGAGTCCGTATCGTTGGCGTACATCACATTCAACTTGGTGCAGCCAAAGGACTGAACGGCGAACTAACTCCTTGCTGAAGTCCATATCCAGCAGGCTCACCCCTCGGATTGCCATTGGAGTCTCTTCGAGTGAACGAGTGTGTAGGCAGCGGCAGCAGTTCGTTTTTCAGCTCTTGGGGAACTGGATTCAACAGTAAGCTGAGTGTGTACAGGCGACAACAGTTACTACCCCTCCCTCGTCCGCTGCACGCCCGGCAGAAGATGCACCCTCGACGCATTCAAAGGCCTCCATTAAGAGACCTACTCCGGCCATACGTCGGTTCACGAGCGGGTCTGTATTGGTACTGTAATAACAGGAGTCAGTGGTCACTTTACTTAAATTTAATTAGCTTTAGTAAAAAATTATACTTAAAACAAGCAATGCATTGGCTCATTCTATCAGTGCCACGGGATCAACATGCACAACAATTAGAATTATTATTCTCAGGACACACACGATCAGCACATTTGTCGCACTTTCACAAAGATAATACTACCAGGTTTGAATTGTTTGTTATGTTTGCTGTCCTCTGCATCATCATGTCGTGTTTCCCAGCTTGCAAGATTCAGAACCAACAAATAAGATCCATATAATAAGTACAACAACAGTGCCTACACATCTCATTGATTCCCGGCTTGCAAGATTCAGAACCAACAAATAAGATCCAAATAATAAGTACAACAAAGATGCCTACACGTCTCATTGATTCCCAGCTTGCAAGATTCAGAACCAACAAATAAGATTCAAATAATAAGTACAACAAAGATGCCTACACATCTCACTGATTCCCAGCTTACAAGATTCAGAACCAACCCATTAGAGCCTTTTGATAAAGTGAATATCGGGATTAAATCCATCTTGGCTAGCCATGTCATACAATCGAAGAACTTGGCGAATGCCCTTGACCGTCACAACATCTGTAGTAGAGTATTCCTGTTTGCACATCATGTTTTCATAGCACAAACAAGGAGACATGAGAGCATGATTTCGCTTTAGTTGAACCATTTTGTGCAGTTCCACCAAATTGAGAGATGTTGCTCTTGACTGTCACAACATCTGTAGTAGAGTATTCCTGTTTGCACAACATGTTTGCATAGCACAAACAAGGAGACAAGAGAGCTTGCTTTCACTTTAGTTTAACCATTTTGTGCAGTTCCACCAAAATTGAGAGATGTTGCCCACGTGACATTTTAGTTGAACTGCACAAGACACTCATTCCAAAAAAAGTGTTTTGTGCAGTTCACCAAAAGGTCACAATAGCAACAAGGTGAAATGGATATCCCTATCTGCACAAAATGATAGAAAGTAAACAGTTGCTGGTCAATAAGAATATACAAAACATATACAAAATGAAAAGAAGCATCTTAATTATGTTCATGGCAATCACGCAAGGACAGTAGAAATTTTAAAACGTCAGCAATGCTTCATGTTACCAGAAGCATTACGATCAACAATGAGATTCCTCAGATATGGGATTACTTTAATGGTGGCATTGCTTGTTTACCAGACATAGTAAATTAACAATAGATAAAGAGTTCGTTTAAGGGCATGGGACCGTGGGGACACCAGGACACTCAGCAGCGTAAAGGAGCAACTTACTTATCATACTGGGGAAAACAGCAGGAGTGCCATTTGTAACACAGTTTAATTGCATCTTATCACTGGAGGCATTAGATTAACAATAACACTGGTTAGACATGTCCCTAAGGTAACAGTGTGATCGCTTCATTTTACATGCGCCCTTACAACAAAAAGTTGGTTTACCCGCAAAAAAACAGCAAAAGGTTGGTATAAGGACATGCGACAGTGGACGCATCAGCACAATGTACCTACAAGGTGGCATAAAGTGGTGATGCCGAGCTTGTTCACGGTATGTGAGGGCAGCAAACCTAATCCTGGAGACCTTTTACTACGTGAGGGCAGCAAATCTAATCCTGGAGGCCTTTTACTATGTGAGGGAAGCAAATCTAATCCTGAGACCTTTTACTATGTGAGGGCAGCAAATCTAATCCTGGGACCTTTTACTATGTGAGGGCAGCAAATCTAATCCTGAGCCCTTTTACTATGTGAGGGCAGCAAATCTAATCCTGGAGACCTTTTACTATGTGATGGCAGCAAATCTAATCCTGGACATACTCTGTTGACTTGTCCACCAGCTGCCACTTTCTATCCTTTTTTCAACCAATAATAGATCTGTTCCTTATCCAGTTTGTACTGTGTTTTCCCATCATTTCCCTTTTCAACCAAGAGACTGGTTGGGTATCCGGTCTCTACTACTTTCACCATATTATTTCCTCTTTGAATCAAGTCCTAGATTCATGCTACAACTTCCCCCCCCCCCTTTCTTCGTTGTTTGAACAAAGCCCTGGATACGAATGCATGAAGTAGCTTTATCTCTAATAATACTAAAAATTTAGGTGGCTTTGGAAGAGCTGATGGGAGTAGAAAAAGATGCACATGCAGACATGTGGGGAGCTGGGGCAGTAGAGCAAGGCCGCTTTTGAAGAACTTATACCTGAGGGTCGCCAGGATGTCGGTGGTGGCAGGTCGGATCTGCCGACAATATGGCGGGGAGGAAGAAGAGTCGGAGGACCTCCTGAGTCGGCGCTGTGTCGGAGAGAACGGCACGGGCAGAGGATCGGGCCCCTCCGACAGCTGTGGGTTTCCTCCCTCGGCGGCGATGACCGCGTGAACGATGCACCTTTTAGTCCTCTACACACACCGGTCGAAGGGATCCCGGCCGGATATGTGACCAGCGGTGAGCAGAGAGAAAATATCGCTACCGCTGTCTTGTTTATATCTGGAGAGGATGAGAGAATGAAGAGAGCAACCCTAGTAAAGCAAACGCTCAAGCCCCTGCGTCCATATATAGTGGAGTGATTATCTTTTTTCTCTCCACAACAAGCGTTTCAATTTGTGTACATGGCATTAAAGAAAAGAAACTCTCTATTTAAGGTGACTACTCTACGACTCCTACTTACTACTACTACAGTACTACCTCCGTCCTGGTTTATAGGTCCCTTTTATAGTTTGTGCCAAATTTTGACTAAAGATTTAACTAACAAAATGTTAATGTATGTCAAGAAAAATTATCTCATTGGATTCGTATTTGAACATAGTTTTGAAAAATTTAATATTTGGTGACATGCGTGAACATTTTCTTAGTTTAATCTATGGTCAAAATTTGGCACGAAATACAATGGGGACCAATAAACCCGGACAGAGGTAGTATTGTTCACTTGTGCTTCCCGCCCCTCCATTCATTGAACAACCCCACGGGTGAATAAACATACAGTAAGTACTATATTTATATAGAACGAACAAGCTCAAACTATTTTCGCATAGTTAAAAGTTGAGGGCGGGGCTTTTCCCGAGCAGTACGCGCGGCAGTTTTCGGGTAGGCGGTTTGACAGAGAGGCGGGGAGGGTGAGAGAGTGGGGTTGTGCGATTTGACGGCGCGTTATTGCTGGAAAGACTTGTGATATGACCACTCACTATAGTCATGAATTACTGGCGCTCTGACCGGGGTGATGCCCCCCTTCCGTTCCGCGCTCTAATCTGGTGCATGACACATCGACCCGGATGCTGGCCCTCCCACATGTCAGAGTAGTAAGAAGGAGCAGAGAATGATACGGTATATACTAGTACTATACTAATCCCTCCGTTCCTAAATATAAGTCTTTGGAGAGATTTCACTATGGACCACATACGGAGAAAAATGAGTGAATCTACACATAAAATGCATCTATATACATCCGTATGTGCTCCACAGTGAAATATCTACGAATACTTATATTTAGGAACGGAGGGAGTACTACTCAGGTCGGAGGAGAACCACGGCAACCCAGTGAACCAGCAGTGCGAACCACGGTAGCCCAGTGAACCAGCAGTAGAAAACAATAATGTGGTGATATGGCCATAAAAAACAATGTGCTACGGTCCACACTGTAGCATGTACAGTAACACTCCTCTTTGTTTGGATCCCTGAGTTAGAGCTAGTTTGGGTTGAAATAGCCTCAAATTATCGAAACAAGAGGGGTTAGTTTGAGCTAGTTTGCTCTAACCCAGCTAAAAAAATAGCCCGGTGGAGAGGTTCTAATTGGGTTTGTTATCCTGGGCCCACTAAAAGAGAACTAAAAAATCTCACCTGCCCGCACCAGATCGCTCCCCTAAAAAAATCTCACCTGCCCGCACCAGATCGCTCCCCCCCTCTCGCACGACTCCTCTCTGTTCCCCATAGGGCCGCCCGCCAAGCGCCGCTCGCCCTCTCTCTCCTCCGGCCGCCCTCTCCTTCCGGCCTCCGCCGCCCTACTCCGGCCGCCCTCTCCCTCCGACCTTCGAAGGTTGCCCCGCTCCGCCTTCACCAGTCGTTTTTCTCCCTCTGTCGTATGCGGCGGCGGCGCATCTACCAGGGAGGTCGTGAGAGGGGTGAGTTTTTCGTTCCTTCTCTGTCTCACGGCTATATCATTGATCTTGCTTGCTCTAGCGCTAATTCTGATTTGGAAAAGTAGATCCTGATCAAACTTGCTATAGATTTGTGGTGCACGCATGGAATTGTTTGATGCTGCTTGAGGAGGTAATAAATCTTTCTAGAGGCCCAAAGATTCAGGTCACCTTTCTAGGTATTTCAATTTCAGGCTTGCATTATTTGTAGAGGCCCAAAGATTTAGTTCACCTTTCTTGGTATTTCAATTTCAGACTTGCATTGTTTCTAGAGGCCTAAAGATTCAGTTCACCTTTCTAGGTATTTGATTTTTAGGTTTGCATTATTTCTAGAGGCCCAAAGATTCAGTTCACCTTTCTAGGTATTTCATTTTCAGGCTTGCATTATTTCTATAGGCCCAAAGATCTAGTTCACCTTTCTAGGTATTTCAGTTTCAGGCTTGCATTATTTCTAGAGGCCCAAAGATTCAGTTCACCTTTCTAGGTGTTTAAGTTTCAGGCTTGCATTATTTATAGAGGCCCAAAGATTCAGTTCACCTTTCTAGGTATTTCAGTTTCAGGCTTGCATTATTTCTAGAGGCCCAAAGATTCAGTTCACCTTTCTAGGTATTTTAGTTACAAGCTTGCATTATTTATAGAGGCCCAAAGATTAAGTTCCCAGTCGGCGGCAAGCGGCCCTTCTACCCATGCCGGTGTCGACCTCAACTCGCAAGGGCCAGCGTCGGAGGGGTTCCCGGGGCTTGGGCTCTACAGAGCCTTCCTCCAGAGCGACGATGGCGAGCTCCTCCCTGGGTGCGTGAGGGGCTCCAGGCTCCCTCCCTATCGTGAACAACTTCCATGATGAGTTAGCTCATTCTTTATTTCATGAAGTGTTTTTTTATTTTGTGAAGCTTGATTGATGACTTGTATGTTTAAGTGGGATATCTCATTTGTATGGACAAAGTAAAAATTATCATGTTTTGCATGCTTGATTGTATAGACGGTTCGTTTATGTCAATTGTGAGCGGGAGGAGGCCAGAGAAGAGCCGGCCACACCAAGAGGGTGCTTGGATCCAAGGGACTTATTTTAGTCTAATTAAAAATAGGGTCAAAAGTAGTCAAATGATTGAGATAGAGCATTTATTGTTAATCTAACCCTATCATCCATACACCTCTTTGGTTTAGAGTTAGTTCAGGGTTAGAATATAACTCTAACCTCTAGCTGAGTTAGAGTTCTCCTTGTCTCGGTTCATCGCCATCATACTTTCCCCATTCCTATGTTTTCAGTATCCTGCGAATCAAAGAGGCCCTTTTTCGGGAAAAATCAAAGAGGCCATTAGACTGGTTTAGGTCCGGTCATTTTTTATAAACGTGTTATGTCCAAAATTTAATGAACGTGCTCCGGTTTCCATGAAAATAATCCGGTTTCATGTAGTAATCCGGTTTCATGAAAAAAGAGGCACCAGTGCTCAGTACTCCTATTCTATAAACACGAGTCCCATCTGACAACAGCGTCTGTGCTAGAGCTAGCCCTCCTCCCTCATTTCTCTCTTCTACTCTCTAAGAGCATGGTTAATAATATTGCCAGCTGCTAGCTATATGATGTTGCCATGTCACATATAGTCAAGTTTATAGCCAACAAGTACAATAGCTAGATATAAATATGTACTGTACTACTTTGTTGATACACGGCCCATTCCACTCTCTCATAAAGTACCTAGGAGCACGTGCTGCAGCCGGCTGTTAACTAGTAGCCCGCTTCTCTTCTCTCTCCTCTTCTCTCTCTTCCAAGTAAGCAAGAATATAATATTTAATGTCTTACAGCCCGCCTACATCACCTTATTGTACTTGCTCTAAACTCGGCCGACGCCCGGTGGGTGGGGTGGGTTTGCTCAACTGCGGCCCCACCTCACAGTGAAAACATTACGACTGGAATAAAAAATGCCATATACTCCCTCCGTTCATAAATATAAGCCTTTTTAGATACTACTTCAAATGGAATACAACATAGAGATGTATGAAGACATAGTTTAGAGTGTAGATTCACTCATTTTGCTCCATATGTGGTAGTCACTTGCTGGTATCTTTAGAAAGACTTATATTTGGGAATGGAGGGAGTACTATACTAATAAAACATTAAGGCCACGAGGCGATGAAGTGCCGGTTACAGGAGGCAAGAAGAAGAGATGCATCCATCGACGACATCCACCTCCTCGACTCAGGGCGCCGGCCCACCAAACGGTGCCTAAGTAGCAGCGGCTTTCGTGTCCAGGTCGACGTGCTTCTGAACAATGGCGTCCAAAGATTCCTGCCGCTGGAAGAAAGCCAACGTCTTTCTGTCCTTGTTTGCCTTGTAGTGGCCTATGTAGACGATTTCCTCGTAGACGTGGATGTGCAGGTCGACGGTTTCTTGCATGGCGAGGCGTTGCGCAGCGAGCGCGGCCTCGAGGTGCACATTCTTTGTTGCGACCTCCGGCACCTGCGGGGCCACCAGGGCTTGAAAGAGTTCGTCACCATGTACGCCGATGAGGATGGTAGGCAATGAGGAGCCTGGGCGCGCGGGCTGGAGTAGTACGGCAAGGTCGTCCGCGTGCTTCTTGACGGCGGTGAACTTGCGGATGGAGTTGACCATCATGTCGTCCATGCGAGAGGCAAAGCCTGCGTCGGCGAGGGCTATGATGCCTGCGGTCGCCAGCACTGTCTGGAAATGCTGCACGGTGCGGGGCCGCAAGCCGGCGCCTTGGATGATTTGGCACAGCCGACTGCCGCTCGTGTCCATCGCCTCCATAGGTGCTTGTGGCTTCTAGTCACTTGGTCTTGGATTGGAGTGAGCAGTGTTGCGCAGAGACTTGGGAGTAGATGGATTGGAGTGGTGGGGCGCCTTTAATATATGAGAGTCCAAACTCTGTTGCATTCACATCATGCTGGCTCTAGTCTGCTTCTCCAATTAATTCCCTTTGCATGTAACTGAGGATGCATCATTGACCGTTCAACATCTCGGGAACCGCTACCCTCTTCCTCCGTGGCATTCAAGCACCTATGGACCCGTCGACGACGAGGTGTCTATGGTGACTTCGTAAATTTCAAGATGATAGTGTCGTGCGTGTGTGCGTTCATAGCGGTGAGTGTATGCGCGTGTATATGAGCGCTTGCGTCTGTACTGTGTCAAAAAAACGTAAATGCGTGTCAAAAAGAGACTAGTCAGTATACTCAATATTGTGCACCTCGGAGAGGAAAACGATAGAACTAGTACGTATTTATTTATGGTGCAGATTCACTCATTTTGCTCCATATGTACTCCATCTCGGTGTAGTCTAGTCACTTGTTGAAATCTCTAGAAGGGAAAATACTCCTTTCTGGTTTACAGGGCTATACTAGAAAGTAGTTGTACGTACTAGTACAATAGTGGGCTCACATAGCAATTTTGTCTCATGCAAGAGCCTGGCTATGTGCGTGCTCCAATGTTCACAACTGCAACGTTCGGTTTGCGCTTGGCTCTTTGCCTCTTCGAGAAGACAAACAACGATGTTACTACTACTGCTTCTACAGTGTCGAATCCACTGCTGCATGTCCGTCCACCACGAGCGGGACGGATAGTTTGTTGTGGAAGTACTACTACTAAGAAAAAGCCTGTCCTCGTTTGCGAGCAACCGCGCGCATTGGCGAGGGAGAAGGCGTGTAGTAAAATCAAGCTTCTCCTCGTTCTACGAGTTGACACGACACATCATAGCCCTGGCCCCACATGCTTGCCTCTAAACTTGGCTGAAAGACCCATAGTGTAAAATATATTTGCTGCAACCTCTAACATTTACCCACCACAAATTAAAATATATGTGGCCGTATGCATCGTTTTGATGCAGAGGCCAGGGAGTCCCCCCTTTTTCGAAAAAAACAAATTAAAATATATATTCCTGTCTTGACCAGATGAGCGTGCGAACTACAATCACCAGGGTGACAGGTAGGGCCAGAAGACTATTTTAATTTAAAAAAAAACTTCGAGACGGCCACATAGCATGGAGCCGACCCCAACGATTTTAAGCTTACAGGCACGGTACACGCTATCTAGCCTACTCTATACATGAAACTGCCACACGAGCGTCTGGGCTGCGCTTGGCTCTTCGCCTCTTCGGGAAGTCGAACAATGATGGTGTACTACTGCACTAGAGGAGTACTACAGTACGCTTCTGGCCATCTGGCACCGATTGAACTGCTGCATGTCCACCGCGTGCGGGAGGGAGAGCGTGTAGCGAAAGCTTCTCCTAGTCTTGCCAGCCACCACGCTCATGGGCGAGGGAGGGATTCTCCTGTCTTTGCGTGTATGATAGGTGGGCCCGACAAGTGTGTGGCCAACCTGTCATACATCCAAAGGCAGGTGCAGTTAAGTCCGCGAGGGAGAGGATAATCAAACTTCCCGTTGATGTACGAGTTGACGCGACACATCAAAGCACTACACTCGATATATTTCAATAATTTGCGTTTACCAATGCATTAATTACAATGCATGCATGCATGTCGTGGCTCTTCTTTTGATAGTACTTGCATGTGTTGATTTAATGCACCTTGAAGGATGGTTGTGCACGAGGAGGGCGAGATCATGTAGACCGAACAGGAACAGGACCCGACGATGGAGCTCTCTAAGGTCTCGATGGACCTCACCGTGCTCCACTGCCCCTTGTGCCTCCGCCCCTTGACGCCTCCAGTGTATGAAGTTCGAATACACCTCATCCGTTCGGCTGATTGAGCTAGGTGCAGGTTTCTTGATTGATGTACTGTTGGATTGATTTCTGCAGTGCAAGGGAGGGCACCTGTCCTGCGCGGACTGCCGCGACGAGCGCACCGGGAACCAGCGGCAGTGCGAGAAGTGCGAGCTCAGTGGTGGCTTTGACTTGCGGAACACGGCTGTGGACTCCGTCCTTTCGTCGGTGAGGGTGGAGTGCCCGCACGAAGGTTGTGAGCTCTACGTCACTTACCACAAGCTCGCCGATCACCAGAGCGTGTGTCCGCTCGCGCCCTGCAAATGCCCCGTGCCCGTCTGCGGCTATGAAGGCCCGCCACCGGCGCTCTACCACCACATCAGCACCGCGCATCCCATGCCCGTGCACATGATCCAGTACGGCAAGGTGCTCCAGCTGCAAGTGCCACTGTCAAAGCCACGGCTCTTGCTGTTCGCGGAGGAGGACCGCCGCGCGTTTTTCTTGGTCGGCGGCGTGCTCGACATCGGCGCGCCTATCGCCGTGTCGGTCGTCTACATCAGAGCGGGGGCGTCCCCACTGCCGCACTACTTGGCCAAGCTGTGGGCCAACGACCCGCCGGGGGAGCCCAAAGACACGACCGACGTCGTCAAGGTGGAAATGGAGGTGACAAGCAGCAAGGATCCTGGCTACGTCGACGTGCAGGAGTTGACCTTCTTGACAGTTCCGCCCAAGCTGCTGGCCGGGGCTAAGCTTGTGTCCCTCCACATTCAGATTGACAAGCTCACGTCCTAAATGTTTTAACAGTGCCTTCTGTTTATCTTAGTAATATGCTAATATAGGGATTACCTTGGTCTACTTTAGCTTAAGAAATGGTGGGTTTTGGTGGCACTGCAGCAATTACTTCGACATCAGATCTGTAATTTCCAACAGTCGAACGGATATTTTGTGTCTGTTGGATATAAAGTTCCTTTGGGTAAGAGTACTACTTGTCATCAAAATGGATAAAAGGAGATGTATGTAGACGTATTTTAGTTCTAGACACGTCCCTTTTTATCCATTTTTTATGACAAGCACTCCCTCCGTTCCAAAATATACATGCCTTCCATTTGTCAAAATATAGATGTATCTAGACATGTTTTAGTATATAGGTACATCCATGATAGAGCCAATCGGATGGTTGAGAACACTACAATTCGTAGCTACATATGCGTGTGTGACTCCCAGATGCAGAGGCCAGGGGTCATCATCCTCCTTTTTGGGGAAAAAACAGACGCATGTGTGAGAGGACGAATGCATGCGTGCACCTCTTCTCTTCTTGTATAACGTACTACTAAACTCAGAGTACAAGTTTTTGAGCTTGCGTCTCGTCACATTCCAAATTACTCCATGCTATATTGAATTGCAAATCTGTCCACACCGATCACAACCTAAACGGTTTCCCACTTAGGAGCGTATTAGTACCACGCCAGTATATTGAATTCCAAACCTGTTCACACCGATCACAACCTAAACGGTTTCCCACTTAGGAGCGTATTAGTACTTGGTTATAAATACTAGTATGCCAAGATGACTGCACATTCCTCCTCAATTCCTCATCTACAAAAACAAACAAGTCATTCAGCATCCTTCCCTTGCGTCTGCCATGGCCAGCGTGAGTTCTGGGTCGAGAGATTGCTACCAGGGAGAGGCGAGCATGGAAGCGGAAGCATGAGAGATGTCCCGCCTCGCTGCAAGAGCAGCCGACATGTCCCGCCGCGCGGAAGCAGCAGCACAGAGGTCCCGCCGCGCCGCTGAAGCAGCATGGAGGTCCCGCCGCACTGTCGATGCAGTAGACTGGTCTGGCCGCACCGCGGAAGCAGCAGAGATGTCCCGCCGCGCCACCAATGCAGCAGAGATGTCCCGCGGCGCCACGGCGGCCTGGGAAAATTTCTCGTGGGCAGGCGACGACTGTTACAGGCGCATGCATGCGATCGTCCATAGCCAGATGGATCAGATCTCCGGCTTGGCAAGGTTGTAGGATGACGTGAAAGCCTCATTTGAACAGGCTACCGGCGTCATCCGACAACTAAGGGAGGGCAATGAGAGGCTCCGGGCCGAGCGCGACCTGCTAAGGGAGAAGATCGTCTGAAGTGCAGACCAGCAGGAGGAGACCAGTGCCTTATTGAAGAGGACCGGCGTCATCGTCAAGAAAGTTATGGACAAGAATGACATGCTCCGCAACGAGCGCTAAAGGCTGGTGGAGGAATCCGTGGATGTTCTTAAGAAGCGTCTTGAGGACAAGAAAGAGCTCATCGCCGCTCGCTGCGGAGACTAGTTCCCGCGGCCTGTAGCAAGGCATCAAGAAAGTAGAGATCAGTGAGCCAGATCCTTGTCTTCCTTCTTCTTTTGCCCTTGTGTATTTTGAGCGTAGCCGCATGTGGCTTTTTAATTATCTTTCTAATTATGTAAGACAATTAATCGTCCTTATCTTTCTGTGGAAGATCAATGTTGCGAGGCTAGAATGAAGAAAACTCTTGCTGTGGCGACCCTGGCGTTGCTGTTCTTCTAGTTGCTGCTAGGCTTCCTTCAGTTTCCTGGTTTCTTTTGATGTAATAATCGGTTTAGGATGTCGATTGTATCGTCGGTTGTGAAATGTTGGGTTCTAGCGCGGATGTTTGGCCTTTGTTGGCCTCTTGGGATGTTACGATTTCAATCTGGTACTTTTAGTCCTTCGTGTTAGGATGGAGTTGTGCTGAACTTCTTGTGAATTGTGGCGGTTTTCAGTAATGAAAATTGGAAGGGGCAAGCCCTTCTTTGATAAAAAAATCGTCCTTATATATTCATCTGCCTTGCTATAAGTCGCAGTAGATGCTATATAGGTCCGTCGGATCTTACATCAAGTTCCGTGCTGTCAGATTTTCTTTTTTCTCTCTTAAATCTCAGTCGAGTGAGACATAGCGACGCCATTAAATAGAGGCTTGGGCGCCATTAATGGAGACCTTGGGAGAGAGGTGGACGGCAGATGGAGGTCAAAGGGCTCTCCTCCCGATAAGCACGCGCAGGGGTCTAATCGCATGCCTCTCGTACTCAAATAGCTACCCTGCACGACGCCTCCTAGCTAATAAAAAATGGGGACGCGTGGCGGCATGTAAATGGTACTAGTAAGTAGAACGCCCATGGTTTCAATAATACTTGTGTTTCCGATTGTAACGTGACAGCACTTGTTCCAAAATGACTTTGTTGATTATTAATATGTGCGCCTTCACAAATCGGACTGCAAATTTACCACAGCATGTTGGTGCCATGTCATGGCACCAAGCCAAGTTTCATTATTTTCATGCATGTTTTGGATTTGACTTATCAACATTAAATGACCAGAAACTCAATTAATGTATAAAAAACGACAAACAAACCTGGAATAATTCCAAAATTTAACATGGCACTAATGTAGTTCTATGTTGCCTTTGTTAAAAAACTCAAGGGCGG
>NC_041387.1:458613024-458617215 GCF_002162155.2 Triticum dicoccoides | reverse complement strand
CATGACATGACACCATGCCAAGTTTCATTACATGAATTTAAAATCTAAGTTTCTCGATGTTCTCGGCAGAGTCATGACGCCTAGATGTTTGAATTTCATTCTCATTTCTTCCATGGGACCTACAAATTCAACCAAGGACACACATGTGATTTTTCAACCCACTTTGGTGCACCGGAGCATGTGCATGCAATTCATATTTAGATTATGCACATTAAAAGTCCAGAAACTCAATTAATGTATAAAAAGGCCAAATGAACCCGAAATAATTCCAAAATTTAACAGGGCACTCATATAGTTCTATGTTGCCTCTGTAAATAAAATCAGGGGGGAGGTAGCGTATATCGTTTCACACACAGCGTTCCCTCTCGGAACCACGAGGCTTGTTGAGAGAATCTCTGGTTTTGCAAGAGGCTTATACCAAAACTTGTCCCAATTCAGGCAAAAATTATATGTATGAAAATAGGGTTTAGATTATCCCGAACATCTCGCTACCAAGACCAATAATGTACTATGATTTGAATTCAACATAAAATGGATATAGATATTTGAATTGGAGAGCGTATGGTACATGTAGTTCATAGTGAAATATGATTACTGCTATATGCATGTCTTTTTGTTATCAAGATAATATTTAAATTATTGTATAACTTGACAACAATCGTATTCATATAAGGAAAATTGATTCAAATTTAGTCCATATGGTAGACGACAATATATATGTTCACATGGTGGAGTAAAATGTTCATCTATGATGGAAGATCAAAATGTATGACTACATAAATTATAAACTGCAAGGTCACCTAATGATATATTCGAATTCAACATAACATGGATTCAAAAATTGAAATTCGACATCATGGCATCTGTAATCATATAAAAAGGGACATTACTCTTTCTTTGGTGGGAATTGATTTGTTTTTTGTTGTTGTTGAGGGAAGTGCAAATCGATTTGGTACTGTGCAGGGTAATCATGTTCTCCCGATTTTATTTACATTTTTCTTGTAGTTTTTTCAATGGCATCTATAGCAATATAGTAAAAGGTGATATGACTCTCTTGTGTCTTGTATGATTTTTTTTACACGTTAAGTTTGTTCTGCCGAACAAGGAATCCGCACCTTGTTATCCCGAAATTTTCAAGCTCGAGTATCTTTTGTCTCACCTGCTTTGAAACTCCTCCTTCTTCAACCCGCGCCGCGCCTTGTTATCCCGAAATTTGGACGCGCGCGAGAACTCCCTCCTCATCCGAAATTGCTCCCGCAGCCTAGACACGCGAAATCCCCCTTCTACCCCTCAGCCGGAAATGAAGCTCCACGTCGCGATGTCAAAACCGGTGGGGGCACGCTGGTAACTTACCCTACATTTCGGACAAGCGCGTCCCTAAGCTTGGCTCCTCCCTCCCCCCTTCGCCCCCCCCATTCATACACCGAGGCCGCCAAAACCCACGAAACCCCACGCTCCTCCGTCGGCCTCCCGACCGCCGCCCAGCCGGAGACTCTTCCCCGACTACGTCGTCCACCGCAACAGCTCGCCGTCCCTCATCCACCGCAATGGATGAGGATCCGTTGTCGATCTCGTCGTCCCGCCGGATCAGTCGCCCCATCCTCCACCTCCAAGGAGCTTCCCCGACGTTCGCCTCGTCTATGGCGCCACCTCAATCCCCACAGCGCCGTCTTGACCTGCCCCACCGAAACCGTAGCACCCTCACCAATTCCTCCGATGAAGCCGAGGCCAACTCGGCGCCACCAAGGAGGTTCTGCACTCACCACTGCATTTTATCTTTTATTCGATCTCACGGGGCTGCCGGTGCTCGATACCGAGCAGACATGGCGTCTCCATCGACGGTGCCGTCACCGGCCACATCATCCATGGCATATCTCCCCCATGTCGTTGCTTCCTCGGCGGCGACTTCCACAACGACACTAGCTACAGCTGCTCCAGCTCTCACTCACGCTGCAGCTCTGTTCTTGCTGTCGGTCTCGCTACTGCACTACTCCTTCTTTCGTTCATGCTGCTACTCTGCTCTTGCTCTCGCTTGCGCTGTTGCTGCTGCTGCACGACCTTTGGTAGCTACAGGAGTTGCCAAGCACTCGCTCGCGGTGCTACTGCACGACTTGCTCTCTGCTAGTGCATTCCCTGCTCGAGCGTCTACTGATTTAGATCACTGCTTCTCTGCTACTAGTGCTCGAATGCCCTAAACATCTATTGCAATGCTCTGTTACTAGTTCAATCAGTTTCGACTGTGAAGTTCATTTTCTTCAGTTAAGTTCAGAGTGAATAGTACTTACAACATCTGTCGGAGTGGCCGTGGCGCGGCTGATGCGTTTTACATCTAGCACTTTTGATGATGTATTTTACATCATCTATTGCAGATGATATTAGGGTCCCACTTCAGATTAAAGTTCTCTCTCTTGTCATGCTTCAGCCTCATCGCCGTACACCTTAGCGGAGCTGCTCCAACGATGGAACCGTCCATCACAGCGGAGCAGTACCCTCGGCGCCATTTCCAGAGGCCTCAGATCTTCTTCCCCGCCTCCGACAGTCACACCAGCATCATCACCATCCTCCACGTCCAACCCAATGATGCTGAGGTCCACAAGGCTATGCCAAAGAGGTTGTACACTCGTCGCATCACTTTGTTTCTCCATTCCTCTGTTCTTCCAATTCATGTGAGCCAAACACCCAGGTTGACTGAAATCCTATGTTTCCAAATGCTCTGTTTTGCACGTGCATTCCTATCCTATTCCTGTGTTTTTCCTGTCCCTGCGTTTATAGAGTCCTCCAATTCTAAGGAGCCCTTATAGATTTACTTCATTTTCAGATTGGCGTCAAAGAAAACTCTATGTGTTATGTCCTGCTCCTGCCGTGCCGTCATCGACCCCACCTGAGGTGCACCATCGATAGAAGCGTTCACTACAGCAGAGATCCCCCCTGCAGACTTTCTTTTGCCGCCTCAGATCATCTTCCCCATTGCCGGTATCCACGCCAACTGCATTACCATCATCGACTGAGCAGATGAACCTGAGGACTAGATAGTTCCGGAAGAGAGGTCGCAGTCTTTCGTGTTTGCTTACGTTATACATCGGTTATTATTACCTGCTACTTTATCGTTCAATCTTGAGTTTTGAACTGCCCATGGGTCTCATATCGAGCCAGCAACGAATAGTATATGTCTACTATCTGGTTCATCTGGGGTCTTCTATGTGGTTCATGTTGGGTGGGCAACAAACAATAGATGATCCATTGTCTATCTTTTTAAACTGAAGCTATAATCTACCTGCTGTCATTAGTTTTGGATTCATCCACCCGGTTGCTACCATCAGTCTTGATTTTTGCATGCACCCCTTAGGGCTTACAAAATCTAACTATTTTTTGTATTATGCATGTCAGATATTGTACACAATCGTACTGAACATGTAGAGAAAAAGAGAAGACCATTGCGTGCGAATATAATGTCATGCAGACGCTGCTCCATGGTGGGCGAAGTGCCCCCCCTCTCCTGCATTTCCAGATTGTATTCCCGAGGA
Source organism: Triticum dicoccoides (assembly GCF_002162155.2). Classification (NCBI taxonomy): domain Eukaryota; kingdom Viridiplantae; phylum Streptophyta; class Magnoliopsida; order Poales; family Poaceae; genus Triticum; species Triticum dicoccoides. The sequence goes on along the minus strand of NC_041387.1, from coordinate 458,613,691 downwards.
AGATAACTGTTCAGATGGAGATTCAGAAGGAGCCGACCATGCCTGTTTACCACCTGAGGTGTTTGCTCTAACCTGGCATGCTGATGTTGGTCATATCACGCATATGGCGCCTTGCATTGCTTACATTATACATCTTATATGTCATCAGCTTAGTTTAGATTTGCTTTGTGTGAATGCCACATGTTTGGTTTCTATATCATACTCCCACCATTCCTAAATATTTGTCTTTTTAGAGATTTCAACAAGTGACTACATACGGAACAAAATGAGTGAATCTACACTCTAAAATACGTCTATATACATCTGTATGTGGTAGTCCATTTGAAATCTCTAAAAAGACAAATATTTAGGAACGGAGGGAGTATATGGGAATTATGCAATGCCATCTTCTTTAGCCAGGCATCATATACGTGAATCATGCAATGCCATCCTGTTTAGCCAGTCATCGTATATGTGAATTGTATCGTGCCATATTTTTTCCATAATGTGGTCCATTTGTCAGCAATGTTTATACATTCATCTACTCTTCCTGTGCATCAGCCATTTGAGTCGGTCATGGGAAAATCTAGAGTGAAAACAAGGTCTTCTGAGCAGTCAGTGCTACATGTCGATGCAGATTTCTTGCTGGTTACAGATAGCTCCTCAGAGGAGGATTCAGAGAGAGATG
>NC_041387.1:458577488-458612879 GCF_002162155.2 Triticum dicoccoides | reverse complement strand
TGGTGTCTTGCATTGCCATGCCATCTGCTTAGATTAGACATGCTTTGTGTGAATGCCTCCTGTTTGCTTTCTATATCAGATATGTGAATTATGCAATGCCATGTTTTTCAGCCAGTTATCATATATGTGAATTATGCACCGCCATGGAGCCAGGCATCATATATGCGAATTATCTCATGCCATCTTTTTTTCCATTATCATCCATTTGAGCCGGTTATGGAAAATCTGGAGTGAAAACAAGGTCTTTAGAGCAGGCAATGGTACCTGTTGAAGCATATATCTCGATGGTTACAGGGAGCTCCTCAAAGGAGGATTCAGAGACAGATGACCAGTCCTATATCCCACCTGAGGTGTATGCTCTAAGTTGCAATGTTTATATTTCTCATATGATGCATATGGTGTCTTGCATTGCTTAGTTGAGACATCATATGCACAATATTGAATTCTATATGCTTAGTTTAGAGATCATACATGCGAGTTTCAGCTGCTTAGTATATGAATCAATTATGTCAATTACATCATGCCATCCTGTATACTTAGACAACATGTATGTGAATTATTTCATCCCAACCTATTTTAGAAAGACATCATATAGTTTTGTCTTGTCATCCTGTTTAGGTACTCATCATATGTTGAATTATGCCATTATATCCTGTTAAGTTATCCATCATATATCTGAAACTGTGTCATGCTATCCTGTTTAGTTAGGCATCATATATGTGAAATTGTGTCATGCTGTCCTGTTTGGTTAGACAACATATATGTGAATTACCACATCTGTCTATCATACAATGTCTGTACATTCAATTTCTTTTCTTGTTTATCAGCCATTTGAATTGGAGGGGGTGATGGCAGTATCTAAGGGAGCAAAAACCCGTTCTTCACAAAAGATAGTGCTACCCATCGATGCAGATAGAACCATGGTTGTACTGGCCCACAAACTAGCACCACCACACATAATCGAGACTCTTCCAGATTGCACACTTACACCGTTAGGCAGAGAACCAGCTACAACCCATCTAACTGCAACCCCAGCGGATAGTAACCCACTTATAGTTGACAAAGCACCATGTCCACCACAGAGTACCCCCACACGAGCAGTTTGTAAAGCTACTGCAATGCCCAAAGCACGTAGACCACCATAGCTAACCCAAACTCCACGTTTAAAGCAGAAGAGCAAGTGTTCTCAGGTCAGATTCTGTAGCTATATTCCATACTCCTTTGCTATTGCATCACTGTATTTACTCATACCAACTACTTTTGAATTTGAAGGATCCAATTGAAACTCCAATGGTGTAACAGGTATGTTTTAAACCTATTTCTTTAACTGGATTGCTATTCTAACTTCTTGCTCTATGTTGATTTCAGTTTAAGTTGTATAAACAGTTATGTTCTCATGTGATGCACATTACAAGTGCTGCCAATGTTGTGTAGTTTCTCACACTTATATTCTGCCTATGCTGCTGTGTCTTAAAAATATATGAGTTGAACTGTGTCTCTATCTTGATTAGGGAACATAAACTAGAATGATATGGACAATACAGTGACCATAGTACATAGATATATGTTTGTTTCATGTTGTTATCCTGTCCACCTTACTACTGAACCGGATTACCAAAATGAGTTTGGTATACTACAAGCTAAACCTGTGATGTGTCTGCTTGTTTCTCTTGTAGTATGCAAAGAGCACCCCGCTATGCAATGGTAGAGAAAGTAATGCAGATAAGGTTCAAGATAGTGAGACAACCCTGTTGGTCTCCAAGAAAGGTGATAAAAATGATCTTGTAGACAGTGAGAAAACCCCACAGTCCTGCGTTGATGTAGTGTTCGAGTTACTGGCCAGTACCACTGGCACAAGCTCATCGAACTCGCTGCCTGGATCACTTCGGCTTCTTCAGTCTCAGCTACAAGCTGAAAGGCATCAGTCATCTGTGCTGCGGCAAGAAGCCGAAGGACTGAGGAAGTCCCTGCAGAATTCAGATGCGTACTTTCTTGTGCAACAGCAAGCGCTGGAGGATTTAAGCGCCAAACAAGAGAAAGTTAATAAGCTCGCTAAGCATCTTGCCAGCATTATGGGTACCCAGGATATTGTTTCTTGAACTCTTCTGAAGTGGTTTCAGTTCTGGAATTGTTTCGCTGCGGCGTTTATATGCTGCTGTGTTCCCTATATTTGCACTGGTGGTGAACTTTGATGCCCAGTGGATGTAATATGTGTAATAGCCGTGATAGCCTAGCATAAGTTGCTTGCTTATTTATTTCCTTGTTGTCTTGTTTATTTGTTTGCTTGTAGTCAGTGCAGTTCTTTTTCCACGGTTTGCTAGTGGCTGCAATAACCTATTTTTTAAAACTAGGCCACAATAACCATGGGCTAATATTTACTGTAGTGACACTAGGCCTCCTACGGGCCGTAGAAACAGTGGGCCTTCTACGGTCCGTAGAAACAGTAGGCCTTCTATGGGTCGTAGAAACATTGGGCCTTCTACGGGCCATAGAAACAATGGGCCTTCTATGGGCCCTATCATCAATGGGCCTTATACGGGCCGTATGATCGATTGGCCAAACATGGGCCAATAACAGGCTGCATTATTGCCATAAACGGGCTAGAGTTGGAATCGTCCGTTCATGGGCCGACCATAATGGGCCATCATTAATAGGTTGTATTTGATGACGCTATGAAAACGGCCCAATGTATTAATGGACCACAAACAGGCCGACTATAACCACGGGCTGAATTTGGCCCACAAGCAGAAAATTACAGTAACGGGCCGTAAGTAAATGAATGCTCGAAATGAGCCCAAGAATAAATGTGCTCTGAGAAGGCCGAAAGATAACATGGGCTAGAAACCGCCCAACTGAATAACGGGCCATTAACGGGTATAAAGTGATACACTGTTCATTACGGGCCTGTTTCACCACGGGCCATTAATGGGTCTAAAGTGATAAACTGTTCATTGCGGGCCAGTTTCACCACGGGCCGTTAATAGGCCAAGAGTTACACAGGGCCTCATATGGGCCGAAAGACGCCATGGGCCATACATGGGCCAGAAGTGAAAATGGGCTGGAATCATATTGGATGGCCCAGATGACGCTACTGGGCCTAATTCGGGTAGGGCGTAACGGGCCTTGGGTCAGCGGGCTGTAAATGGGCTATATGCGAACAGGTCGTTAACCGGCTTTCCGTGGGCCGGCCCGTCACCTTTTGACCAAGTCAAACGGGCCGGCCTTTTCACAAGAATGGGCCTATATTGGGTCGGGCCACGTGTCGACGTATCATAGGCGCCTTCTGTCCAATGAGTGGATGACATCTGTCCCAACGGTGAGCCGACACGCGTCTCCTCCAGCCAATGTTGATTTTACATGTACAAAATCCCCATTGGTCGGGGCTGTTAACGGGTTATCGGATCCAAAACCCGACCCGATAGCTTAACGGTGTTCCATTATGGTGGATGCCACGTGTCGGTCACCCTTGACGAAAGCACTTCTGTGACGCATGAATTATCGTCATGGAAGTGGACACTTCCGTGATGATAATTTTGGTAATGTCATGGAACACTTCTACGACAGCACAGGTATGACTATCTTGATTCTGTCATAAATTTGTCATGGATGTACATGCATGACAAAAAACGCGACCTACTGTGACAAACACGTATCATCACGGAAGTGTATTTTTTTGTAGTGAAATGTGATGGTTGTCAGAAGTTTTCACATCGAGCCCATGTTCCAGCTCAGGAGTTGAGGATGATTCCAATCACTTGGCCGTGCAACATGGGGGATTGATATGGTAGGGCCTTTTAAGAGGTCCAAGGATAATAAGACCCACCTTTTGGTGGCAGTTGATAAATTCACTAAATGGATAGAGGCGGAGCCAGTCAGCAAGTGTGATGCAGCTACGGTGGTTCAATTCATGAAGAAGGTGATTTTCCGCTTTGGTTTTCCACACAGCATCATAACAGATAATGGCACGAACCTCTCCAAGGGTGCCATGGAAGACTTTTGTCAATGTGAGCACATCCCGCTTGATGTATCATCAGTGGCTCACCTCCAGTATAATGGTCAAGCTGAGAGAGCTAATCAAGAAATCCTGAAAGGCATCAAGCCCCGGCTTATGGTTCCTTTGCAGAGGATGTCGGGTTGTTGGGTGGAAGAGTTGCCTTCCATATTGTGGAGCATTAATACCACCCCCAATAGATCTACGGATTATACACCTTTTGTTCATGGTTTACGGGGCAGAAGCAGTTCTCCCCAGTGACATTCACCATGACTCGCCTCAGGTGGCAGCTTATGTTGAAGCGGACAACGAACAAGCACGCCAAGACGCATTGGACCTGTTAGATGAAAAACGGGACATAGCGGTGGCTCGTTCAGCAATTTATCAATAAGATCTACGGCGTGATCATAGCCGCTGGGTTAAAACCAGAGTTTTTCAAGAAGGCGACTTAGTGCTCCGGTTTATCCAAGATCAGACCGATATGCACAAGTTATCCCCACCTTGGGAAGGACCCTTTGTGGTCAGCAAGAATCTGAACAACGGTTCGTACTACCCTATCAATGTTCGAGAGCACAAAGACTCACGCAAATCAGAGGAGGAGACCCGCCAGCCGTGGAATATTGCTCATCTTCGGCCTTATTACACCTGAGCCATAGGCTCTTCTGATATACATATTTTGACAATGTATATATTATGATCAATATAATAAACCGGCATGCCTGCTAAAGCAGGGCCTCTGTCGCTTTTCTCTTCAATGAGTTTTTGGGTTTTCTGCTTTATAAAGTGAAGTAATCATTACCCTTCGATCCGGCTTATTGGCCACACAAAAAAAAACTTGGGGGCTTGCAACCCATGTTATGGGGACCAAAGAGAGTCTGTTGTTAAAAGCACAACTCGAACATAGGTATCCCTTGAGCACAACTCAAAATATTGCTTGGGGGCTCTTTTGGTTCTACAGAACAAAAGTGGCTATAACCCTTGTGATAGGCTATAAAAGCTAGGCTTGGAAGCCAGGTGTATTCACCGAAAACCCTGGGTCATCCTGCCTGTATTCCGGAAGCTTCTCCATCAGGTAATCCTGATTGACCCGGCAAACTCTTAACAGTCAATCTTTTTCTAGCAACGACCCTGAACTTGTTATGGTTAAATTGTTGTTTCATCATGGGAGGGCACGGTTTACGGATAGCAAGGAGAAGCTCAGGCTGTTACAGCCGCCTTCCTTGAAACTTGGATAATTTGGCCTGTAATATTTGATGTACTCTGACCCCGCGTACTCCTGATAAGTCTATCTTTAAATAAGAACTAAACTTATCCGGGTTAAAATGTCGAAGTGGTAGTGTGAGTGCCGGCTCATGGAAAGCAAGTACCTTCCAGTGGTTAATACTAGTTACATTGAAGAAGATATTTTGGCTCGGCGGCCTATGAAAGCCTTGGATTTTTCATGTTGATTTTATTTGGATTTCTTTTTGCAATTTTTTCTCTTATGACACAAAAATTACATGGTTGAAAACCAAGTAAGGCTTATAAAGCTTCATGAGTCATATATATGATGATAAACCGGTGTTTATTAACCCGACCTGGTTTCTGACTATAAGTCACCAGTATGAAAGGAAGGTAATCCAGTGTTTATTAACCCAGCTTGGTATTAAGCCGGAAATATACTTATTACACTAGCTTGATAAATCAACAGTGAACACATATCATAGGTATGTTGTATATTGTTATTTTTAGTCCTACATTAGTTATAAACTATGTTGTTGGGCATGATAACCCGTCTAGTGGTAAACCGCCAAGACGCAAGTTATCTGTTATATGCAGGAATAGATTCTACAAAAAACAAAGTATCATGAGCAAACATAGCATTATTGTAGCATGGAAGATTAACAGTGTCATGCAATCTGCACGATGGCACATCAGACCCAAGAAGTTTTCAACTAGCCTATTACACGGCATTTTTATGCCCACAAGACTAAGTCTTGCAAAACGAAGAAGTTAAACCGGAGGGGTCAACTTCAGGGGCATAAGTATGCTTACGAATTGGCGGAATAAGAGTGGGAGCTTCCTAGCTCGGCGCACTGACCCTCTTGTTATGGGCATCATAAATCGATTGATAAAACGAAAGATCGGTCTCTTCAGCTAACTTACTAGCCAACGGGCGCATCTCCCTCATCAAAGCCCGAAGATCTTCATTATCAAATGCTGATCCGTTCTCCTTGATGCTTGGATAACCATTCCCTATGTCAGCCGGATCAAGATCAGATATCCATGCTTTACTACAGGTCGGTGCGGTAAGAGCGATGGCCCTTGCAGCTGATCGTTTTAGCTCTTCAAGCCGGGCAGGCATCACCAACAACTTCTCTAAAGTCTCCTTGATCAAAGTTGGGGGTGGTTTATTGTGAGAAGCTGTGCAGATAATCTGTTGTGCACCGATATACAGGTTATCTATCAGTGTATAGGCAGCCTTCAATTTCTTTTGCATATCAGAGCCCAGATGCGTAATGCGAGATCCTGCATCATCACAGACATCGGTAAACCGACTATTTACAGAATAATGAAATTTCGAAGGTTGTGAAGAAGTTACTTACCAAAGACAACGGCAGTCATAGCATTTATTTGTTGTTTCAAACTGGTTAACTCTTCCGCCACCGGTTTAAGGGATGTGTCAGCATCTTCAGCTTTCTTTAGCAAAGTTGTTTTTTCTTCATCCCAGTCTAGACGCTCATTCTTGAAGTTCTCCTTCAATTGTTCCATGGCTACTAAAGCGCCAGTCAGCTCCTCCTTCGCCTTGGAAGTTTCTGCTTGCTGAGTCTCGATATTCTCCTCAAGGTCGGCGATTTGGGATTCTTTTTTTCCAGCTCAGCCTACAAGAGATATTTTATGAGTTGACAGGACAAATCTTAAGTCCCAAGCACATAACAAGTTATACACTTGGCACTTGGGGGCTAATGTATACGCTTCTTATCAACAATATGGAAAAGTCCCAAAGCTCAATACAAGTATTAATCTTGGCACTTGGGGTCTAATGCCTATTTGCTCAAGCATAAAGTTGTGGATTTTTTCTTTGATAATAAACCGGTTTCCAAAGATATTCAACAAGAAGTGTGGGCCTTACAACATGAAGTCCCGGTTCATCTTGAAGAGATAAACCGGCCCTTGAGGGCTACACAGGTGAAATTGAATTATTATTTTACGAAGTCTCGGTTTGAATGGGTATTGCCAAACCGGCCCTTGGGGGCTACTGGAGTTGATATTATAAATAGATAAGAAGGAAGAATACTTATGAAGAGTTCAACAGGATTTACCTCATATCACTCCTTCATCATGTTCACTAAACCGGCTTCATAGTCACGGTTTGTGTACAGACGGTTCAAAATCCCAGAATGAATGTCTTGGGCACTGAGGTGAGTGTAGCTATCCAAATCTGCCTCCCACTTGCCCTTATCAATAGTAGTTTTTTCCTCTTTGGCGTTGTGTTTGGACAAGGCTATGGGGTTGCCAGGGGAGGTGTAACCAATGCCAATAACGACAACATTATCATCAGCACCTTAAGTCGGGCTTGGTGGATCATCAGCATGAGCCGATGGATCAATATCCATGTGCTCAGCTTTAGTCGCTTGATCCGGCAATGACTGGCCGTCAGGAATATTGTCAACATCTGGATGTGACGGTTCATGAGTTTTTTTCGTTTCATCCCGAATGGGGTCTTCAGCCAGTTTGTTCACTTTGGCCTTCTTTCTGGCTCTGGCTTTGGCCCTGGAAAATAATAAGTATGCATCAGAACAGTGCAAGGAAAAAAATATAAAGGTATGACGGGTTAGTGAAATCTGCTCACCTAGGAACCGTTTTAAGGGTTGGAAGCTTCGTCCTTGTTGATTCGCCAGAAGATGAATGGGAGGTTCCCTGGTAATTTAAGTCAGACGGATTAAGAGGATGTCGGAAATAACCTGCCTTGGGACAAGGTGTATCAGAAGTACAAGAGACCTCTTGGCGGCGTTTACGAATCGGAGTGTTCGGTAAACCGGAGGAAGTAACCACTTGGCCGCTATGCGAGGTTGTGCGGCGAGCTTCATGATGATGTGTCCTCAAAAGAAAGTGCGGATCCAAATGAGCTAGAGGGCGTGAAAATCTTACTTTCCGGACTGCTTGACGGGTTTTCGGTGCTGGGAGAGGATCTGAGTTGGAAGAAAGAGTAATTACCTCTACGTCACCTGCATGGCTAGCTTCCGCATCATCCTGATAATGATCATTGTCTATGAGGTGTATGAAAAAAGAGCCAAGAGAATCAAGTTCTACCTCTGACTCTGGATCATCAAGGTCTTCATCATTGTTCTGGCTAGGGGATTCAGCAGTTTTCTTCTTCACAGGTTTCTTTGTAACTTTGGTCTTGATGTGAGGCATTTTCACCGGTTTATCCTATGGCTTCTTTTTCCAAAACGGATTATCACCCGGCAAAGATGGACAAAAAGTTATAAAGGAATATTTAAGAGGGGTCGGATTAAGACAAGAATGATGCAATTCTTACAGCTGGCGGCTTATTGGAAACACAGAAAGGACTAAGCCTTGTCTTGCTACACTCAGACACCAGTTCATCTAGCATCTTCTTGACAACTTCAGTAATCTCCTCGTCATTTAGTTGAATATCAATGTGCCGTGAGGGTCTTTGACATCCCCTGTGTACTCGCGCATTAAACCGGGGCGACGGCTTAAGGGCAAGATACTCCAAGAGACCAAACAACGGACAAAGTCGACGCCAGTTAAACCATTCGCCATAAAGGCTCGGAACTTGGAAAGTTGTGGTGCATACTTAGCTCGTTCCTTTGTAGTGAGCCGTTGGGGAAATGGATGTGTATTGGTAAGTCGGTGAGCACGATAACTCGGCAGAGGATTTTCATCAGCTGGAGCTGTGTTTTGACAACAAAACCAAGTCTGATTCCACTCTTTAGGGTTGCTATGATACTTGGCGTGAGGGAAACTGACATCTTTCCTTTTCTGAATTGAAACTCCGCCAGGTTCAGTATTGGGCCCATCCGTAAATTCAGTACGGCGGTTTAAGTAAAAGAAGTCTCTAAATAATTCAACAGTAGGTTCTTCTTGCAGATAAGCTTCGCAAAACACTTGAAAATTGCAAATATTGGACGCCGAGTTCGGTCCAATATCTTGAGGGCGGAGTTGGAATCTAGCAAGCACGTCATGGAAGAATTTTGATCTGGGAGGGCTAAACCCTCGACCCAGATGATCAGTAAACACAATCACCTCTCCATTCTTGGGTTCAGGAGGATTCTCTGGACAGGGGGCTCTCCAGTGGATGACTTCTTTTTTTGCTAAAGCGCCGGTTGCAACGCACCCGTTCAGCTGCTCTTCCGTAACTCAGGAAGGAACCCAGTTGCAAGCGTAAAATTGTTTGGCCATTTGTTAAACAAGACCTGAAGGAAGATTGGTGCCGGTTTAAGAAATCATGATCAACTGCTAAAAGTAAAGGGGCAGGAAATATTCAAGCCTGAAAGTGTTATAAACCGGAGATATACATTATCAACTGGCAGAGATAAGCAGTTCGCGATTTAAGAGGGGACAAATGGTACCTGGCGGGTTATGATTCAAAAGTTAAACCGCCCGCGTAGCTGCCAATTTTCAGATTTATGAGTGAAAAAATTGCTAAGTGTTGCAGAAACAGGTTTTACAGATTGATGCTATAGTTTTGGATCTACCATAGTTCAAAAAAGGGAGAAAATTCTGAAACCCTAAGTTGTGACAGCAGAGCAGTTCATGGATTCATATGGGATCTCTTGCAAACGGGGAGGCCTTCAAATATTGAAAATGAGCACTAAGATCAGTACCGCGCATGATAAGTGCTAGGCCTTGCATCAAAAAGCTACAAGACAGGGGAATAAAAAAGGAATGGAGATGAACTACTAAAGAAATTGAGAACGCCTTAATGCGGATCTAGGGTAAGAGAAAGGGGAGACTCACTGAAACTGTTGAACAGTGGAGAGGCGCGGACGAATTCTGACGGGTTCAGGTCGATGCAGCGGCCAAGGATGGTGCAGCGGTTGAAGGTCGACGGCAGCGGCGGAGCTTCAAGGCTCAGGCGTCACGATGTTAACGATGAGACGAAGAGGCACAGAGGGGAAAAAGAAAAAGGGACCCTCTGGTTCTATTTATAATGTGAATGGATAAAGGACAGGCGCGGGAATCGAGGAGGCCAAAAAAGCGGGGCTGTAGGCGTGCATGCGCCTTGATTTTCAGAGATCCATTAAAGAAAATAGGATATATTAAAAGATTTAGGTTCTGTGAAGAGTTAATGGCAAGTGACGTCACGGCAAGTTATCATGGTGTCAGAGGATGACGTCATGGCGAGTTATGAAAACCTTGTGACATAAATGAAGGAGGGATTTTTTCTAAGTGTTAAAGATTGATGTGAACAAGTTCAAATCAACCTGGGGCCTAATGTTGGGGGTATAACTGGTGGGCATAAACCGCCCAGAAGGGCCCGGTTTATCCTTGGAGAGGTTTCCATATTGAAGCCCATGAAGTTATAGAAGATGGCGACTTATGAAGGAAACTTAACAAGGAAGCCCAAAGCCCAGAGGCGGGTTAGGGCCCATAGACATAAACCGCCATAGGCGTGTAACTTGTAATGTAAGGTAGGAAAGAATAGATACCGAGCAGGACACATTTATGAACCGACCTCGGGATTCTCTAGACCGACGGGTGTCAACCTGGGTATATAAAGGGACGACCCGGCGGCGGTTTAGGGATAAGAAACAACAACTCGAGATCCAGGATACGCGTATTCGCTCCCTGGTTATTGAAACCCTAGCAATTCCACCTCAACTGGATTATAGGCTTTTACCTCCACCGCAAGGGGCCGAACTAGTATAAACTCCCCGTGTCCTTTGTCCGGTTTAACCCCTTTAAGCTAATCTCGTTGTGATGGCTCCACGACTAAGTCCTCACACTAGGACATCTGACGTGACAATTGCACGACAGTAAGGTAAGAGAACCATGGGTTCAAAAGCCTATGCCCTTTCCACCTAAGTCAACTAAAAAGAAAGATGATGAAGAATTTGAACGCTTTGCTGAAATGATTAGGCCAATCTTTTTGAGAACTCGTTTGACTAATATCTTAAAAATGCCTCCTTATGCAAAGTATATGAAAGACATCATCACTAATAAGAGAAAATACTGGAAGCTGAAATCTCCACTATGCTTGCTAATTATACTTTTAAAGATGGAGTACCTAAAAACTTGGAGATCTAGGAATACCAACTATACCTTGCTCCATTATAAGAAATTATGTGAAAACTGCTTTATGTGATTTAGGAGCTGGTGTTAGTGTTATGCCTTTCTCTCTATATAAAAGACTTGATTTGAATAAACTCACTCCTACTGAAATATCTTTGCAATTGGATGATAAATCAACTGCCATACCTATCGGTATTTGTGAGGATGTGCTCGTTGTTGTTGCTAATGTTACTATTTTGACTGACTTTGTTATACTTGAGATGCCCAAGGATGACAACATGTCGATTATCCTTGGTAGACCCTTCTTGAATACTGCAGGGGCTGTTATTGATTGCAATAAAAGCAAGATCACTTTTCATATCAATTGTAATGAGCATACGGTGCACTTTTCGAAGAAACAATTCCAAGTGAATGGTATTAATGTTATTGAAAAATCTCCAACAATCACTATTGGAAGTTTTCAACTACCTCTACCTACTATTAAAAAGAAATATGAAATGCTTATTGTTGGGGGCATTCATATCCCCATTGAGGTAACTTAGTGATTTACGAAAGTTCTTTGGTTTCATGCTAATCGAAAGTGGTTGTTAATAAGACTTGATCAACCTTATTAATGGATCATTTTTGAGAGGTATGAAGTTGATGAATTTAGTAAGCACTACCTTCTGTCCCTACCTTTTTCTGTTTTTATTAGTTAAATAAAATAAAATGCCATGCTTTGTCTGTTTTCTGAGTTTTCCATGCAATAAAAATGACCCAAAAATAAAAGTTCTCAGAATGCTCTGAAAATCTAATACAATTTTCTTATGATTATTTCTGAATTTCTGGTGCAAATAATATCACAGGGAGGTGCACCAGGTGGGCACAACCCACCTGGGTGCGCCAGGACCCCCAGGCGCGCCCTAGTGGGTTGTGGTCCCCACTTGGGCCCCCTCACTTACTTCTTCTTCCCACATCACTCCATTCACCCAGAAAAAATAACTATCATTCTCTCTCTCTCTCTCTCTCGTGTTCTTGCTCCCGAAACCGTGGATTTTGATCTCTTTCTTCGAAGCTCTGTTTTCGAAACTGTTTCGGAGATTTGTTGCTTGGAAAAAGATGAGTTTCTTTAGGAAGTTTACTTCCAAGAAGAACTCCAAGGGGGTTATTGGGCAGTCATCTAACAATGATCTCCATACCCCGAGGTTGGCAAAGCTACGGCCGTGCGAGTTGCTGCATAATGCGTTCATGGAAAAGGTCGGAATCCTCCAAGAGTTCGACCAATATGTTGCTAGCGTCGGCCTCACCGACTTCATTGCAGCTGAATGCAAACAATATCATCTCCTCACAAACTCCTCTGTGCAAAATTTTCATTTTCATTCTAGGAATAATCACCCTAAGGTGTCATTTAATTTATATGCTGAACACTGCCAGATCCCACTTACTGGATTTTGTGACATATGCATGCTTCCTTCTGATAGGGATTTGGTAGAGCCTAGGCCCTCAGAGTTTGATGGTTTTTAAGGTACTCTGACAGTGGGGGATGAGAGAGGAGTATCGGGCACCACTCCCGTTAGCTTGTAGTTTTCTGCGGTGCATTATTTTTCCTTATTTATTGCAAAGTGCTTTCTAGCGAGAGAGAAGGTGGGTTCGCTTAGTGCCCCAGACTTTGTTGTTTTGTGTCGTGCACTTTATGGCGACGACACTTATAGCTTGGGAGAAATTCTGGCACGCCGTTTCACCTTAACAGATTCAAGGGTAAAATACATGGGGGCATTTACGCTACTCACTTGGCGACTCACTTCAATCTACAGATACGCCAGCATGATCACCCTTTGACAAAGGTTTACCTAGACAGAGCAGCTATGAAGGACCATTTGTTTCTTGCTGCTGATTACCCTGATATTGACTTGCCTTACAACTTAGTTTTCAGTGAGAAAACTCGTGACATTATTCCCTTTCCTGCACCTGATTTGTTTGATTATGTTGCCAGGAACAGATGCCGGCTTATGCCTAAGGACATTGTCGCTTACCGGAACAACCTGACGGTGGCACAGGCGGAGCCTCAGCAGTGGGACCCTATGGTGCCTGCTCCCCAGCACTTCAACATTGGACCTGATGGCTTCTACGACTGGTGATTACCAAGTTAGGCCAAAATCCTATGCTTGGGGGAGTACGTATTCCCACAAACATTACATTCATGTACACACATTTCATTCCAGTAGTCGGTGTCCACACTTTTTTACTGTATCATCCATGCTTAAATTATTTTTCTGGCTTTCTTCTTGTGTGTTTGAAAAACTTTGAGGAAATCCAAAATATGTTTCTTGCTTCTTTTTTATTTTTCTTCCTATTTTAAATTATTGTAGCACTAAAAAGAAAACCCAAAAAGATTTTCTTGTTCTTCTTTTACTTGTTGGGACCTTTCCCGTGTAAATATTTTTTCTCGTTTTTGTTTATCTCTTTTCATTTGCTTTCTTTCGAAAAACCAAAAACTCCAAAAATATTTCAGTGTGTTTCTCTGAATTTCTTTTTCTTTTATTAAGTCATACCATGGAGAAGACCATGATGAAAATGTTGAGTGGCTCTCATTTGCATTGTTGATCTAACAAAGAGCCCATATTACCTTGTCTTCTCCTCTTGAATAAAATGTTTGCAGATTCCATCTTAGTCCACGACACTCTTGCACTATTATTATTTCAAATCATTCGGTCGTGCAAGTGAAAGGCAATAATGACGATATTAGATGAACTGGCCATGGCAGAGAGAAACGGGTATGAACTCGACTTGTTTTGTTTTTGTAAATATGTTTAACCTAGTATCCTTGATTCAGCTTATTACAATCAAACATGTTTGCAATGACAATTAGAGATTATAGTTTCTAATGCCATGCATAAGTAGCTAGGAGTGAATAATGATTTATGTTAGATATCAACAATGCATTAAAATGATTGTGATGTAGTATGATGATATGGTATCCTCCTCTGAATGTTCGAGTGGCTTGACTTGGCACCTGTTTATGCATGTAGTTGAATCAAAACCAACATAGCCTCTATGATATTTATGTTCATGGTGTTCATATCCTACTCGTGCTAGTATCCAATGTTACTTATGCATAATGCATGTTCATGACCCTTGTTGCTCTCTAGTTGGCCGCTTCTCAACCTATTTGCTAGCCTTTGCATGTACTAAGTGGGAACTTTGCTTGTACATCAAAAACCTGAAACCCAAGTTAATCCAGATGAGTCCACCATACCTACCTATATGCGGTATTAACCTGCCGTCCTAAGTAAATTTGCATGTGCCATCTCTAAAAACTTCAAATAAATATCCTTTTTGTGTGCCTAGATCGTTCATGGAACGACAGGAGGTAGTCGGTATCTTCCATGCTAAGCGGGTTATTCTCAGGTCGAGTGTTTATTCACTTGCCATCGCACGAGAAAAGGGCGGTAATAGGGATGCTCAGTTCCAAACTGCAAAAAGAAAAGAGCTTACAAATAATCAAACAAAAACTCCCAATGGAATCATAACCTTTACATTTCCGCTTGGGAACCGCCACTAGCATGTTTAGCATGGAAGTTGATAACTGATAGTCGTGAAGTAAATGAGAAGGGTGCATGTCTCAAAATATCATTTACCTCTATTTTAAAAACTTGAGCTTTGGCACCTCTACATATCAGTGCTTCCCTCTGCAAAGGGACTATCTATTTACTTTTATGTCATGTCATCACCTTCTCAAATAAGCGCCAGAAACTGAGAGCACTGCTGTCATGCTGATGCATTGTGTGTAGCTAATGTTGGGTGCATCAACACTGGATCTTTTCTACCATCAATTACAATGTTTAGTCGCTGCTTGAACTTTGGGGGTGCTCTGCATTTATGTTTTGCGGTCTCAGAAAGGGCTAGCGAGATACCACTATTGTCATATTATATCATGGTTGTTTTGACAACGTGTTGCTATTTGAGATATCTTATTATTGCTCTCTAGTTTTTTATGTCATTGATATGAGTTAATATAATTTTTAAAAGTTATTGTCGACATGGTTAATTATAATCCTTGCTGAAAACCTGGGTGTTGTTTAAGCTTATTTATGAAACAAGAGCAAAAGAGTTTGTAAAAGTTTTTCTTTTTCACTTTCAGTTTATCAACTGAATTGCTTGAGGACAAGCAAAGGTTTAAGCTTGGGGGAGCTGATACGTCTCCAACGTATCTACTTTTCCTAATGCTTTTCCTCTTGTTTTGGACTCTAATTTGCATGATTTGGATGAAACTAACCCCGGACTGACGATGTTTTTAGCAGAACTACCATGGTGTTGTTTTTGTGCAGAAATAAAAGTTCTCAAAATGGAACGAAACTTTGTGAGCATTTTTTATATCAATAAAGAGAATTTCTGGAGCCAAGAGATACCTGAGGGGGGCACGTGGGTGGGCCCCACCCACCAGGGCATGCCCAAGTGGGTGTTTCCCACCTGGTGGCCCCGCTGACCCTGCAACCGATGCTATAAAATCACATTATTCTAGAAAAAATCGAAGATAAAGAGTTTCACGAGATGGAGCCGCCGCCGTCTCCTGATCTTCATCGGGAGGCTAGATCTGGAGTCCGTTTGGGGCTCCAGAGAGGGGGGTCTTCGATCTTCATCATCACCAACACATCTCCATCGGCAATTCCATGATACTCCCCCCCCCCCCGGGAGTGACTAATTCCTTCGTAGGCTCGCTGGTCAGTGAGGAGTTGGATAAGATTCATCATGTAATCGAGTTAGTTTTCACTACGAAAAAAATACACTTCCGTAATGATACGTGTTTTTCATAGTAGGTCGCGTTTTTTGTCATGCATATACATCCATGACGATTTTATGACAGAATCAAGATAGTCATACATGTGCTGTCGTAGAAGTGTTCCATGACATTACCAAAATTATCATCACAGAAGTGTCCACTGTCATGACGATAAATCGCGCGTCACAGAAGTACTTTCGTCAAGGGTGACCGACATGTGGCATCCACTGTAACAGAATACCATTAAGCTATTGGGTCCAGTTTTGGATCCGATAACCCGTTAACAGCCCCGACCAATGGCGATTTTCCACATATAAATCATCATTAGCTGGTGGAAACACGTGTTGGCTCACCGTTGGGACAAATGTCATCCACTCATTGGACCGAAGGCGCCTATGATACGTCGACACGTGGCACGGCCCAATAGAGGCCCATTCCTGTGAAAAGGCCAGCCCATTTGACTTGGTCAAAAGGTGGCGGGCCGGCCCAAGGAAAGCATCTTAACGGCCTGTTCGCATATAGCCCATTTACAGCCCGCTAACCCAGGGCCCATTACAACCTATCCGAGTTAGGCCCAGTACAGTACAAAAAAAGACACATCCGTGACATTTTGGGCCGAACGGAACTTTTTTCTATCATACATATGACACTTCTATGACGATAATTGTGACAAAACCCGGTATCATCATAGATGTGGTGGGATCCTACTTCTATGACAAAAAATCATGACAGAAAATGGGCTTTTCGTCCTGGGCAGGCCGGAGACGCAGCTGCATGACATTCTTTGGGCCGTCCATGACGGAAAAAATCGTGGTAGAAGCAAGGGCGAGGAAAATTTCAGGGAGTTCCCGGTTACGGTGTGAGGTCGAGGGCCGAGCGATGCGCGTTTCTCTCGTACACGTACGCGCGTGTGTGCGAGGCATTGGCTCTAACTGAACCCGATCGAGGCGTTGGGCTCTAACTGAACCTGAGCGATTGCACTGCAGGCTACGCGTTACTGAACCCGAGCGATCGATCGATGGCTTTTTAACTGAACCCGATCGAGCGATTCCTTCGCTACTGCTGCTAACTGAAGCCGGACGATTGGATGAACAGTGAGCGTTGCGGGGGTGGGGGGGTGGATGAACAGTGATCGGTGGCATTGCCTCTGGATGAACAGGACCTTGTGGTGTGGAGGGCTGGATGAACATTAGACGATGGAGGGGTGCCCCTGGAGGGGTGGTTGAACAGTAGTCGGTGGAGTAGCGCGCGGTGGAGGCTGGATGAACAGGAGCCCGTGGAGCCTGGAGGAGGTCGACGGTGGAGATGAACAGTATCCCGTGGAGTCCCGTTTTGCGGTACGCCACTCCCCTCCCGATGAACAGGACCCCCGTTTCGACCGTAGCGCTCCAACACAAGTCCGTTTTATCCATTTTGCGGTACGCCACACCCCTCCCGATCAACAGGACCCCCGTTTCGACCGTAGCGCTCCAACACAAGTCTGTTTCCTCCGTTTTGCGGTAGGCCACACCCCTCCCGATGAACAAGACCACCGTTTCGACCGTAGGAGGTCCGTTTCCTCTGTTTTGCGGTATGCCACACCCCTCCCGATCAATAGGACCCCCGTTTCGACCGTAGGAGGTCCGCTTCCTCTGTTCTGCGGTACGCCAGGCCTCATTTCCATTGCCTGTTCCGTACAAGCCCTCCCGATGAACAGGACCACGCATTCTGTTCCGACCGAGCCGGTTGGCTCCCACGCGTTTCATTGCCTCCCGAAGAACACGACGCATTCTGTTGCCTCCCCATGAACACGATGCATTCCGTTGCCTCCCCATGAACACGATGACGTTGTTGTTGCTTCGTTCCGACCCAGCCATGTACACGAGCCCTCGCCGTAAGTATGCGCGAGTAGGCGTTCGAGACCCCGGCCGTATGTACACATACGTGGCCGTATTTTCTTTCTTGCACCTTGGTCGTTGTACGTACGTGTGCGCCTATACTACGACACATCCGCGCCTCTACATCCACCAGTATATATGTACGTACACGTTCACGACCAGAATGACAATGCTACGTACGCTTCAACCAGGTGGGTCCCGACTGTCAGGCACTTCCTTGCGTGCGAATATGTAGATGGTGGGTCCCAGCAGTCAGGGGGGAGAATCGATTTTTTATTTTTCGCCCAGACGCACTTCCTTGCATGCGCTGATGTAGCTGGTGGGTCCCAGCAGTCAGGGGGCAAATCGTTTTTTTCACCCGGACGCACTTCCTTGTGTGCGAAGATGTAGCTGCTGGGTCCCAGCAGTTAGGGGGCGAATCGTTTTTTTTTGCCCGGATGCACTTCTTTGCGTGCGAAGATGTAGCTGGTGGGTCCCAGCTGTCAGGGGGAAATGTTTTTTCGTGAAATACAGTGGCCCGTCTGGTGGGTCACAGCTGTCAGGTGGAGGAATCATTATTTTCCGCGTAATAAGGAGGCACTTCCTTGCTGCGGCCGTGGACCCAGCTGTCAGCCTCTCCACGTACAGTCCACGTCTGATGGAAGTCGTTCCTTGACCACGTTGACCACGCCGCGCCAAGAGCACCAGGGGGGCTGGATGACAGCGAGGCCTAGGAAGGGGACGACAGGGAGCCGGGGAAGTCACGACAGTGGAAGCCCGCACGGAGAGGAGTACGAGGGTTCATTGGTTTGGCTGCGGTGTGAGGCTGCCGTCATCGCAGGGCCTGGCCAGCAGTGGGAATAGTAGGGGGCGGTGAGGCCTCTGCGGCAGCACATCCGGCCACGGGAGGCAGGAGCATGCGGCACGACTGGCGCTGCTTTGGGCGGCTGGAGCAAGAAGACCAGAGGTTGAAGAAGCACTACGGCCGTTGGATGGACATCGTACGATCACTAGAGCTAGAATCGTTTATATTGACTAAGTTGACAAAGCCCTCCGTCCCCGTCAACTTAGTAGGCCCACAAGTCAGCCTCCCACCAAGGTGGGTCCCAGCTAGCAGGGGGGTATTCATTTTTTTGTGCGTCACAAGGAGGCACTTCCGGTGGGTCCGAGCTGCCAGCAGAGGGAACATTTTTTTTCGCGAAATACGGTGGCCCATCGGGTGAGTCCCAACAGTGAGGGGCAAATGTTTTTTCGTGAAATACTGGTGGCCCGTCCGGTGTGTCCCTGCTGTCAGGTGGAGGAATAATTATTTTCCGCGTAATAAGGAGGCACTTCCTTGCGGCTGCCGTGGACCCAGCTGTCAGCCTCTCCACGTACATTATTCTTTCGATGGAATTCGGTTGTTGACCACATTGACCACGCCGCACCGAGAGCACCATGGCGGTGGACAGCGAGGCCTAGGAAGGGGACGATGTGGATCCAAGGAAGACGCGGCAGTGGATGCCCACGCAGAGAGGAGTACGAGGGTTCACTGGTTCGGCTGCGCTGCCGTCGCCGCAGAATAACAGGGGGTGTGGTTGAGTGGAGGGATGGCCTGGCCAGCGGTGGGAGTAGTATGGGGGCGGTGAGGCCTCCACGGCATCACAGCCGGCCATGGGAGGCAGGAGCAGGCGGCACGACCGGCCCTGCTTTGGGCGGCTAGAGCAAGAAGACGAGAGGTTGAAGTAGCACTACGGCCGTTGGATGGACATCGTACTGTCAGTCGAGCTAGAATCGTGCATATTGACTAAGTGGACAAAGCCCTTCGTCCCCGTCAACTTAGTAGGCCCACTATACTGGGTCCGAGCTAGTAGGGGGGTATTCATTTTTTTGTGCGTAATAAGGAGGCACTTCCTTGCGTGCGAAGATATAGCTGGTGGTCCGAGCTGTCAGCGGCGATAACGTTTTTTTTTGCGAAATACAGAGGCCCTTTCGGTGGGTCCCAGATGTCAGGTGGAGGAATCATTATTTTGCGCGTAATAAGGAGGCATTTCCTTGTGTGCGGCCATGGACCCAGCTGTCAGCCTCTCCACGTACAGTCCACTTCGGATGCATGTCGGTCGTTGACCACACCACGCCGAGAGCACCAGGGTGGTGGACGATGGCGAGGCCTAGGAAGGGAACGACACGGAGGCAGGGAAGACTCGACAGTTGTTTCCCACGCGGAGGGGAGCACGACTATACGAGGGTTTACTAGTTCGTCTGCCGTCGCCGGAGAATAACAGCAGGTGTGGGACTGTGGGTGAGTAGAGGGATGGCTAGGCCAGCGATGGGAGTACGGTGGGGCGGTGAGGCCTGCGCGGCAGCACAGCCGGTCACGGGGAGGAGGGAGCAGGCAGTCCCACCAGCGCTTGTTTGAGCGGCTGGAGCAGGAAGAGCAGAGATTGAAGAAGCACGACGGCCGTTGGATGGACATCCAACAGTATACAGGCCATCTGTGGAAAGCCTCAAATATGTGGAAAACAGCATAGCGGCCATCTTCCATTATTTCAAATAATTTACAGCCCATTTGCTAGTATTACATGTTTTTTTGGAGCCAATATTCTTTTTGTTAGCATTACAGCCCATATTGTGGCCACAGTTAAAAAATTATACGAAATTTTGCATATGTCGGTGCGGTCTGAACTGTTTTAATCCCGAAATTTCGAGTCACATTCAGACTAATTTTAAAAATAAATGTATATCAATATAAAATCCAATAAATTGTCCGTGCATAAAAATCAGTGCAATTTAAAATCTCAAAATGAAAAAAAGATATTTGAAACTAATTGTCGGTTTGATGTGTTTTAAAAATGTACAACCCATTTCTCATTACTAATAGGCCATTTTCTCGGCTAGCCGAATGAAGCTCTTCTCGTCTTGAAAGATTTGCAGCCCAACAGGCCTGATAAAGCGACTTACTTGACAAATCACAAAAAAACTGGGCTAGCCATTTTCAGAAAGAAAAAAAAACTACTGGGCTGGTCTATGGTAAATTTAAAAGAAAAGGTTGTCTAGACAGGCTAGATTGTCCCGCACAGCCCAGTTAACACCCTGCTTCCGTCTCAAAAACAAATTAGATAAATGCCACTCCAATTATGGCGATTCATAAAAATGCCACTACAATTCCAAACTTTGAAAAATGCCACTGCAATTTTTGCAAACTTTGAAAAACGCCACTGCAGTTTGCAAACTTTGAAAAACGCCACTCCAGACTTCGAAAAATGCCACTAGAAATGGCATGAAATGGCATTTTTTGAAGTTTGGAAATTGTAGTGGCATTTCTCAGATACACCAGATTTGGAGTGGCATTTATCAAATTAACCCAAAAAAAAAGAACTGGGCGAGCTGCTGGGTCCCTGGTGTCAGCCGCTCGTGGTGCAATTCTCTCGTTTATTGACTACGTTGACAATGGCATGGGACCCAGATGTCAGAAATCCAGTAGGAGGAGCCATTTTTTATTGGCTTGAAATAAGGAGGCACTTGCTTGCGTACTGACATGACCTTGGCGGGTCCCTGCTGTCATCCTCTCCATGTACAATCATCTCCTGATTGTGTACGCGTCAACTTGCTAGGCCCACAAGTTAGCCTCTAAACCCGTGGAGGACAAATACAACCCATTTAAAAAAATAACAGCCCATTCCATACATTCAAACGGAAAGTTCAACATTCAGAGCAAAGTAACAGGTCTGATCCACATATAGGGTACTGAACTTCCACATTGACAACCATCATAGCCAAGTTAACTATCTACTCCCACTAATACTCTAGTAGCACACAAGTACTAACTTACTCTTAGCTAACTAGACGATGCCGGCCGCCACATGTGGTACATGCTAAACGCCGGCACCGGCGTCCTGCGCCTCGCCTCGGACTTGCAAGAGGTGCGATAGGGAGCGTTGCTCGCGCGCGTTGGCCCTTTCCGTGCCAGCGTGGTCCATCGAAGCTTCGGCATCCAAGCGGGAAACCCACTAGACGAGCTGGTAGTAAAAATCGGCGCGAACGCGTGCGTGCCCGACAGCCTCCAGTGCTATTTGCCGGGCGCCGGCCTCCATGTAGTCGACCCAGTTACGGGCGCTTTGCTCGCGACTCAGAGTGTCAGTGCGCTACTGCTCCATGTCCCGCTGGCGGTGCAAATTGGCGATACGCTGCTCCTCCGCCAGGCGGTCGCGCTCCAACAACTCCTGCTTCTCCGCCATGCGGTCACGCTCCAACAACTCCTTGATCTCCACATTCCCATCTAAAGACAGATAGAATGCCTCCTCCCTTCGTCTGCCTTTCGGTGAAAAACCGAACACTAGTTCCGGCGGTGACCGCCTCCGGCATCGCCTATCGCGGACGGGCGGGGGCATGGCGGACATGGCGAGCGACGTCGGGCTGGTAGGGGCTCATGAGGATATGGTGAGTTGGGTTACAGTGTGATGACCCACAAGTATAGGGGATCTATCGTAGTCCTTTCGATAAGTAAGAGTGTCGAACCCAACGAGGAGCAGAAGGAAATGATAAGCGGTTTTCAACAAGGTATTCTCTGCAAGTACTGAAATAAGTGGTAACAGAAAGTTTTGTGATAAGATAAATTGTAACGAGCAACAAGTAACAAAAGTAAATAAAGTGCAGCAAGGTGGCCCAATCCTTTTTGTAGCAAAGGACAAGCCTGGACAAACTCTTATAATAGGAAAAGCGCTCCCGAGGACACATGGGAATATCGTCAAGCTAGTTTTCATCACGCTCATATGATTTGCGTTTGGTACTTTGATAATTTGATATGTGGGTGACCGGTGCTTGGGTGCTGTTCTTACTTGAACAAGCATCCCACTTATGATTAACCTCTATTGCAAGCATCCGTAACTACAACAAAAGTATTAAGGTAAACTAACCACAGCATGAAACATATGGATCCAAATCAGCCCCTTACGAAGCAACGCATAAACTAGAGTTTAAGCTTCTGTCACTCTAGCAACCCATTAGCTACTTATTACTTCCCAATGCCTTCCTCTAGGCCCAAATAATGGTGAAGTGTTATGTAGTCGACGTTCACATAACACCACTAGAGGCTAGACAACATACATCTTATCAAAATATCAAACGAATACCAAATTCACATGACTACTAATAGCAAGACTTCTCCCTTGTCCTTAGGAACAAACGTAACTACTCACAAAGCATATTCATGTTCATAATAAGAGGGGTAATAATATGCATAAAGGATCTGAACATATGATCTTCCACCAAATAAACCAACTAGCATCAACTACAAGGAGTAATCAACACTACTAGCAACCTACTAGCACCAATCCTGGACTTGGAGACAAGAATTGGATACAAGAGATGAACTAGGGTTTGGAGATGAGATGGTTCTGGTGAAGATGTTGATGGAGATTGCCCTCTCCCGATGAGAGGAGCGTTGGTGATGATGATGGTGATGATTTCCCCCTCCCGGAGGGAAGTGTCCCCGGCAGAACAGCTCTACCGGAGCCCTAGATTGGTTCCGCCAAGGTTCCGCCTCGTGGCGGCAGAGTCTCATCCCGAAAGGTTGCCTTCTATTTTTTTCTCATAAAAAGACTTAGGAGAATATGGGCGTCGGAGAGCCACCAGGGTGCCCACGAGGTAGGGGGCGCACCCCAGGGGGGGGGCGCCCCCCACCCTCGTGAGCAGGGTGTGGGCCCCCTGGCCTTCATCTTTGGCGACGAGTTTTCTTTATTTATTTTAAGATATTCCATGGAGTTTCAGGACTTTTGGAGTTGCGCGGAATAGGTCTCTAATATTTGCTCCTTTTCCAGCCCAGAATTCCAGCTGCCCGCATTCTTCCTCTTCATGTAAACCTTGTAAAATAAGAGAGAATAGCCATAAGTATTGTGACATAACGTGAAATAACAACCCATAATGCAATAAATATTGATATAAAAGCATGTGCAAAATGGACGTATCAACTCCCCCAAGCTTAGACCTCGCTTGTCCTCAAGCAAAAAACCGATAACAATAAATTTGTCCTCATGTTTAGAGGTAGAGGCGTCGATAAAAGTAAAATACGGACATGAAGGCATCATGATTATTTCCATAACAGCAACATATATAGATTTTGTCATCTGATTACTTATGTTCAAGTGATAATATTTTCACAAAGCAAAAGTATGAATCAGAAACCTTATTTAGCACCAACAAATTATAACCTCAGTCATTGAAGCAATTGCAATTTATCATAACATCGGAAAGAGTCTATGTCAGAGCTTAAAAGCAAGTCCACATACTCAACTATCACTTAGTCCTTCATAATTGCTAACACTCACGCAGTACTTGTGGTTACGGAGTTTTAATCGGACACAAAGAAAGATAGGGGCTTATAGTTTTGCCCCACAACCTTTTACCTCAAGGGTAATGTCAACAATAATAATTCATGCTCCCCTACATCCAATTAGATATATATATCATGTTCTTTCCAACATGCTTTGCTTGCCAACGGATAAAATGAAAAAGGAAAGGTGAAGATCACCGCGACTCTTGCATAAGGTAGTGGATAATAATAAAAGATAGGCCCTTCGCAGAGGGAAGCAGAGGTTGTCATGCGCGTTTAGGGTTGATGCACAAAATCTTAATGCAAAAGAACGTCACTTTATATTGCCCCTTGTATGTGGACATTTATTATGCAGTCCGTCGCTTTTATTACATCCACAACAAGTTCGTACAAAGCTTATTTTCTCTGCACTAATAAGTCATGCATATTTAGAGAGCAATTTTTATTTCTTGCACCTTTGACAACTTACTTGATGGATCTTACTCAATCCATAGGTAGATATGGTGGACTCTCATGGAAAAAATGGTTTAAGGGTATTTGGAAGCACAAGTAGTATTTCTACTTGGTGCTGAGAATTTGGCTAGCATGAGGGGGAAAGGCAAGCACAACACGTTAGAGGATCCATGACAACATACTTTATCTCAGATATGAGAAAACATAACTTATTATGTTGTCTTCCTTATCCAACATCAACTCTTTAGCATGTCGTATTTTAATGAGTGCTCCCAATCATAAAAAATGTCAATGATAATATATCTATATGTGAAACCTCTCTTTACTTATTACTTCATATTAATTGCAACAATGACCAAAGCTATATTTGCCAACTCCCAACAACTTTTAATCATCATACTCTTTCTAAGTGAAGTCATTACTTTCAATAAGATCAATATGAACTCTTTGATTCTTTTTATTCTTTTTCTTCTTTCTATTTACCCAAGATCATGGCAAAATAAACAAGCCCTTGACTCAACACTAATCTTTATTATATAGCTCACGGACTCGATTACAAAGAAGGATCATAAAGCAACACTCAAAACTAGATTATGCCATGACTTTATTCTACGAAATCAAGATACTACTAATAGGATCGAACTAAGAAAAACGGTAAAGATGGGAGTTGTGATGGTGATATGATACCAGGGCACCTCCCCCAAGCTTGGCAGTTGCCAAGGGGAGTGCCCATACCAATGTGATTATGTCTCCTTCTTTGTTGTTCACGGTGGAGGTGTTGTCGATGATGCAAGCTTATCGTCCACCTTCCATGGCACAGGCTCACCATCATAGAAGGATGATCGAGTCTCTGGAATCCTCAAATCTACAGCCAAACTCATCCTTTTGAATCTATATTCATACTCACGGTTTTGATTTTGCAGATCATAGATTTGGGCTTGGAGGTGCTCGATCTTCTCATGTAGCTTGAAGATGGCCTCCTCGGTGTTCTTGGCATCCAGCTCGTAGTTGTTGGTGAACTCCGCGAGCATCTTGTGGCTAGCATAGATTCCACGCTCCACCATCCCCTGGCACTTGAAAACTTGTTGCTCCATTGCTTCGAGCCTCGACTCCACGCTTCCGGTTCCCTTTGGTCCCTCAACATCACGGATGTGCAGCAACCCATCACGCATCTCAATGGTTTGAGGGTGTCTCAGCACCTCCGCGAGGTAAGGGTTTATCACCCTCTCGAAGAACTTGTCCTTGGAAGCACTTGAGGTCGTCATGATGATCTAGACCTGTCAGAAAAACAGCTCGAAACAAGAACAGGGGAGATTTGCATGATACGGTGGTCAAAACCTTCGGGAGTATATATAATGAATTTTACCAACCAAAATACGTATCATGTAAGAAAACGGAGTCCGGAGGGCACACAAGGTGCTCACGAGGTAGGGGCGCACCCAGGAGGTAGGGCGCGCCCTCCACCCTCGTGAAGGCCTCGTGTCCTTCCCGGACTGCCACTTATTTTTTCTATTTTTCTAAATATTCCAAAACGGAGAAATATTGCCTTAAAAATTGTTTTGGAGTCGGTTAACTTACCGTACCACATACCTATTCCTTTTCGGAGTGTGGAATGGTGCGGAAGGTGTCCCTTATGTATTCCTCCTGGGTTACGGTTTCAATAATATTAGTTTCAACATTTATAGGATTACCTGAGATATAGTGTTTGATCCTTTGACCGTTTACCACCTTCGGATCTGTGCCTTCGAAGTTGTTGATTTTTATGGCACCGGAACGATAAACCTCCTCGATAACGTAGGGACCTTCCCATTTAGAGAGAAGTTTTCCTGCAAAAAATCTTAAACGAGAGTTGTATAGCAATACATAATCACCTACATTAAACTCATGCTTTTGTATCCTTTTGTCATGCCATCTTTTAACTTTTTCTTTAAACAACTTGGCATTTTCATAAGCTTGGGTTCTCCATTCATCAAGTGAGCTAATATCAAATAACCTCTTCTCACCGGCAAGTTTGAAATCATAGTTGAGCTCTTTAATAGCCCAATATGCCTTATGTTCTAGTTCGAGAGGTAGGTGACATGCTTTTCCATATACCATTTTATACGGAGACATACCCATAGGATTCTTATATGCAGTTCTATAGGCCCATAATGCGTCGTCCAGTTTCTTGGACCAATTCTTTCTAGACCTATTAACAGTCGTTTGCAAAATTAATTTGAGCTCTCTATTGCTCAATTCTACCTGACCACTAGACTGCGGGTGATAAGGAGATGCAACTCTATGATTAACGTCATATTTAGCAAGCATTTTACGGAAAGCACCATGACTAAAGTGTGAACCACCATCAGTCATTAAATATCTAGGGATTCCAAACCTCGGAAAAATAATTTCCTTAAGCATTTTAATAGAGGTGTTATGATCAGCACTACTAGTTGGAATAGCTTCTACCCACTTAGTAACGTAATCAACAGCAACTAAAATATGTGTATATCCATTAGAGGCAGGAAAAGGTCCCATATAATCAAAGCCCCAAACATCAAATGGTTCAATAACAAGTGAATAATTCATAGGCATTTCTTGACGTCTACTAATATTACCAATTCTTTGACATTCATCGCAAGACAAAACAAACTTACGAGCATCCTTGAAGAGAGTAGGCCAATAAAAACTAGACTGCAATACCTTATGTGCAGTTCTATCTCCAGCGTGGTGTCCTCCATAAGCTTCGGAGTGACACTTGCGTAGGATCTATTCCTGTTCATGCTCAGGTACACAACGTCTAATAACACCATCTACTCCATCTTTGTAAAGATGTGGGTCATCCCAAAAGTAATGTCGCAAATCATAGAAAAACTTTTTCTTTTGTTGGTATGTGAAGCTAGGTGGTATAAATTTAGCAACAATATAATTAGCACAATCAGTATACCATGGAGTGCTACGAGAAGTGCTTATGACATTTAATTGTTCATCACGAAAGCTATCATCAATAGGTAGTGGGTCATCGAGAACATTCTCTAACCTAGATAAGTTGTCTGTAACGGGGTTCTCAGCTCCTTTCCTATCAACAATATGCAAATCAAATTCTTGCAGCAAGAGAACCCATCTAATGAGTCTAGGTTTTACATCTTTCTTTTCCATCAGATATTTAATAGCAACATGATCAGTGTGAGTAGTTACTTTAGAATCAACAATATAGGGTCTGAATTTATCACAAGAAAATACAAGTGCTAAAATTTCCTTTTCGGTAGTAGCATAATTTCTTTGAGCATTGTCTAGAGTCTTACTAGCATAATGGATAACATTTAATTTCTTATCAACTCTTTGCCCTAGAACAGCACCTACAGCATAATCACTAGCATCACACATAATTTCAAAGGGTAAATTCCAATCAGGCGGCTGAACAACAGGTGTAGAGACTAATGCTTTCTTAAGTATTTCAAATGCTTCTACACAATCATCATCAAAGACAAATGGTACATCTTTTTGTAGTAAATTAGTCAGAGGCCAAGAATTTTTTGAGAAGTCCTTAATGAACCTCCTATAAAATCCGGCGTCACCAAGGAAACTTCTTAT
This sequence comes from Triticum dicoccoides, assembly GCF_002162155.2. NCBI lineage: Eukaryota > Viridiplantae > Streptophyta > Magnoliopsida > Poales > Poaceae > Triticum > Triticum dicoccoides. Next base: position 458,584,695 of record NC_041387.1, on the reverse strand, counting down.
ACCTTTGATGTCCTTGGGACATGGCATCTTTTCAATAGCATCAACCTTGGCTTTATCAACTTCAATACCTCTTTCAGAAACTTTGTGCCCCAAGACAATACCTTCATTAACCATAAAGTGGCACTTTTCCCAATTCAAGACAAGATTAGTTTCTTCACATCTGTGCAAAACTCGAGTAAGATTGCTCAAACAATCATCAAAAGAGGAACCATAAACGGAAAAGTCGTCCATGAAAACCTCACAAATCTTTTCGCAAAAGTCAGAGAATATAGCGATCATGCATCTTTGAAAGGTAGCAGGTGCATTACATAAACCGAAAGGCATACGTCTATAAGCAAAAGTACCAAAAGGGCATGTAAAAGTAGTCTTTGATTGATCTCTAACCGACACAGGTATTTGGGAGAAACCAGAATAACCATCTAGAAAGCAATAATGTGTATGTTTGCATAATCTTTCTAGCATTTGATCAACAAAAGGTAAGGGGTAATGATCTTTCTTAGTAGCCTTATTTAATTTGCGGAAATCAATTACCATCCTATAACCTGTGATAATTCTTTGCGGAATCAATTCATCTTTATCATTAGGGACAACAGTAATACCTCCCTTCTTAGGGACACAATGGAAAGGACTTACCCACTGACTATCAGCAACGGGATAAACTATACCTGCCTCCAGAAGCTTGAGTATTTCTTTTCTTACCACTTCTTTCATTTTAGGATTCAAACGTCGTTGAGGATCACGAACTAGTTTGGCATCTGCTTCCAAATTTATTTTATGTTGACATAGAGTGGGACTGATGCCCTTAAGATCATCCAGAGTATATCCAATATCGGCACGGTGCTTCTTCAGAGTTTTCAATAATCTTTCTTCTTCATGCTCTGAAAGGTTAGCACTAATAATGACAGTATATATTTTCTTTTCATTAAGATAAGCATATTTAAGATTATCAGGCAACGGTTTAAGCTCAAACACGGGATCACCCTTGGGTGGAGGAGGATCCCCTAGGATTTCAACAGGCAAATTGTGTTGCAGAATAGGTTCCTATTTAAAGAATACTTCATCTATTTCCCTTCTTTCATTCATGAACATATCATTTTCATGGTCTAGCAAATAGTGTTCTAAAGGATCACTAGGAGGTATGGCAATAGAAGCAAGACCAATAATTTCATCTTTACTAGGCAATTCTTCCTCACGATGTTGTTTACTAAATTTAGAGAAATTAAACTCATGAACCATGTCGTCCAAGCCAGTAGTAACAACATTCCTTTCGCAGTCTATCTTAGCATTAACAGTATTCAAGAAGGGTCTACCAAATATAATGGGACAAAAGCGATCTTGTGGAGAACCAAGAACAAGAAAATCAGCGGGATATTTGGTTTTTCCACACAAGACATCAACATCTCTAACAATTCCCATTGCAGATATAGTATCTCTATTGGCAAGTTTAATTGTAACATCAATATCTTCTAACTCAGCAGGTGCAATATCATGCATAATTTGTTTGTATAAGTCAATGGGTATTACACTAGCACTAGCACCCATATCACATAAGCCATGATAACAATGATCTCCTATTTTAACAGAAATAACAGGCACGCCTACCACAGGTCTATGTTTATCACTAGCACAAGGTTTAGCAATTCTAGCAGTTTCACCACAGAATTGAATAACATGCCCATCAATATTATCAGACAAGAGATCTTTAACAATAGCAATATTAGGTTCTACTTTGACTTGCTCAGGAGGTGTATAAGTTCTAATATTGCTTTTAGGAACAACAGTTGAAGCTTTAGCATGATCCTTCATTCTAACAGGGAAAGGTGGTTTTTCAACATAAGAAGTGGGAACAATAGGATCATTATAAGTGACAGTCTTTTCTTCAACTTCAATAGGTGCAGCTACTTCTACTTCTATGGGAGGATGATATTTAAACCACTTCTCCTTGGGAAGATCAACATAGGTAACAAAAGATTCACAAGAAGAAGCTACTATCTCAGAGTCAAGTCCATATTTAGTGCTAAACTTACGGAAAATATCGGTATCCATAAAAGATTTAACACAATCAAACTTAGGTGTCATACCTGACTCCTTACCTTCATCGAGGTCCCAATCTTCAGAGTTGCGATTAATTCTATCCAATAAATTCCATTTAAACTCAGTAGTCTTCATCATAAAAGAGCCAGCACAAGAGTATCGAGCATGGTGCGATTGTTATTAGAAAGCCGAGCATAAAAACTTTGCATAATTACTTCTCTTGGGAGCTCATGATTGGGGCATGAATATAACATTGATTTAAGCTTTCTCCTTCGCGAGGCCAAAAATTATATATATATAATTGCGATCACGATGAACAAGATGCATAGGGTAATACTTTTGATGAAATTCTAATTTCAATCTTTTATAGTTCCATGATCTCGTATCATCACATAGCCTGTACCATGTCAATGTGTCTCCCTTCAAAGATAAAGGGAAGGCCTTCTTCTTAACAACATCATTGGGTATACCTGCAAGCTTAAATAGTACACAAACTTTATCCACACAGAGTAGATGTTCATCAGGATGCTTTGTTCCATCTCCTGTAAAAGTGTTAGCTAGCAGTTTTTCCATCATACCCGAAAGAATTTCAAAAGGAGTTTCATTTTCAATAGGTTCAGTAGGTTCAGTAGGTTGAGGAGCAACTCTTTGCTCTACTGGACAGGGTGAAGATACCCCGAACAAGCCCCTCAGAGAACTACTTTCCATTGTGACAAGTGACAGAAAATTTCAGCACACTATATAAATTATACCTTACAAAATTCCACCTACCAAAGGCGCTACACTCGCCGGCAACGGCGCCAGAAAAGAGTCTTGATGACCCACAAGTATAGGGGATCTATCGTCGTCCTTTCGATAAGTAAGAGTGTCGAACCCAACAAGGAGCAGAAGGAAATGATAAGCGGTTTTCAGCAAGGTATTCTCTGCAAGTACTGAAATAAGTGGTAACAGAAAGTTTTGTGATAAGATATATTGTAACGAGCAACAAGTAACAAAAGTAAATAAAGTGCAGAAAGGTGTCCCAATCCTTTTTGTAGCAAAGGACAAGCCTGGACAAACTCTTATAATAGGAAAAGTGCTCCCGAGGACACATGGGAATATCGTCAAGCTAGTTTTCATCACGCTCATATGATTCGCGTTCGGTACTTTGATAATTTGATATGTGGGTGGACCGCTGCTTGGGTGCTGTTCTTACTTGAACAAGCATCCCACTTATGATTAACCTCTATTGCTGTCACGCCCAATATGCGACCCTGTCCAAAAGGAACTCGAAGGTCCCACCAAGGATAGACCCGCATATTGAAACGCTTTTGCAAGGTGGATATCATTACATCAACATTACATAATAGATGGGGATACATACCAGAGGCACACAATGCCACACGAACACAACATCACAATACATCAGAGCATCATCCGACTACGGATGGATCACAAACAGAAACTCAAATGACATCCACCCTGCTAGCCCAGGTTGCCGACCTAGAACCTATCCCCTGATCGAAGAAGCAGAAGAAGAACTCAACGCAAGCAAGCATCGCTCTCGCGTCATGATCATCGCATAGACCTGTACCTGCAACAGTTGTTGTAGTAATCTGTGAGCCACGAGGACTCAGCAATCCCATTACCATGGGTATCAAGACTAGCAAAGCTTAAAGGGAAAGGAAGGGGTAAAGTGGTGAGGCTGCAGCAGCGACTAAGCATATATGGTGGCTAACCTACGCAAATAAGAGAGAGAAGAGAGCAAGCGGAACGGTTGTCAACTAGTAATGATCAAGAAGTGATCCTGAACTCCTACTTACGTCAATCATAACCCAGAAACCGTGTTCACTTCCCGGACTCCGCCGAGAAGAGACCATCACGGCTACACACGCGATTGATGCGTTTTAATTCGGATCTGGTGTCAAGTTGTCTACAAACGGACATTAACAAATTCCCATCTGCCTATAACCGCAGGCACGGCTTTCGAAAGATTATACCCTGCAGGGGTGTCCCAACTTAGCCCATGACAAGCTCTCGCGATCAACGAAGGAATAGACCTTCTCCCAGGAAGACCCGATCAGACTCGGAATCCCGGTTTACAAGACATTTCGACAATGGTAAAACAAGACCAGCAAAGTCGCCCGATGCGCAGACAATCCCGATAGGAGCTGCACATATCTCGTTCTCAGGGCAACACCGGATAAGTCAAGCTACGAGTAAAACCAGCCCTCGAGTTGCCCCGAGGTGGCCCCGCAGGCTGCTCAGTTCGGACCAACACTTAAACAAGCACTGGCCCGGGGGGGCTAAAATAAAGATGACCCTTGGGTTGGCCGACCCAAGGGAAAGGATAGGTGGTGGTGAGGCAAATGGTCAAACCAAGGTTGGGCCTTGCTGGAGGAGTTTTATTCAAAGCGAACTATCAAGGGGGTCCCATAAATCACCCGACCGCGTAAGGAACGCAAAATCCGGGAACATAACACTGGTATGACGGAAACTAGGGCGGCAAGAGTGGAACAAAACACTAGGCAAAAGGCCGAGTCTTCCACCCTTTACCAAGTATATAGATGCATTAATAATATAAGAGATATTGTGATATCCCAACCAAAATCCTGTCCACCATGGAGCAATCTTCAACTTCACCTGCAACTAGCAACGCTATAATAGGGGCTGAGCAAAGCGGTAACATAGCCAAACAATGGTTTGCATAGGAAAGGTGTCAAAGGTTAGAGGTTCATGGCAATTTGGGATGGCTTGATAAACAGGTGATAGGTAGCGCAGCAAAGCGATAGAACGAAGCAACTAGCATAGCAATGATAGTAGTGAGATCCAGGGTAGCGGTCATCTTGCCTGAAATCCCGCAAGGAAGAAGAACGAGTCCATGAAGAAGATGAAGCCACGAAGACGAACCAAGCGTAGACGAACGAATCCTCACGATCGCAAGGAAACAGGAACTATCGAAAAGAAGCACACAACATAGGTAAACACACCACACATGAACAAGGCATGATGCACAAACAAGCATGATGCATGACACGGCTACATGAAGCTACTCATGGCAAGAGATGATGCAAACAAGAGCAACACATCAAGGCAAGTTTAAATGAGGCCGGGATCAACATATAACAATTCCGATAAGTCGTCATATGCAAATTTGGAAATTGGTCCAGATCTGAATAAACATTATGTTCAAGTTGTTAAACAGCAAGTTAAGATGCACAACGATGATCTACACGAGATTCTAGTCAAGTTACATATAAAGTTCATTTAGTTCGGAGCTACGACCTAGAAGATATGAGCAAAACAAGTTAAACATGGCATTGATGCAAAATGCACCCAACATCAAGAGAACACCTCAAAACAAGGATGCAACATGATAATATGAAGCTACATGCAATACTAAACAAGTTTCATATAGAGCACACTCAAAACGGAGCAACGGTTCAAACACACACTCCATGTATATTGCAAGCAACTAGGCATATTGCAAGCATCAAAACAGTAAGCTACAGCACCACAATATAATAACAAAAGGCATGGGCATGATGTACAGGTAAAGCATTACAAAACATGAACACTGAGCTATCTCCAGAAATCACTAGAACATGCTCAAACACACATGGTAAGATTGCAAGTTATAACAATTTCAGACATTGCAGAAAATAACATCACAATGCAATGTTCAGAGCTATCAAACAACATGTTACAGGAACTTATCATGACAAACAAAGGCATGGCATGAATCTACTAATTTCATAGAAAAAGAGTCCCTTACTGACCATGAGCCAAAAAGGATCAGAAAATATGATGGCACCCATGTAAACATGGCAAGTTATAATACAGATTCATACATGGCAGGAACAGAATTATGAAGGCATGTAGATGAGCTTGTGCAACTCACTACAGATCATTACATGGCATGGCAAGGCACCCAACAGTAAGAAGACATATTTGTGAAGCTAAGCATGGCAAGAGCAAGGTCATAGGGTGCATGGAACACTAGGAAAACACATGACAACAACTGAACTTAATGTTAACAGGCTGACAGAAACATTATCAAGCAACTTTGGAGCAAGGAAACAACAACCTACAGCAAGCTATAAATGCAACCAGGGGCATGGATAGATAGAGCATGACATGTAGATCAAAACATGTTTATAGAACATCTCCATATTATGCATAGAATGATTAGTAGCAACATGTTTATATAGCATCACGAAATGACAGATTCAGCCTAGCAAAACAGCAACATCATGAACCCTACTTAACAAGTTCGATTCACTCACCACAAGTCATTGCATGACAATATAAGAATAGCATCATCAAGAAGACATGTTCGTGAAACAAACCAAGTCAAGAACAAGTCCATAGCATGCAAGGATCAACAATAGCAAGCTTGGCCAAATTGAATAACATGTAAACAATCTGCCAGGAAACATTTTGAAGCAAAAGTAGAGCACTCAAATGACATGCTAGACTACTCCATAATTGCAACAAAGGCCATGAATGGATATACAATAACCAATTGTTCAAAACATCCTTACTGAAGTATCTCTAAATATGCATGGATCTCTCTGTAGTATCAAGTTTACATGGCACCAAAATAACAGCAGAACAGGGCTAAAATCAGCAATATCACGATGCCTAGTTTGCATGCTTGTGCTAGTGACCACATTGATCACAAAAATACATGGTAAGCACCTCTGTAAATAAGACATAACATAGATCAAAACACATGTAGACATCAACCTCATAGGATGCACACATCAATCATGGCAAAAATGACAAATGAGCTTGTTCTGATAACAGACAGCAGAAAACATTATGAAGCACTCTTACAACAAAGATTCAGGCATCTAGATCACCTCAAATGAATATGATGCAATGTAATTAAATGAGGTACTCGTTGAGACGAACAATTTGACATATTACACGAGCAAAACGGAGCTACGGATGCAGAGATACAATGGCATGAACATGGCATGAAAATTACTGGAATCCTGGGACTTGGCCAATTTCACCTCGCGGGAAAAGTGGACGGAGGGGTTCCGGGACGGCGCGGTCGTGTTTGGTTCGGGACAGGGTGCATCTCATCCCACCCGGCCGGATCTTGGACGGGCGGCTGCCGGCGGCGGCGAGGTCACCGGAGGCGGGCGCCGGCAGGGAGCAGCGGCGGCTGGCGACGGCGGCCAGG
>NC_041387.1:458558730-458576894 GCF_002162155.2 Triticum dicoccoides | reverse complement strand
GGACGAGCTCCGGATGGGCCCGGCGGGCCGCGGCGCGGGAGGAGAGAGAGGGCGCGGGCCGAGGGCGAGGTGGCGGGAGAGATTGGCTGAGGCGGCGGCGGCGATGATGTGTCGCGCCGTGATTGGGCGAAACGACGTGTCCGGCGGACATGTCCGGCACGGATGGACATGTCCGGCGGCGCAGAGGAGTTTGGCTAGGGTTTGGACTGCGGGAATTTCGGGGGAGGCCACATATTTATAGGTAGAGGGAGCTAGGAGAGTCCAAATGAGGAGCGGTTTTCGGCCACACGATCATGATCGAACGACCGAGAGCACGGAGGGGACTTAGATGGGTTTTGGGCCACTTTGGAAGGGGTGCTGGGCTGCAAAGAGAGAGGGGCTTTTGCGGTTACCCGGTTAACCGTTGGAGTATCAAATGACCTCCAAATGGCACGAAACTTGACAGGCGGTCTACCGGTGCTATACCAAGGCCGCTTGGCAAGACTCGGTCCATTCCTAAAATGTTTAACACCCGCACACAACGAGAGGCAAAAAGGGGACACCGAAGGGCATAGGAGCGCCGGATTGCAAAACGGACAATGGGGAAAAGGCTCGGATGCATGAGACGAACACGTATGCAAAATGAAATGCACATAATGACATGATAAAATGCAACACGCAAGCAAATGACATGGCAACAACGGCGAATAACTGGCAAACACCTGGCGCATCGAATCCGGGGCATTACAATTGCAAGCATCCGCAACTACAACAAAAGTATTAAGGTAAACCTAACCATATCATGAAACATATGGATCCAAATCAGCCCCTTATGAAGAAACGCATAAACTAGGGTTTAAGCTTCTATCACTCTAGCAACCCATCATCTACTTATTACTTCCCAATGCCTTCCTCTAGGCCCAAATAATGGTGAAGTGTTATGTAGTCGACATTCACATAACACCACTAGAGGCTAGACAACATACATCTTATCAAAATATCAAATGAATACCAAATTCATATGACTACTAATAGCAAGACTTCTCCCTTGTCCTCAGGAACAAATGTAACTACTCACAAAGCATATTCATGTTCATAATCAGAGGGGTAATAATATGCATAAAGGATCTGAACATATGATCTTCCACCAAATAAACCAACTAGCATCAACTACAAGGAGTAATCAACACTACTAGCAACCTACTAGCACCAATCTCGGACTTGGAGACAAGAATTGGATACAAGAGATGAACTAGGGTTTGGAGATGAGATGGTGCTGGTGAAGATGTTTATGGAGATTGCCCTCTCCCAGTGAGAGGAGCGTTGGTGATGATTTCCCCTCCCGGAGGGAAGTGTCCCCGGCAGAACAGCTCTGCTGGAGCCCTAGATTGGTTCCGCCAAGGTTCCGCCTCGTGGCGGCGGAGTCTCGTCCCGAAAGGTTGCCTTCTATTTTTATCTCATCAAAAGACTTCATATAGGAGAAGATGGGCGTCGGAGAGCCACCAGGGGGCCCACGAGGTAGGAGGGCGCACCCCAGGGGGGCGCCCCCCACCCTCGTGAGCAGGGTGTGGGCCCCTGGCCTTCATCTTTGGCGATGAGTTTTCTTTATTTATTTTAAGATATTCCATGGAGTTTCAGGACTTTTGGAGTTGCGCGGAATAGGTCTCCAATATTTGCTCCTTTTCCAGCCCAGAATTCCAGCTGCCGGCATTCTCCCTCTTCATGTAAACCTTGTAAAATAAGAGAGAATAGCCATAAGTATTGTGACATAACGTGAAATAACAACCCATAATGCAATAAATATTGATATAAAAGCATGTGCAAAATGGACGTATCAACTCCCCCAAGCTTAGATATTCCGTGGAGTTTCAGGGTGTGGGCCCCTGTCCTTCATCTTTGGCGACGATTTTTCTTTATTTATTTTAAGATATTCCGTGGAGTTTCAGGACTTTTGGAGTAGCACAGAATAGGTCTCCAATATTTGCTCCTTTTCTAGCCCAGAATTCTAGGTGCCGGCATTCTCCCTCTTCATGTAAACCTTGTAAAATAAGAGAGAATAGCCATAAGTATTGTGACATAACGTGAAATAACAGCCCATAATGCAATAAATATTGATATAAAAGCATGATGCAAAATGGATGTATCACGGTGCCACCGGCGAAGGCCGGGAAACAGTACTTATAGGCGGAAGGTAGCGCGACTGTCATCGGAATTCAATGCAGAATGGCTTAGCGCGCCAGCTTGCCGTGGAAAACTAGAGAAACTGAAATTATGATTGTGTCGTCCCGTCCCGTCTGGGTCGCACGCCGGCATGGCGGTCAAACGAGTGCACTCGAATCATATCCCTCCTTGTCAATAATGATTCCACGGATTTAAAAAGCCCGCAACAATTAAAGCATATCTTTTTTCGCATCAGTTAGCTACCTTAATTACGGTCGGCTGCATGCAGGCACTCAGAATCGCTCGCAGCCAGTACGCGGAGCAGCATGCGACGAGTCGCAGCCGAGGGCACGCATGCAGCCACTTAAATTGCTGGAATTAATTCGGATTAAACTTCTGCATGCCGCTAATTATTGCCATGCCTTGGTCTTGCTGCTTTGCTCACGGGACTAATAAACCCGGACGGAGGGAGCACCTTGGTTGGTGAGAGGTTTGAATTAAGCCCTGCAAACCGGAAAGGAGGTACTAGTATGTGCGTGATCCGCTATTTATTCGTGTAGGATCGAGTAGGTCATTTCTTGAATTGAGCCCTGCAAACCGGGAAGGAGGTAGTATGTGCGTGATCCGCTATTTATCCGTGTAGGATCGATAGTGTAGCTTGTCAGTTTCTTCAGAGGTACGCATTTTTATCCATGTAGGATTGATAGTGTAGCTTGTCAGTTTCTTCAGAGGTAGGCATTTCTATTCAAAAAATTGCGACTTCGCATCTTGCGTCGCAAATAAAAATGCCAGGAGCACAATTGTAGGCTAGCTAGTGATTGATCAGTAACTTGTAAACACTGAGCGAACAGAAATAAGTAACTGTTAATGCATCTCAATGATTCACAGATCATATACAAATATGTAGCTCCAAAAGCAAAGATCAGCCACTTCGGATCTTGCGTTGCAACTAAAACTAACTAGTACGATTCCCATACATAAGATCAACATGTTAATGCATCTCAATGATTCACAGATCATATACAAATATGTAGCTCCAAAAGCAAAGATCTAGAAAAAAAATCTGTTCTTCCTACTAACATGGATGCTTCTCTTGGCCAACATTCAGTACAGACTGAAAGAAAAATTTGTTTGTGAAGTCTACAATTCCTCTTGCAAACGTAAGTGGTTTCACCAATAGCTGGAACCATGAGAATGAACCACACATGATGGAGGAACATCCACTACAATATGATTTGGTCTTCTCTCAATCACACTGCGAGACTATTTTCGAAATACAAACTTTAACTTCGGCAAAAATATGCCCATTGTATAATCAGACCAAAGCAATGAAGCACCTAGTGTTGGCCAATAAATAGTACAGTACTACTTTTCTACAGTCCATGAAGTGACTATCCAATCTTTCTGTGTCTATTTTCAAATGGCACTGCATGCAGTGACTATACTATTCTCTTGTGCAGTTCAACCAAAATTGCGGACACTTCGTTTGTTTGCGAAATAGCAACGGGCAGACATCTCTGTCTGCACAAATATCAAGCAGCTAGTAAACATATACCACACCATGTATTTTCGGTTTAAACATGTCTCTTCCACTTAGCATCTGTCATGTTCTGCACTCGACAATCTGATATAGTTATGTTTTGCCCTGGACAATTTCATACTAAATTGATTTGCTGGTTCAGAGCAGAAATATAGCGCCTATTCTTCATCAGACCAAGGATATCCATGTTCGCAGTGATGGAAGAGGTGAAATCGATACAACCAAAATTGAGCATCCAATCATTGAATCATGTCCTGCACCTCCAATGTAGGTCCACCCTGCCAATAAATTCACGTGCAAACCACTAGTATTACTATCTAATGACAGTACAAAAAGAGTAGCAAGATAGTAGCAAACCATGTACCTTCGTAATGAACATCTCATAGTGCCACCAATTGGATATAAAGGTTTGGAAAAAACATGCTCCTAATGTTGAACCAGTTGGACTTTTTGTGTAGTTTCACTAAAATCGAGCATCCCTGTTTGCATAGATATTGAAAGTGTGATTACTATAAAAGTGGCACTAGTTGAAGCATAAACTGACAAATATAAGCATTCCAATTTCTTAATGGGAAAAGGTAGCAAGACTGTTTCTAACCACCTGTTTCAAGGAATAAATAAAGCAACAACGGCTGATGTCAGGAAGGCATACGTAGTTTTTTCTTTTTGAAAAACTGAGCCATCCCTGACCTTTCCTCTTCTTTTAAGCAAATTTTGTGTAGTTCTACTAAAATAAAATGCCATCACCACCTTGACAATTCAGTGACACTGTACAAAAGGAAATGACTTAACATTACATCATGATGTCAGGTATGTAGTCGACAGGCATTAGAGACAAACATACAGACCTCCACCGATAACATAATGAACCAGTTGGACATTTTGTGCAGTTCCACTAAAATCGAGCATCCCTGTTTGCATAGATATTGAATGTGTGATTACTATAAAAGTGGCACTAGTTGAAGCATAAACTCACAAATATAAGCATTCCAATTTCTTAATGGGAAAAGGTAGCAAGACTGTTTCTAACCACATGTTTGAAGCAATAAATAAAGCAACAACGGCTGATGTCAGGAAGGCATACGTAGTTTTTTTTAAAAACTGAGCCATTCCTGACCTTTCCTCTTCTTTTAAGCAAATTTTGTGTAGTTCTACTAAAATAAAATGACATTACCACCTTGACAATTCAGTGACACTGTACAAAAGGAAATGACTTAACATTACATCATGATGTCAGGTATGTAGCCGACAGGCATTAGAGACAAACATACAGACCTCCTCCGATAGCATAATGAACATTAATTTTAACCAAGGTGTGACTAGCTTTACCGAGATAATTTGAGTGAACTCTACACCCTCTGTTCCTTAATATAAGACGTTTTCGCGGTTCAATTTAAAGTACCCAAACATCTAGTATTTAAAAAAATAGGTAGTAGTTTTCTTGAGCACATATCTGGGAAAGCTTGACACACTTTATTTATGTCCATACGCTAATGCAACACCATTCGAATACTACAAATATACACTAATCTAGTGGCTAGTGCAATAGTAGAGTAGTTAGTTTATTACAGGGTACAGTACAATGGTTTTACTGAACAGATTTCAATAAACTCTAGCACTGGAAGGTTTCTATAAGAATTAACAATACAAAATGTAAAGGTAACAAGTTTCAGCATTGGTATACTAGCTGTGCATGAGCATTAAACCAAATACAAAAGTCTGAAGGTAACTAGCATTATTAACTAATGATAGTATAAAAAATTGCAAACCATGTACCTCCAAGGTAAATATAATTTCGAACTCGGGGGGACCTTAAAAATTGCTATCCCAATCTTGATAATAGATCAAACATAAAAACTTGATAGAACGAATCAAGAGAACAGCCGGAGGAGGAGGTGCCCACTCTTGACCTTTCCTCTTGTCTTCATAATTGTCTGTGCAGTTTAACCAAAATAAAATGACATCAGCGCCTTGGCATTTTGGTGACACTGTACAAAAAAATTAACTTATCTCATGAAAGTGATGTATGTAATCTATAAGCATTAACAGCGCAAAAATCTGAAGGTAGTAACAAGTTTCATCGTTGGTATACTTGTTGTGCAACGGTATTAGAATGCCTTAGCTGAAAGATCTTTAATACATCCACAATCAACAGCTAACCCTGAAATAATCCAGTGACATTAAATGGCATTGCTTAAATTTATCGGTGGCATTAGACTGAGAGCGACATTAGTTAAATGTGGCATCACTTTAGCAGTAGCATTGCTTGACTTGACTGCTGGCGTTATACTAACAGCAAAAAAAGTGGCAATAAGAGCATGGGAGGCCCATTCGAACAGTGGGCGCACCAGTACGATGTACCTCCACGGACGCAGAGTGGTGAGGGAGGTATGGTTGCCCAGAGCAACAAATATCCAGGCAGCATATGTGGATTACGTCCCATTTTTGTTCTCTTTAGCCACATTTTTCCTATGTGAGGACAACAAACCGATCGACCTGGTCATTCTCTATTGCGTTGTCATGCCTATCTACCCTTCTTCAACCAAGAGACACGAGACTCGTTCCTTAGCTACTGATTTTCCCCTTTTCAACCTAGATGCGGGTTCGATGCCTACTCTCTTGGAAAGTACAGTCTCCCTTCCTTTCCTTATTCAACCCAGACATGGATTAGTCTGCATGAAGTAGGGTTTCCTTTAATAGTCCAAATTATGGTTTTCGTCTGCGTGGCCAGCTGAGCAGAGGATAGAAAATTGGGAAGATGGTGGAGTGGAAAAAGATCCACATGCAATGACGTGGTAGATGGGGCAATAGAACAAGGGTATGGTTCGAAAAGAGGTAGCATATCCGAGGGTCTGCGGGAAGTGGCTTCGCTCTTGGTCAATGTCCTACGCACACACTACGGCATCGAGCTTGGGGACGGAGGCCATCCCGCGCGGGCGCTAGGTCTAAGAGGACGGCCTTGTCTTCAGTGCGTGACCTCGCTCGTCGACGACGAGTGCGTCAACACTGCACGCCCTTTTCTTCCCCGGCGGATCTGTGACCATCGGTGAGGAGGGAGAGAGGGGCCATCTTTTTTAGATCTGGAGAGAGGGTGGTAGTGTGAGAAGCAAGTGGGTAGCCCTTAGCAAGAAAGTGCTGAAGCTCCAGCCTATATATCTTTTTTATACTACTAGTACTGGAGGTGGAATAATGGTAGAGTAGTTTATATTTTCTCTACGTACAGTACCAGTTAGTCGTGCTTCAAAATTGAACGGCACGCCATTAAAAAAATAAAGGTCGATAACTAATGCGGCACCTCGGGCCAACGCAGCCAGATCGCATTTTGCACGAGAAATTGCACACCATGTTTCGTTGACATGTGGTCCCGTTCCAACATATCTGTGAGACGATGGCGAGTAGTAGTATTTCCGAACGGACGTGTAGGCCAGGGCACCTCTTCTTGAACCGTGGCAAACAGGCAACCGTCCACCGACTCTTCGCCTTTCCCTCTCGATTTGGAACTGCTGTCGCACGCTCTTCCTCTCCCTCCTCCATTTTCCTTCAGCCCTTCACCCTTTCTTCTGCCATTGTTTGATCGTCTTCTCCATGAAGGGAACAGGCCGAAAATGACCCCGTTATTCTTGCCTCGATCTGAAAGATGACATGGTGAAGGAACTCATTGATCGGTGCGACGTCATCACCTCGGCTAGCATGGCAGGTTCGTTCAAGCCCATTCTCGACTCAACTAATAACATCATTACAAGGAACCCAAGAGTCAAGGAGCAGTATGATCTCCCCTATCTTCTTCGCCGTGACCCTGATGACTGGCGCCGGCACGACGAAGGCCTCGCCCTGTGCAAGTTGATGCCGCTTGATAATGATATGTATGATGTTAAGATGCCATTGCTTGAGGGCAAGGCTTGGGCAGGCGCAAATGGAGATTGGGTTGTTTACATTGGGTCCAACTACGAGTGGGAACTTGTGAATGTGTACACTCGTGACCGGGTTCCACTTCCAAAAATCTCAACAGACTGCCGAGAGGTTGAGCACACTGGCATTGTACGCACGTTCAAATACGATCATGGTGACTGTCTTCTACGGAAGATAGAAATTTGTCGAGTTCCCAACCGCTCTTGGAATTAAAACAACTATGAAGTTGTTGCTATCTTCGACAAGCTTGTTGCCGTCCTTAGTGGTTTGACTCGATGGATATTGCTCAAAAATCAGTTACTATACATGGATGTGTACTGTGATGCAATTCAATACGAGGGCCTTGTGTTTGCTGCCACCGCTCATCGCATTGCTTTTGCATGGGATCCTCGTAGTTTCCGTATGTTTGTCTTCCACCGTAATTATAATTATTTCATCCACATGCAAGCGGGTTAGCAAATTTCCCTTTACTAATTACCTTCTTATTGTGTTTCCAAGGTCCTGTGAACATTCCACCACCTATAATTGAAAAAATTTATAACCAAGGGGGAGATGATGATGGTGATGATCACGAGAATGAGGATGAGCAGCGCCCATATACTCTTTGGCGCCTGGCAACTAATTCCGATGGATCACCTCTTCTTGTGTGTATACAGCACACTGATGATGTTACTGCTAAGGAAGCAGGTGTAGTCTCCTATGGTCGCACTCTCCGGACCTATTCCAACACCCGTTGCATGGTATACGGGATGGATACTAGTGTGATAGCACCAACTCCTTCTTCCTGGTACAGAATTGATAGTCTTGGAGAAAACTCGCTCTTCCTTGGACAAAACTATCCAATGATGGTGAAAGGCGATCCAACCGCTGTTGACACAATGTTACTACCATTTATGAGAAGCAACTGTGTCTATACCTCGGACATTTGGGTGGTTCCCTACCCTGGTACTGATATAGTAGGCCGCTTCAGCCTGGATGATCAGTCCTGCGTTGGTCTCCAGATCAACAGTGGATGGCCCGTCCCAGAGAATCACTTGTGGTCCAAAGCAAGCGTTTCCAACGCCGAGGAATGGTTGAGTTGAAGTTCATTTCATTGCTTGTTATTTGTTGTGTGGTGAAAACTTTAGTATTTATAATGTATCCTCATTGTCGATGTGGGTTGATGACCTGTTGTATGTAATAAAATGATATGCCTGTGATGAACTTACTACATTTATGAATGGCTTTCGAGTCGCTTCTCTGAGTGAGTGGTGCGACGAGGCAAAAATATATTTTCCAAATACATAATTGTACGTGCATTGCAACAAGTTATCGGATGAGGCCAATCAACAATAGTAGTACACTATTTGTACTAGCTTCACATGCTTCGCGCGTCGGGCGGGTGTTTTTACTGTAGACATATGTTAATGTGTTCGCTGTACGTAACCAGCACCTCGAATCCTCAATATTAGTACTATATAGTAAGTAGTAGGAGTAGTAGGGTGGCATGGGCTAGAACAAGCATTCACGTTCAGGAGTACGGCACACGCCACCACCACGACATCCATCTGACACCATATTATTTCTTGGAGTCTGTGCTAGAGCAATCTCTTCAACCTTGTCATTTCTATAACTTCAGCCATCATGCGGCGGGCGAGGTGGGGGTTTGCCAATAGTCGGTTTCCTTAACTGCGGTCCCACTTGTAAGGCCAACTCCAATGCACGACCCCAAACGGACCTCCGTTTTGCATGAACTCCAACGATAATTTTGACTAGAAAAGCAAGACCAAAGAAAACAAGAACCACAAGAATACATTTTACTACTCCTGTAAGTTGGATTAGTGCCTTCTCGATGCATTCATTGTTGATCTGCGGAGGCTCGATCTTGCGTGCTTCTTTCTTCTTCGAGTGTAAAGAAGTAGACGTTGCTTCCTCGCATCTAGTCTCATGTCTAGCCTCTATTCTAGTAGGAGTATCAACAAGTGCACTAATCTCATCTCTAGCCTCTATGCTAGCTAAAAGTGATAGATCATCTACTAAATTGTGCTCTATCAATATATGGATGTACTCTTCTTCCCAATACAAAAACTTGCATCCATTCTACTCCCTCCATTGCACAATACATGCCTTTTATTTGTCAAAATATATATGTATCTAGACATGTTTTAGTATATAGGTACATCCATTTTTGGACAAATTGAAGTAAAGTATTTTGGAACGGAGGAAGTACACAATAAAAAATTTAAGTTAGCACAACTAGTATAATCCGAGAGCACAACCGAAGATTTGGTTCGGTTTTTCCTCCTTTTGCCGACACGTAGGACATCCAGCATCCAGGTCGTGTCATGAAAGAAAATAGAGTGGTAGTTGAAGCCACGAGATTTGCATCTTGGGTTAAACTGTAAATAGAATCTTACTACTCTTGAGTAACTCCAAAAGCAGCCACCGAAGATCTTTATTGGATTTGTTTTTCATCACCAGCACGTCGAGGTGAAAGATGAGCAGGTTCAGTGGGTCCTCTTGCGTTTTTACTGACATGTGGGGCCGCATGTGAGCAAACAGACGATGGGCTCCGCACGTCCGCTGGCTGGGTGAGAAGAGAGATAGAGGAGGGTTGATCACAGACTGCAGGAAATTTGTTCTATGTACCTCGATATAGGCTCGATATAGTGGGGTGGCATGGGCCATAACTAGCATTCACATCTAGCAGTACGGCACACGCCACCCACACGAGTCCCATCCGACACCAATTTTCTTGGATTCCATGCTACAGCCATCTCTTCTCCCTCCTATTTTCTCAGCCATCGCGTGGTGGGCGGGGTGGGGGTTTGCCGATAGTCAGTTTGCTCAACTGCGGTCCAACTTGTAAGTGAAAATGCAACACCGCATGCATTCCCTCTTGAGCGGCATGCCGGACCAACCGTGTGGGGGTGCGACGCGAACACGGCAGGCTTTTCCTTTTGAACTCGTAACTTGTAAAATTTGGTTCTGCTCCATGGCACGATCGATAGATAGAAAATAATGATTTTGCCTACAGTAATGAGAAGTTTGGTTCTGGCGCCGTTCATGCATGGTGTACGTACGAAAATTATGAAGTTGATGCGAAAGGTAAGATAATTATTGTAGTATCATATTCTACTACATGGATTTTACGGAAAGATAAAAATACATACGGATCCATCAACGACATCCTCACGCCCTAGTGCACCAGGTCACCAACCGATGTGTGAGGAGTAGCGGCGTTGGCGGCGAGCTCAACGTGCTTCTGAACAATGCCATCCAAGGTTGCCCTGTGGTCCAAGAAGGCCAGCATCCTGTCGTCCTCCTCTTGCATGTAGTAGTCCTTGTGGACGATTTGCGCGTAGACGTGGGTGATTATGTCGATGGTGTCTTGTTGTGCCAGGCGCTACGCGGCGAGCGCGACCTCGAGGTGGACATTCTCCGGCGCGACAGCGGGCAGTCGCAGGGCCACTAGTGCGTCGAAGAGGTTGTCACCATAGTGGGCATTGAGGGTGGCGGGCATTGCAGAGCCTGGGCGCGTCGGCTGGAGGCTTACGCAAAGTCATCCGTGAGCTTCTTGACGACGGTGATCTTGTCGAGGAAACCGACGAGGACCTCGTCGAACAAGGAGATGAAGCTATCGTCCAAGCGGCCCTCGCCCTGGCGGCCTCAAGCAATACTACCTGGAGATGTTCCTCGGTGCCAGGCCGCAGGCCGGCGTTGTGGACCATCTGGCACAGCCGGCTGATGCTCGCGCTCATTGCCTCCATGGGTCTAGCTTAGCTTCTAGTCAACTGATCTTGCGATTCGAGAGATCACTCTTGCCCTTGGTTAGCATGCATAGGTGCGTAGGATTTCGTACTACTCCTCGGCCCTCTACTGCACCTGCCTTTGGCTGTATGATAGGTGGGCCAGCCACCCCTGGGCCCATGTGTCATTCACCCAAAGGCAGTTGCCATAAGTCAATGAAGCTGCGTCCCCCTCCGTGCCGGTGCAGTAGAGTCATCTCACCGGACCTCTAGTTGGGGCCAAACAAGAGAAGTTTGATGTTTACTGGTTTATTGGTCCCCTTTGCATTTTGCGCCAAGTTTTGACCTTTGATTTAACTAATAAAATGTTAATGCATGTAAACAAAAATGTTGTGTAAGTCACCTTACGAAAACCAAATAATCCCAAAACACTTAGGCACGATGCATTAACTCCCTCCTTGTTTCTTATTTCGTGACATATCAACCAATGAGAGATGTGGGTCGTGCATGCTTTCAATGACTTGAGACTACCAAACATGACATGCAGTGTTTAGTTCATTGCATGTAATCCTATTAGTACTCTAGTTAGCAAAAAACATTAAGTTCTCTCGCCGATAGGAATAAAACACCATGTATTTATTTACAGAGGGAGTAGTACATTTTTTGTGACATGCATTACTAGATATTGCTAGTCAAATACTAAAATCTAGATGGACGTGGTAGTACTCCTAAATCTAGACGGTGGTGCTACTAGTACTAGTAGTAGTACTACCAATGTAGTAGTAGGAGTACTAGGACTGTACTACCTGTTGGTCAAATTATTACGTGCTGCTCCTCACAGTGAAGTGACAAGACCCTGCGCCGGAGATGACACCTGAGTATAGGCGCCGTGTTCAGCATACCATAGTCATCCTCACCGTCTGCAGTCACTATCATCATGGCTGTAGAGCTAGCCTGCTTACAACTAGCCCTGTTCGACATAATTGCACGGAACACCAAGATTGCGGGTGGATGGTGCCGGCAGCGGCCATCGCGCCAGATTTTTCCACGGCCTTCTAGATGTGGTGGGGAGGAGATAAGGCTGATTGTGAGAGACAAGGAGTTTTTTGTAAATCCGGAACATGTGCGGGCATCTTTTTGCAAAAATGGAAAAGCTTGGTTTTTACGCGCTAGATCTAGATCTGATGGCTATTGGTGAAAGATGGAAGGCACAACATCATCACCAACTCAGGACCTATTTGATTCGCAGGATTTTGAAAACGTAGGAATAGGACACGGCAATATTAAAGTTTCAAACTGATATTACAAATGTTAGGAGTAATGCTGCACCTACGAAGAAGGAATTACTAGGAAGTTTATGTAAGAACTTTCGTTACTTTAGGTGGATGCAACATTATCGTACAAACTAAAATCCACCGCCCTAACAAGTCACTAATGGGCAAATAAGTTTTCGAGTCTCTGGCCACTTGATGTTTCAAAAACAAATTCAGCTTCTGCGGAGACTTTGTCATTTAGGCTTAGACGCTTGCGGTGATCAGCACGCCATTCATTGTTGCGCCAGAGAACGCCAAACCTCATTACCTTGAGCACAGTTGCCTCCAAAACAAAGAACCTGGCCAATTTAATCTCAGATGTGCTGCCTCGGTAGTCGATCAAATCAATTACTATAAGATTGAGATCAAGGCATTCGATGAGATTGTTATAGTGCAGCACATTTTTCACTTTCGGGTCTTTTTTTATCTGCAAAAGAAGAGAACATATTAGAGCAGCTGGCTGTATAAGATTGTCGTGTCATCATGAGGTACCAATATCATTCGCTCATACGATAGGGTTGGCTGGCTAGTGATATTTTTTTTCACTCTCTCTCTCTCTCTCTTTGTTTCCTCTCATTTAACTAGGAGCACGTGAAGAGCTTGGGCATTTGTTGCCTTCCACTTTGTGGCCATGCCATATTTCGCAAAAGTATGCCACATAATACGCATCGATGTCCAATCAAAATATTTTGGCACCGCTATCGCGATGTGAGAGAGTTGGCACCGTTGTGCACACAGACCCACATGTATAAACAAATCAATCAAACCAACTACACCAGCCTCTCACTCTCCCAAACAAGTGTTCTTTTATTGCCTCAGTCCTCTCTCTCTCTCCCACACAGTGTTTTTTCATTGCGTGAGTTAGTTTGGCACCGGAGCAAAGTAGGTGATCCAGATTGGGGCACCAAGTGAGCAATGGAGGGGCATCGATGCCAAATGCATCACAAGTGAATTTGGCACATGTTTTGGCCTACATAGCCCACTTTTGTACTCCCTCCGTCCCAAAATTCTTGTCTTAAATTTGTCTAAATACGGATGTATCTAGTTACATTTTAGTGTTAGATACATCTGTATCTAAACAAATGTAAGACAAGAATTTTGGGTCAGATGGAATACTACCTCGTATTTAGTATAAAATTTTGACCATAGATTTACCTAAGAAAATGCCAATGCATGTCACGAAAAATTACACCATTTGAAATTATGTTCAAATACGAATCCAGCGATATAGTTCTTGGTGACATGCATTAACATTTTGTCAGTTAAATCTATAGTCAAATTTTGATACTACAAAATTGGAAGAGTAAACCAGGACAGAGGTAGTACTTGCTCTTAGGGTAACCATAGAGTTACTGGAGTAGTCTAAGTTACTTTCCACTATGACTAGCCTAGGATACTATAGTAGTACGACATAAAAACGATGTAGGTGATCACGTGAGAAAAAATACTAAAAACATTTCTTTCGGTGCAATGCGTACATGCAGTTTTGAACACTACACTTGTCATCGTAATTTGGGAAAATTACGAAAAAATTGAGCTACGTTGTGATTACTGTTTACTTATAGGAAAGAAGTTTCACCTTGATGGGTAGCTTCTCCATGCACGGAAAGCATGTAAGGAATCCAACAACTTGATCCAGATTGGGGCCGATAGATTTTAGTGCTAAGATATTCACTGTGCGCATGGACTGGGTCAAGCTTGTGGGAATCATTTTCTGGAAGACGGTCGTAAATACATCAAGAAGAAATTAAAAAATGTGAATTTCAAGAAGACGGAGAAGAAGATGAGTGCTATACCTAAATGATTACGAATCCAATAAAGAGTTCGGAGAATTTGGCAGACGAGTACACCAACGCTGTCAATTTCGGCACGTCAATGACCCTAATTTTTGTTGGACCTTCTAGATCCGATACAAGCAATCTCTCAAGGAAAGGCGCATTCTCAGTGACCATAACGTGGAACAACTAGAGTGATCTCTTCCCAATTGATGTCTTGTTGCGGGGCCAGCAAGACACATAAATCCATCGGAGATTCATCGAGGCAATGTGGAGGCTAATGAACCCGTGGATCTTCTCAAGACAAAGGTACTCGAGCGCAGTACAGCTGCGGAACACGTGCTCCATAGCCTTCTTCGAGATGACAACGTCAAAGAGGTCAAGCTGCTTGAGTTGAGGGAGAAGAAGGGCGGGCGCGGCATTGATCTGGGGAAAATAGCAGGAGCTGAAGCTGGCGCGGCGCAGCGTTGGCGTGAGGCGGAGCGCGGACAGCGGCAGAGAGCGACATCGTCCAGCTTCAAAGTTGAGCTCCTCGAGCTGATCTAGGGCGGGGGATAAGAACCACTCGTAGAAATTGGGTTGGACCTTGCAGTTGGTACTGAACATGCGGATGTCAAGGCGTCTGGCTGGCCCAGGGTGCGATGAAAGGATCTTGGAGACTGCGGCCATGTGTTTGTAATCCCCATCACAGAGGTAGCTGTCGACGGTGAGGTTGAGGGGGACGTAGCGCCAAAGGGGGCGCCACCGCTAAGAGAGCAGGGTGGTCCGCACGGCAGATTTGGTGGAGAGGAGGCCAATGATGACGAGCAGCATGTCATCAGGGAGGCTGCTGATGAAGTCCAGGCTCGCCAGATGCGGTTTTGGCTCGAGCCGCCTCCACTTGTTGGCTGCCTCGTCGTCCATTTCAACCGGCGGCGATGCCGGTGTACACATGTGCTGGTGTGTGTTGTGTGTTGGGTGTGCGCGAGTGCGTCCTTCTGTGCATGCCGCCGCGCAGTGGTGAATTGTGCGCGAGTGCGTCCTTCGCGCGCAAGAAGTTTGTCCTCAATGCGCCCTCAATTTACTAGCGTGCAGGGTGCTACCCCGAGTGGTTTCAACTTTGTTTACTTCACCGCGTGTCAGATGGGCCTCTAGTTTACTTATTTTCACCCACTGCCACATGGGCCACCACACGAAGATACAGAACACGAGCTGACAAGGCAGCATGTGGATTGGTTGACCGGTCAACTAAATAATATATGAAGCTATATGCTGACATAGTGAGCGTATAATCCGTCTGTATAGAGAGTTTGAGTGAGAGCGGAGGCCCGTGAGAGATAGCAGAGAGAGAGAGAGAAAGAGCTACTCCCTCCGTTTGATAATGTAGTTCCAACATTTTTTTTAAGTCAAACTTTTGAACTTTGACCAAGTTTATAAAGAAATTACTTATATCTACAATACCAAAGATAAATGATAGTATGAAGTAAGTACATGTTGTGATGAATCTAATGATCGTTCCAGATGTAAATGTTTTTCTCCACATATACCTGGTCAAACTTTTCTGAGGTTTGACTTTTCAAAACATCCATATGCTTATGGACGTGACAGAGTCCCTAACAAGAGAGAGAGAGAGAGAGAGAGTAAAAAGGTGTGTGTGCGTGTGTGAAAGAGACATGGACAACACACGATAAAAGTAGAGAAAAAGCATGCGTGTCTTATGCAAACATATCACACATGCATCTTTGACAACGGAGGCAAGGTGAGGAGATAGTGTGTGGTCGTTTGGAACCGAGAGAGCAAGACCCCTAGCACGTGGCCAAGAGGGGTCTGACAAACAAGGGAGAGAGGTCGAGAGAGACGTACGGAGAAAATGCAGACATGGGGAGGACAGAGTGTATGTTTGTCATAGAGAGATCCCCTGGAGATCGTGATGGGACTACATGGGTGGGAGATCGAGTGACAAGGTGTGTGTGTGATAGAAGATGCCCCGAGATATGTCGATATAGACGTATGGATGGAAGGAGACAATACGTGTGTTCCTGATGGCTAGTAAGAGATAATCATACTTAGGAGGGGGGAGTGCTTGCGCCTATGATGGAGTGAGGGATTATGGTACTTAGGGGGGTGTGTGTCACATGGAGAGAGAACAAGGGTGGAGAGTGTTGGATGGGTCTATATGTATAGCGCGAGCGAGACATGTGTATGTGTGAACCAGGGAGATATAAGGTCAGCTTGGCTTGCGTCCTGAGCATATTTTGCCTGGCCTGGGGTTGTGGAAGGATTTCATGCACGCTTGTTTGGTTGCTACCCTGTGAAAAAGAAAGCCCGCCTGGCCTGGGTTCCCTTGCACTTTAATTAGCCTAGCTGAACTCCAGACACTGCAAGTAGCCTAGCCCAGGCGACCAATTTCGAACGCCTGGCCGTGCCTCGTCGTGCGGCCACGAGGCTAACAGCAACATGGATGGATATTAAATAATTGATGCATGGATTGACTGATGGGACGTTGATGCTTTGCCTGGCCCAGGCATGATCCAAACGCTTCAGCACCACACAAGCCTGGCCAGGCAGAAATATTTTAGATCTCACGTCCACACCAGGCAGTACCGGCCATCAAGGCATGAGGGTCAGGTCACGAACCAAACTGACCAATAAAGTTTGAGAGAGATTGAGGAGCCCCGATAAGGCTGAGTGGTGCTTCAGATAGTGTGTGTAAATTTTTTAGAAGTCAAACTTTGGAAACTTTAATCAGGTTTAAGCAAATGTTATTTATATCTACAATACCAGAGATACATCATACAAAACTACATCCCATGGTGAATCTAATGGTATATGTTTGCCGTACTAGATGTAATTCTTTTTCTCCACGTACATGGTCAAACATTGTGATGTTTGACTTTTCAATAAATCTATATGCTATGGACCGAGGAGAGTGCCTCAGTCAAGACAGATCAAGTGCGTGTGAAGGAGAATGAGTAAGTGTGCAAAAAGAGTATGTTTGTGAAAGAGAAAGTGACAACAACGATAAATTAGAGATAGTGTGTGTTTTTTCGTTTCTTATGCGAGCATATCACGCATGCATCTCCGAGATGGAAAAGCGAGGCGAGGAGATACACGAAGATAGCCAGTGTGTGATTGTTTGCAATGGAGAGAGACACCCCTGTAGCACATGTCCAATAGAGGTATGGCCAACAAGGAACAAAGGTCGAGAGGGACAAATGTATGGCATGGACGCATGGGGAGGGAGAGAGGGTGTGTTTGTGATAGAGAGATCCCCTCGAGATCGTGAGGGGACTATATGGGTGGGAGATCGAGGGAGTGCGTGCGCGATAGAAAGATGCCCCGAGAGAAATCGAGATAGACCATGCACATGTTTGTGATGGAGACTAAGATTAGTTAGTCATATACATATAGGGGGGACTGCGTGTGCCTACAATTGAGTGAGAGACCATCATACTTGGCTAGCTGGGCATGAGATTGTGTGTGTGTGCGTGTGAGATGGAGAGAGAATGAGGGAGAGAGTTAGAGTTTTAGATGGGTCTATCGAGTGCGAGTGAGATATGCATGTGTATGTGTGACCCAGGTGGATGGAGAGTTTGAGAGAGGGGGAAAGAGCTCCGAGACGATAGAGTGGTGCGTGAGAGAGTTACGGGCAAAGAGCCAAGGAATTTGTGTGCGTACGATGAGTGCACCCAAGATATCTAGCTTGGACTAGCTAGAGTATCATACATAGTGTGCGAGAGAGACCTATAGATGGTGTATATATGCATGCAAACTAGAAAGA